>NC_092723.1:181093541-181405534 GCF_047496885.1 Scyliorhinus torazame | reverse complement strand
CATCAGTAGAAAATATGCCTCTGGCATCATAATAACAGTCTGTTATTTTGCCCCTTTCCCTGTTTTAGGTCAGCGAAGCTGAGCTCCAGGTGAATTCCAGCCATATTACTAGTCCTAGTATACATGTTGAAATGGGGACAGGTGTGTCAACTCTGCATGTCCCAGAGCTACAGAGCAGTGTTCCCGTGTCCCCAACACCTGCAGGTAACAGTTTTATTCATGCCCATTTCGGTGCCATTCACAGTAGAAACGTGACAAGTTTGTTATCTAATTTTCACTGACTTGTTTCACCTGATGTTGTTTACGAAAAGGAACAGCAACCTGTGGCACAAGGTCCTTTTATATTTGTAATTAGCATTAAGTTCACACTGTCTTATTGACTGATAGATACTCATTGCATATGTAACTTAGCAAAAGTGAGACTGCAGCTGATTGACATTGACTGGCAGACTGTTTGATGCAAATTAGTATTAAATATGATTGCTTTCTAATAATACCCACTACTTAGCCTTACTTTAGATAACTAAATGTACTGAAAGAAAGAGGTGAGCAGTCTTTGAGATTGGACCCTGGAATAAGAACTGTTGATCTGAATGCAAGGTATTTTTAGAAATTAAACGGTAACAATATTTGATGCATTTTCTTTCTCTCCCACTCTTTCTTTCTCTTCACTCTTTTCCACCAGCATCCCAACCCCCAGCATCATTTTCTGTAGATTTTTATAATACTTTAGAAATGTCTTGCTGGCCTGACCAAAACTTCCTTTCCCAGGATTTGTTTGTCTCTTTTGGCGTCACATGTCTCTTTGGCGCTTGCACTTATGCTCATACATTCAACTCCATTGTGCCTTATAGTTCATGTGATGTGCTGCGTCATTATATTGATGCAGGGTACCATAGCTTATCGATATAGGTGAGTTCAAATTTTTATTGTGGCAAGTTAAAAACTTGAATTGAATATATTTGGTCATTTGTGGGCCAGCGCTTGAAACAACGATCCTGAGTTGTTTTAAAAACCCAACAGTTCTCGAGTGTCCATCAGCCCGGGAGATCTGTTTATCCCCTGCCCAATCTGGCATATCCACAAAATAGTCCCAGATTTTCCTGCCGAAACAAAATCACAGCACACACTCAGTTTGGCAGTCTGGTGGGTTGATGTTATCGGTGATGAATCCTGGGAGCGTGACTGCAAATTGGAAGTGGCAGCTGTTTTACAGGTACATAAAACAGAGAGGCAAAGTGAAAAGTAGCCCAAAGCATGGTACCCATCCAAAGTGCTACTTCTACACTGATGATCTTTTCTTAGTGGAATCTGTCAGCTTGTTTCTGTTTCGCACATAGACAGGGAAAACCTACGGCACAGAAGGAAGCCCCATTCTCACCGAGCCAGCTGATAAATTCTGATCCAAACTAATCCAACTTTCTAGCTCTGGGGTACTTCCAAGTGTATACCCAATTTTTAAATGCGAACAAGGTTTCCATCTCTGCCACCCTTTCAGGGGAGTGAGTTCCAAGTCAGCACTACGCTCTGCATAAATTCATGTAAATTCTCCTCAATCCTCCTTTAACCCTGCTGCCATTTACTTGTAATCAATGCTTCCTGGTGAGACCTCTCTGCTAAGGGAAACAATCCTTCCTATCCAAGGCATCCGCGCCTCACAATTTTTTGTGTCTCCATTAAATTTCCCCATAGCCTCCTCTCTTCCAAAGAAAATAATCCCAGTCTATCCAGTGTTTCCTCATAATTAAAAAATCTCCAACCCTTGTAACATACTCAGAAATTTCCTCTGTAGTGCAATCACATCCTCCCTGTAGTGTGGTGACCAGAATGGTATTCCGTATCCAGTGTCCCCCGACTATGACCTAACTAGTGCTGTATACAATTCTAGCATAGCCCTTTGTTCCGATATATTATGCCTCAGCTTTTAAAGGCTAGTATCCTATTTGCTGCCTTAACCAGCCTATCCACCTGTCTTGCTACCTTTGGGAACCTGTGGACATGTATTCAGTCTGTTCCCCCATTTCTCAGTATCCTACCATTCATTGTGTATTCCCTTGCCTTGTTTCCTCTCCCCAAATGCATGGACTTGCCCTTCTCTGGACTGAATTATATTTGCCCACTTTTTTGCCCATCTGACTTTATAGTTTCTTCTTCACTCTCAACCAATTCTTGTAGCATCTGGAAAATTGCCTGGTTATGGCCTACCCACAAAAAGCAGGTTAAGCTTAAAAGCCAACTGCTGCTCAGGCATCAACGACTTAAATGACGAAAAAGTAATTATTGGTCCTATCACAAGTACGTGTACTGACCTATAACCTGCTTCTTACTGCTCAGTTAAAGTTCTGCCAGAATTGCTCGGCTCGTGAACCTGTTAAGAGTCTTGATGCAGACATGACAGCTGACTCACTCACCAGTGACCAAGGAACCTGAGCAAAACTGATACCATTGTGAAAACTCTTCAGCGGCTGGAGTTGTACCTCATGCACCATGATGTGATGATCATTGTTGCCAGCGGCAAATCATTGCTGCTCCATGTATCCCTGCTGGAATCCTCCTGGCAACATCCTTGACCCAACCCTACTTGACAATTTTGTCTGGTAACACTCCTATGAAGGAAGCACCTTGGGTGGTTTTTGCTACAGAAATGCAAATAATGTTGCTTCATCAGTGATCTTTCCTCTGTCGAGATAACAAAGCTGTTTGACGATTGAGATTTTCAGCTCCATTCAAAAAATGTTCTAATAATGGAATAGCAACCTGGCAGTATCCGTGCTTGGCTTCGAAGCGGCAGGTAACATCCATGCCATTTAACTGCCAAGCACTAGCCCATTGTCCAACCACCTCCTATTGACCAGCAAAGGCATGACCATTGCCAGATTGCCAAGATCAATATCCTGAGGGTCACTGTTCAGCAGGAGCACAACTGGACAGACACATCAGTACTGTGGCTACAAGCTCTCACTGACTTAGTACTCCCCTTCTCACCCCTCAATACCTCTCTACTGCCTACAAGGCCCAAGTATGGATTGAAATGAAAATGGCTTATTGTCACAAGTAGGCTTCAAATGAAGTTACTGTGAAAAGCCCCTAGTCGCCACATACCGGCGCCTGTTCGGGGAGGCTGGTACGGCAATACTTGCTCCAATAAGTTGTGTACTGCCACAGACCTCAAAGAACTTGAACCATCCGCGTTGAAGCAGTCTATTTGGCCGTTCCCCCTACTGTCAAACTCATTATTCATCCCATTCACCACCAGACTTTGGCTGCAGTATGCACTGGGAGGAAGTACTGCAGAAAATCACCAAGTTTGAGTTTGCAACATGCCCCAGCTCCGTGAGCTGTACGATCAAGAAGCACAAGAGCTGCAAAATCATGAGAAAACACTGACCTGCAAGTTTCCCTCCAGGTCTTGAACTGCTCTGACTTGGATGTGTACTGCCTCCCTTTCATTGTCATTTGGAATTTTTTACCTCCAATTCTGGTGTCTTGTGTGTTCAACAATTACCGATTGTCGGTATGTTCTTGACTGTTATCCAACTGAAACGGCTCTTAATTAACAGAATTTTCTTATTTTGGAAAATGTTCTCCAGCCCCATTTCTCTATTTACTATCTTCAGGAAGAATGTTAGTGTAGGTATTCTTTTGATTGGGTAGGCAAATGTACACCCAAGACCTAGGGATTGACGCTGAGAAAGTGAGTGACAACAGACTTGGTGAATCTTACTATTTTTATTCCCTTTTTAAAAATTCCGTTAATCACTATGCAAAGCAGTCAATAATTGACTTTTCCTGTTCATTGTCACATACAGAGTTATGCATTTGTTCATTTTCATTTGATGTTGTTCTGGATATTGAGACAGTCTCTGTTCCTTTGTGTGGTGCCATACATGGATGCATCGGTTTGCTCTGGTGTGATACCACAGATAAGGGATTTCGCTACTTACTGTCACTGTGAACAGATAGGAAGAGATTTAGGTACTGTCAATCTTTATAATGACATTAGCAAGAGAATTTGACTGTCATATTTCTCATTTTACCAAAAGTAGAAACCAATCTGGTTCCTGACATTGTAGACATAGCGCAGAAAGGGACAGACCTTGTTGCTGTTGTGTACGTGGCATTGTTTGGGACAGTGCTAGCTGTTCCTGTTCTGTGCTGTACTGTCTTCATTGCAGTCTTTACTGCATGCTTCTGCATCAAAAACATTGAGAAAGTTACGTTCTCAGTGGGGTTAGACGTCATTTAACTAAATGAAGAACTTGTGTTGAAAATGGTTGCTGTTGCCGTCTGCATTAGCCTTGTATGTTTCTTTGTGCACTTTTGTGTTAGGAGCCCCTACTCTGTCCAGGCTTCTGGAGGCCGGTCTCTCGCACTTCACGCCACCTTTCGTTCCCTTCTCTACTATCAGCAGTGAGGCACCACCTCCAGTTAAACCTTTGCAAAGTCTAGCTGACCAGGTGCGTCCAGCCGGCACCACAGCAATGGCGCAGGAGAGCAACAGGACAGGTCTGTCACAAGGCAGTCTAACCTATCGCTGCCAGATCTCAAAAAACATACAGTAACCTAATGTCCTGTTCCTTTTAAAGATTGTCCCAAACTTCTAGATCTGGATATACCAAACTGGTGGGGTTTCAAACAGACTTTTACTCATGGACAAATGTCTTTGGTTCATTAGCGCTACATGACACTCTGCTAGGATTAAAAAAAACACAGAAAAACGATACAAATAATACAAATATCCAATCCTGACCGGAGCATCTATTCAGTCGCTGTCTTTTTAACATTAACTAATACTTGTCTTAATGAAGGATTTTGATATCGGTACCATGTCCAGCTAAAATTTTACATTCTTAATCTAAATTTTCACTGATAAACTTTTAAAAAGAGAAACACCATTACACAATAAAATTATCCCAATTGGAGAAACTCTGAGAAACACCATAAATAAGAAGGCGCATGTTGATGAGTACTTTGAAAACTCAATGTAGCATGGTTGCAGCACGGTAGCACAAGTGGCTAGCACTGTGGCTTCACAGCGCGAGGGTCCTAGGTTCGCTTCCCCGCTGGGTCACTGTCTGTGCGGAGTCTGCACGTTCTCCCCGTGTCTGCGTGGGTTCCCTCCGGGTGCTCCGGTTTCCTCCCACAGTCCAAAGTCGTGCAGGTTAGATGGTTTGGACAGGCTAAAATTGCCCTCCGTGTCCAAAAAAGATTAGGGGGGGTTATTGGGCTACGGGGATAGGGTGGAAGTGAGGGCTTAAGTGGGTCGGTGCAGACTTGACGGGCCGAATGTCCTCCTTCTACACTGTATGTTCTATGATTCAAAGTGAAGAACAGTGACTTTTGTGATTCACAAGCAAGGTGGATTTGAGTGGGATGTACGGTTAGAGAAAGAAGTTGAGTAGAGGCTGCGCACCTTCCCGGAAGGAGGGAAACTGAACATTCCTGAGCATTGTTACGTCTAATTATAGAGAGGTAATGTGTGTATGTGTTTGTCTGCGTTGCAGGAGAGAAACCTTGTACAAAAGAAATGGAATATTATGGAGGAGAATGGGGTAGGATATGTTCTAGAGAGAATAAGATGCCTCTGATCTATTATTGAAGACACATATAGGGTAGTTGTACATGTCTTTTTGTTCAGTATTATATTACACATATCTAAGCTTGTAATCTTTCACTCGTCAGGGCATTTCACAATACCAATATAAGGGGAAAATAACAATTTATACAATGAGAAGAGAATCCTGATTGGTTGGCAAGTGGACTCTGGTAGAGAAGTTGCCATGGAGAATGCACCAGTGTCTCACAATTAACTGCTAAGCACTGTTCTAAATTAAAGCCAGGCTGTTTGACCCTCATTGGTCAAGCTGTTGCCCTGAGGAAGGTGTCAGCGATTGGCTGTTGCTTATTTTGTTTAGCTGAAACAGGCACAATATGTGCACATGTTCTTTCTGTCTGCAAAAATCAGGGCCATGTGTATTAATATATGTAGCTTCCAGTAGATGCAAATGTACAGTATGTAGGTCATGCATCCCAAAGACTGCCGCATTGTATCAAACAGCCTGTCTCCTTTGCAACAGGCAAGGTACAGACCGGACCCAACCATCCTGGGCTTGCAAAACTCAAACCACAGTGCCCAACATTGGATTCCTAGTTTGGACGACATTTGCTAAACAATCCTCAGTGTGCTAAGAAATACGCTGACAACGAATTTACGATTGTCACATGGGCTCGCAGTGCATTTGCATACACTGGAAGCTGCATATGTTAATACACAGCCTGTTCTTTACAGACAAAACATGTACACATATTACGCCTGTTTCAGCTAAAAGCCATTTGATGACTCATTCCTCAGGCACAATGCTTTGACCAATCAGCATCAAGCTGCCTGGTTTAACTTTCAAACAATGCTTGGCAGTTAAGTGTCAGTCATGATCAACAGATGCATTCTCCATGGCAACATCTCAACCATTGGAATCTACTTGATACCAATCAGCACACTCTTCTTATACAATATAAATTGTTGTTTTCCCCTTATATTGACATTCTTGCAAAGTATCCTGATGAGTGTAAGAAACAAAGCTTTGACATGTCTCTTTTATTCTGTGATATAATACTGTGGCTCTAATATCATTACCGTAATAAAATTAAAATAGATTTGCATAGTTATCCAGTCCACATAAGTTTTATTCTTCAGCGATAAAAGCTGAAATCATGTTGGCTTAATACCGCTAACTCTCCAATTTCAAATGTCCTTTTCTTAAACTCCTGTGCAATGAGTGGTCTGCAACATCAATATTAGACCAGAATGTAACAGACAGTGCAGAAACTAATTTCACTGTGCGATACAGAACAGTGACATTTTTTATATAAACATCAAAATACTGCTGCTTAGGAAAGGTTAAATGGCCAATGCTGTTATGGATGTGTTTCAATCCTTGGGATTAAGTAAGTGTCAAATAAATTGTAGAATAAAGCATGGATATATGGCATCATTGTAATTATGGGGCTAGAGAACGGTCTTGTGATTGGTGTTTTGTTCATAGAGACTGGATTCAAGTTGGCCCATAATGTGACCCAAATCCTGATAAACTTTGTGCCTCCGAAACCCATAAATGTCTGTCCTTTGAGAACGGGGCACTCAGCCTGGCACAGAACGGGGCACTCAGCCGGACACAGAACGGGGCACTCAGCCGGGCACTTGAAGACCTTAAAAAAGACAAGAGAGTGTGATTGCTGCTAACGAATATTATTAGTTCTTTATGGATTTTCAGATGGGGTGTTTTCCTTCCTAGATAAAAAGTCTCATTCCTTGAGTGTAATTTGTAACCAGGAATACAGTATAATTAGCCCCATGTTTCAACAGAAGAGCAATTAAATCATTCAGTTCCTGTAATATGAGAATTTTTCCTTGTGTTGGGAGTTTACCCACCAGAAATATATGTTTGTAAGAATTATTGAAAGAACAAGAAATCTAGAGCTGCAGATATATGGATTTTGAAGGTGTGTATGGAATTAGAAAGGACAAGTGGAATTTTGTGTTTAAATGGCGAAGCATTGAATAAAAAAAGCAAAGAAATGAATGTTGACTTAATGCAAGACGTTAATAGGCTTACAGTATTGATCTCTTGTAGCAAAGAATTACAATCATGAAAGGGGTATCCAGAACATTGACCAGATCGATTTTTCAAGTCTTTTTCACTGGAGCAGAGAAAGTCTAAAGGAAGTTTTCATAATTTGATGGGTTTTGATAGAATAAATAGTGTTTCCACTGTTTTGAAAAATCAATAACAAGAGGACAAACAAGATCAAGTGTAGTGTTCAGGTGAAGTGTGGTCTGACGACAGCATGCAGCAGTATAGATCTACACTTCTATCTGAAATGTTTAAAATAGAATCAATAGCAGGTGTAACTATATATAATATTGTGTAGGTATGTATATACTTCCTGTTAGCTTTTTCTTTATGAATTTCTGCTTTTGCTTTTTGAGGAAGTGAGTTCGCAGTGGCCTAATATACCTTAATTTCTTTTTTTAAATGACTTTTCCTGAGTAACAAAGCCAGGGCTCAGTGTGGAGAGGGGCAAACCCCTAATCCAGCTCCTTGCCTGCTCCAAAAACCAATTCAAATTGAATCCAATTCAAGGTCCCCAGAAGAGAGACATACCAGATCTGAGCCAAAAGGCAGAGCAGATACTACACATGATCTTAGCCAAAAGGCCAAGAAGCAATCCTAATATACCTTAATTGAGTAAAAATATTAATTTTTTATAAAATGTTAAAGATAGAACCCACACCCGTACAGGGAATTTGGAGGTGTGATGTTGAATTGAACGCTCAGTAATGCTCCTTGGTGGCCAGATGTGACGCTGTAGACGAGCATAAAATAGTTCAATTATTCCAGCATTCCACACTATCATATTAATGGGAAAAACCCCATTGAAAAATATAGACACAATTAACATCGGAAACCTTGTACATACTGTTGATATTGGTCTTTTGAATGGAAAAATTACCAGACAGACCAGTTTCCACAATATAGATGGTAAGATTTTTTTTTTTGCCAGTTATTCAAGCAAAAAATGAATGATCACAAGTGACTATTGAGGAAGGGAGTATGCGGTTTAAAACTAAATTGAATAAGTATTTACAAAGAATAAAGGGAAAGGGGGAGGGAAATTAGAATAGAATAGTTAACTCCAGTTGAAGACCTGGAACCAACATGGGTGTGATGGTTCAGATGGCCTCGTCCTGTGCTATATCCCCTGGGAATAAGCTGCTGAAGTCTCAACCATTTGACTTTAATGGTTGCTGGGAACAAATACTACTGAAGAAATTATGGCCTGGAATATTTTCCAGTAGCCTGACAATGCTGGCTAAGTGATTGTTAGCTCTGAAGTAAAATGTTTTAACGTAGGGAATGGCATTCCAGTTGATACTTTTGGTTGAAGAATTAAGGGCAGTGGCTAGTTTCCGAGTGACAGTGGTGAAGTATTGAGAACAGGCCACATGCTATCTTGGCCACACCAAGACCGAAGAGTGATCAGGCCAAAATCCTAAAGAAAGAATGCCCATAATGGCTTTTGGTCAGAGAGACTCGACGATGATCATTTCAAGTTTGACAATTATCCCAATGCCCTCCCTATAACCATAAAACGTAAAATCGTGTATGAAAGTGCATCGTATGTACAGTGTTTTGCAATCCTGCATCAGTATTATTCTGAATTTGAAAGGGTTGTAACTTGGATTCCCGCAACCAAAGTAGAATAACATTTAATCATCCCTCTCAAAAATGTTTTAATAGCTAAAATTCTCTCATGATTACAGTTCTAACACCTACAGTTCCATAAAATAGTTTTTAATAGATGCAACCCAAGATTCCCTTTATTTAAGTACGCTGCACATAAGCATGATGATCTGGGATTTTGATACCTTGGGAATTTTTTAATTCACCGTTGCTTTTTGGGACAATCTTTAACTACGTTAGAGAGAATGTGGACTAGATGCAAAATCACCATCAGCAATTAGTTACTTTTAAGGAAATGGTATTTCAATCGTCGGCGCCTTTTTAATCTCAATGTGCTTTTAAATACTGAGACCAAATGAGTGACATTGCATGTCGAATCATCAGTGCGTCATGCCACAGAGGATAATTCCTGCAGTTTCCAAAACAGTTGTTTCCTATTCCCAGTTGTTCCCTACAAGAGGATAGCTGAATACCAAGCCGTTCCCCCATAGGAAAAGAGGAAGAATTGGAGGGAGAACTGTTAACGTTACAGTAGGAGAGCGATCTGGGAGTAGGTCTGCAGAATGTTTCCTCAATTGGAAATGTATACTGTACGTGACATCAAAACAAATTCAAGAAAATAAGTAGAAAAGTGAACTTTATTTCAGTAATACTCGACTGAAATAATGTGTGGCAATGAATAGCACGGAGCAACTTTGTTTCCCCTTAGTTTTTAATTTTTTTGAGAGAAATGTAATGAACTTTTAAATGTGATTTAATTTATATTGGGTTGGAAATTTAATGCGAGTTAAAAATACTGTTCATTCTTTAACACCTTGTAAATCACCTGGGAGGATCTGGATCAAATGGGTACATTTTCAGTGTTGCAATCCAGACACAACAGTGGAATGTCAGGGTCCAGTATAGATCTGGAGGTCTTCCGAATAGATTTTGAGATTTATCATGCTTTGCAGACTGAACCAAGGGGGGAGGAGGAAGCACCGGGACATTGTGTCTCAAATGTTTGGTGTTGTGCAGGAGTTATGCTGATTATGCAGGCTTTCTCACCTTGCTTTGCGCATGGCGCCTTTTTCTCAGAACGTATCGCGATTGTTTTCCCCAGTTATTTGCACTTATATTTCTGCTACCAGCATACTAAGAAAATGATTTTATTTGTAGTTTTCAAATTAATGCATTGTTTACGGTCCTGTTCATGGCTTTGAAATTCAATTTGAGCTTGTTTGCCTTGGCTGTTCAAAGTTGCTTTGCATTTTATTAGAGTTTCCAACTGATCATGTTCCAGTATATCTGAGAACTCATTAAAATATTGATTATATGATTAAATCACACGATAAAATGTCGATTGTGCAGAATGTCTGGTTAGAATTGCAGAAGATGTATCCGTTGATCTTTCTGATGTTTATTCCTGCAGTTGAAGAAGCCACCATTTGTGTTCAGGTAGAGAGCTGTGAGGAGCAACCATCGCTGTCAGTACCCAGAGATCTGGCTGGCTTCTCTGTGTTAATTGACACTGGAGAAAGCAAGTGTCTGCCAGCTGGCACGGTGCAGATTGCAAGGCCAAGAGAGAGCCTTGCCGAGCAGCAACGGACAAAACAGCTTGAAGACACCAAAGACACCAGAGTATCTGATTATGCCGATGTACTGCACTTGAGGAATCCTGCAGACATCCTAGCAATGATGGAAGAAGAGGTGAATAGTCCTTTCCCTCCCAACACATTTTTTTATTCCAGTTTAGAAGCTTCCACATGCCATTCCTTTAGAGGATAGGCTGGTTCTCTGCTTCCAAATTTTCCTTTGCTGCACTTAAGCTGACTGCTGCAGATCTGTCTGAGTATTGAGCTGACTCATCGTTCAAGTTCAAGAATTCATAAATGGGTGTTCCATCTTCTCCCGTGGTGCAAAGCGGCAAGATTGCTTGAGAAAGTTTTTCATCGGGAGGCACGGTGGCGCAGTGGTTAGCACCGCTGCCTCTCGGCGCCGAGATCCCAGGTTCGACCCCGGCTCTGGGTCACTGTCTGTGTGGAGTTTGCACATTCCTCCCGTGTCAACGTGGGTCTCGCCCCCATAACCCAAAAGATGTGCAGGGTAGGTGGATTGGCCGGGTTAAAATTGGAAGAAAAAAAATTGGGTGCTCTAAATTTATCTTTAAAAAGAGAGTTTTTCAAAATCTGATGTCTGCTGCACACAAGTTTGTGTGGGTTGTCAGCTGTCGTCGCCTGCTTCCAGAATTGCAAATTTAACAAAATTAACATAAAGATACCTGGCAACTCGAGAGCAAAGGTAATAAAACAGAGCAATTGAACCAACGGAAAGTTAGCAACAGTGCGGTTGGCGATTAGGGATTATGTGGAGTTCAATCAGAATGAGGAGGTGTCGGCGGGCATTTTTTGGGAAGCACTGAAGGCAGTGGTCCGGGGAGAAATTATCTCATTTACGATTTGTGCGAATAAGGAAAGGAGGGCGGAACATGACCGTCTAGTGAGCGATATAGTGGAGGTGGACAGGGAATATTCGAGTGTGCCCACCGTGGAGGGATTGGTGAGGAGGAAAAAGTTGCAGGAGCAATTTGACAGGCTGACAACGGGGAGGGCGGTAGGGCAGCTGCGTAGGGCAAGAGGGGTGCAATACGGGTATGGGGAGAAGGCGAGCCGCATGCTGGCACACCAGCTGCGGAGGCAGGCTGAAGTCCAGGGAAATATTGAAGATCCGGACTGGGGCTGGGGATGTGGGGTCAGACCCAGGGAAGATGCCTCACCTGGAATCTTGCAGGTTTTAATCAAACAAAAAGGTTGATAGGTCACCCTCTATTGTTTTGTAGGTGGAAGAAGCAACAGAACTGATTGACCTCCCCGCTGATGGTGCTGGAGAGAAGTTAACTGCCACTGAAGGAAACACCATCTCCCTGTTTCGGGCAGAACAGATGATAAAGGAGGAAGCTGAAGAAGTCCAACAGCAGACTCATAAACCTGAGCCCCCATCCAGTGAGGAAACTCAAATGTTGGCTGGATTGGGAACTGAAGAAAAACTGGTTATCAAAACAATTAAGCAAGAGTTGCCGGAGAAAGTAAAAGAGGAGCAAGAACAGGACGGTGAATCAAATTTGGGGCATGCACAGCAGGTCGGGACTGCAGGAAACACAACAAATTCCCCAGGCAGCGGGTTCAAAACCGAGGTGAGAATAGCAGAGAAAAGTGTACACAAATTGCAGGACATCGGGCGGGATTCTCCGCTGGCGGGATTCTCCGTTTTGCCGGCCCCAGGGGTTTCCCGACGGCATGGGGCTGCCCCACAATGGGAAACCCCATTGACTGGCCGGCGTAACGGAGAATCCCGCCGGCTGGTCGAGGCGGAAAAGTGGCGAGGCGGGATGGCGAATCCAGCCCCCAGTGTACAAACAGCATGGTTTTATTAATTCATTTGTGCAACTAAATAAATATTGGAGTTGCGCTCAGGGTAAGTTTGCATTTGCATTCACTTATTTGCTGCTTATTTTATAATAATAATAAGACCAAACAAATGTTGGCACATTTTAATATTAAGGAAAATTCAAATAAAAGTGTTGCCTTGTTTCGATCTCTAATCTGAAATATCCAACACTAGTACTGTCCAGAATGATGATCTGAAGTAGTTTTGAAATGATCCCTCAAGACCCTCATTTTATAAAAATGAACTTACAAACATGTGAATTAGGAATAGTCGGTATCAGTGAGTGAATCTTCTCTGAATTGCTGCTGATGCATTTATATGCTTACTTAACTGTATACTTTTAGTAGACAGTCAGTGAAAACTAATATTTTGAATATATTCAAGAGGCGGCTGGATATAGCACTCGGGGAGAATGGGATCAAAGGCTATGGGGAGAAAGCAGGATTAGGCTATTGAGTTGGATGATCAGCCATGATCGTGATGAATGGCGGAGCAGGCTCGAAGGGCCAAAAGGCCTCTCCCTGCTTCTATGTATCTATGTAATAGATTTGAGAAAGCAAAAGAGTCCTTTTATGTAGCTGACCTTGCCTTTAGACATGCATCCTGAGAACAGGTGCCCTGATCTCCATTTTGTAAGGGTTTGTTCCTTTCATTTGCAGACGCTTGGGCTGGAACGTTCTTTACCTCGGACCACCATACGAAGTAAAAGCACATCTGAGGAACCAGCGCACCCCTTGCCCTGGAGCACCGCACGCAGCAAAAGTACCTCTGACGAAATTGGACAACTGTCCCCCAGGATCACAACCCTGAACAAAAGTAGCTCTGATGAAGTGGGACAATCCGAAACTATAGGTCAGTGAAATGGGGAGTCAGTGAGAGCCATTTGGCATAGAAGATGGCAAGTGAAACATCAACATAATTCAACACATCCAAATTTCTTCTCTTTTAATTATATTTATTTAATAAATTATTTAAAATCATTATTGACCTTTCTGTTTCTTCACCATTCATTTTTCCTTTATTTGCCTCCCTTCCATCCCCTGAGTCTTTGGTTTATCATTAGCATATGATTCCAGAACATCTGTCTCCCTCTAGTACTTTGTGCAAGTGACTTTTCTTTGTGTGCACCCAGATAGAGTCTGTTCAACTACAGCCAAGTTTTTAACCTGACCTCCCCAACTCTCACATGGAAACGCTTCCAACAGAGGTTACTGAATAGAGATCAGTCGTAGGAACCTTTGCTGGTTCTCCTTGACTTAGCACTGAATCTTGAGTAAACCACGACTCGAGCTTGGTATAAAAATGGAAGATGCTGGAAGTACTCTGATGAAGTAGTATCTGGAGAAAGAATTTGAGTTAATGTTTCAGCTTGATGACCTGTTTTCAGAATTGGGAATAAGTTAGAGATGTAACAGGTGTTCAGCAAATGCAGAGGGAGGGGATGATAGGGAATATCTATGGTAGGGTGGAAGGCAGGAGGGATTAAATGACAAAAGGGACGATCATGCAAAAGATAGGATTAAAACAGCAATACTGGTCAGGTCTGGCAGTATCTGTGCTGAGGGAGACAAATTCAGGGTCTTTAGATTGGTGACCCCTTGTCAGAGCAGAATTTGGATCTAGACGCAATATAGATGGAAATTGCGGAATCATCGGCAGCAGCTGCCATTTGGAAAAACGGGATCAGAGGTTGTTATTTGAAATGTGGGACTCGATGTTGAGTCAATTTTGAACTCACCCGATGCATATGTTTCAAGTTTTCGGCTCAGCCGTTTGTTAGTCTCCTGTGCTGCTCATACACCACTCAGGACAATGTGGTGGCAACTCCCCATCTGACTTTATAAAATCTATCATGGCGTTTATTTTCTCTACAGAAAAGCATATGGCCTCTATTTTCTGTTATTCATTCGTGGTATGTGAGCATTGCTGACCAGGCTATCTCATTTATTGCCCTTGAGAGGTGGTGGCTCAGTTCCGCCTGTCTGTGCTGACGGAATTAGGAAGCCACCTTGTGAATGTCTTCAGGTGCAAGCTAGTGCCCTCCTTTTCTGCAGCATTGCATGTTGGAAACCCAATCTCACTTTGCCTAAGAGCTACTCGAGTCATTTACTAAATCTACTACAGCACACATATTTTGTATTGATCAAGTATTTTTTATGAGTAAATTTTTTGCGGGGGGGGGTTTTCAGAGTGGGCTGGGGGGGAAGAGTCATAGTCGTACTATATTGCTGTGCGATTTTACTGACCTTGTTGATGATGACCTTTGTCTGATGAAAGATGTTCAAACACTATATGAATAATAATTCAAGAATCGCATTCAAATTAATGTCAGACTCCTCCTTGTTTTCAACCTTCAGAATCCACAAAGGAAGAGACTGGCATAATTGTGAAGGGCCAAATCAAGGTACTGTGCATCTGAGATCATATAATTCTAGGATACTGCAGCTGTATTTAAGTAACGATTCTGTCTACTGTAAGTTCAGTAAAATTTGCACCTGCTGTGATATTGAGTTTATCTTTTATCAAATGATCTGATAACGTTGTTAAACTTGAACGCTGTTCCCGTGATATTTTTTATTCTCCTGGCCTAAGGTGCCATCCAATTTCACAGTTGAACAAGTTAACGTTTAAGCTCGCATTAAAAGAAAGTTCAATAACATCTGAATAATATCAACAAAACCGTTAGAAAGTAAAACTAGAACAGAGGACAGTGGAACAACTGAGCTGGACTGCCAGCCTCTATCAATCAGGAGATAGAGAGATAGAGATAGAGAGATAGATCTCCTGATAGAGGCTGGCAGACCAGCTCAGTTTTTCCAGCATCCATTGAGTGGCTTGCGAGGCAATTTAAGAGGACCACATTACTGTGAGGTTGGAGTCACGCTTGGGCTAGGTTAGGTAAGGGTTTAGCAGATTTCCTTTCCAAAAGGATATTCATAAACCAGATCGGTTTTAATGGCAATCCAGTTGTTACATAGTCTTTTTTGTTTTAAGTTCTTTCATGGGATATTGGAGTCTCTGGCAAGGCCAGCATCAGTTCCCATCCCTAATTGCCCTCAAACCGAGGGGCATATTAAGAGTCAACCATTTGCAGTGTGGTTCTGGCCAGACCAGGTAAAGACAGCAGATTTCCTCCTCTAAAGTACATTGGTGAACCAGATGGTTTTTTTGCAACAATAGTTTCATGATCATCAGTAGATTCCAGATTTTTATTGAACTTGAATTTCACCATCTGCGGTAGTGGGATTCGAACCTGGGTCCCCAGAGCAGTATCGGGGGTCTCTGGATTACTAGTCCAGTGACAATACCGCTATGTCACTCACTCCAGTGACAGAAAATAATAGGACGAATGAGTCAGTTGTTTAGATGGGAATTGTGTAAATTGATGAGTAATGTGACAAGAACATTTTGATTTGATTTGATTTATTGTCACATGTACCGAAGGACAGTGAAAAGTATTTTTCTGCGGCCGAGGAATGTACACAGTACGTACATAGTAGACACAAGAATAATCAACAGGGAACATTGACAAATGGTACATCGACAATCAGTGATTGGCTATAGTGTGGAACAAGGACCAAACAAAGGAAATACATGAGCAAGAGCAGCATAGGGCGTCGTGAGTAGTGTTCTTATAGGGAACAGATCAGTCTGAGGGGGAGTCATTGAGGAGTCTTGTAGCTGTGGGGAAGAAGCTGTTCCTATGTCTTCAGACATCTGTACCTCCTGCCTGATGGAAGGGTTTGGAAGCAGACAATGCCTGGGTGGAGGGGTCTCTGATAATGCTGTCTGCTTTCCTGAGGCAGCGAGAGGTGTATACAGAATCAATGTGGGGGTGGCAAGTTTGTGTTCTGCACAATGATGGTATGATGTTTTTCACAGCTGCAAGAGGTGCTTGTTCCAAAAGAAGAGGATGGCGCAAGTGAAGCTGCCAGTACGGATGAAGCCAGGGAAGAGGAACCAAATGAGGTCTATATGTCAGAAACTGACAATGAGCCACCCGTCAGTGAAAGTGATGATGGATTCAGTGTCCATAATGCACATTTGCAGTCTTCAGTCCTTGCTGATTCAATACCCAGCAGCCCTGCTTCCTCTCAGTTGTAAGTTTGGAAGCTGTTTGTTTCAACCCTTAGTGGAGCGAGTCATGTGATATTCAGCTTGCTAAAAATGGTATCCATATTTGCTTAGCCTTGCACTGCAGAACTTTGGGAACAACTTATTCTGCTGTATTTCATTGTACTCTGATACAGTTTTAATTAAAGCCCAAGAATGGTGTAGCTTTCATTTGCTGGCACAGATTGCAACCTTGGTGCCACATTGATCTGGAGATGAGCTTCCTCCTATTTGCACTATCTCTAAGACTGCCGATTTCCACCCTCGTAACTTAGCCCCTGCCTTAGCACATCAGCGGCTGCAAGCCTCTTTCATGCCTTCGCTACCTCTAATGGGTCACTGTCTGTGCGGAGTCTGCACGTTCTCCCTGTGTCTGCGTGGGTTTCCTCCGGGTGCTCCGGTTTCCTCCCACAAGTCCCGAAAGACGTGCTGTTAGGTAATTTGGACATTCTGAATTCTCCCTCTGTGTACCCGAACAGGCGCCGGAATGTGGCGACTAGGGGCTTTTCACAGTAGCTTCATTGCAGTGTTAATGCAAGCCTACTTGTGACAATAAAGATTATTATAATCTGACTATTCCAACACACTGGCCTCCACATTCTACCCTCCATAAACCTGAGGCCATCTAAAATTCTGCCGCTGCACCAAATCCCTTTCACCGATCACCATAGTGCTCACTGACCAGCATTGACTCCTGGTCAAGCAACACCTTGATTTTAAAATTCTAATCCTTATTTTCAAACCCCTCCAAGACTTCCGCCCCCTCCCTATTGCTGTAATCTCCACCCCACAACCCTCAGATATCTGTACTTCTCTAATACTGGTCTTTTCTGCATCCCTGATTTTAATCACTTCACCATTGTTGGTCACACTTTCAGTTGCCTAAGCCTTTGAATATCCTCCCTACATCTCTCTATCTCTGTACCTTGCTTTCATTATATAGTCATGATGTGGAGATGCCGGCGTTGGACTGGGATGAGCACAGTAAGAAGTCTTACAACATCAGGTTAAAGTCCAACAGGTTTGTTTCGAATCACTAGCTTCCGGAGCACTGCTCCTTCCTCAGGTGAATGACGAGGTATGTTCCAGAAACATATATACAGACAAAGTCAAAGATGCAAGACGATAATTTGAATGCAAGTCTTTGCAGGTAATTAAGTATGTACAGGTCCAAACGGAGCAACTGGAGAGAGGGATAATCACAGGTTAAAGAGGTGTGAATTGTCTCAAGCCAGGACAGTTGGTCGGATTTCGCAAGCCCAGGCCAGATGGTGGGGGGTGAATGTAATGCAACATGAATCCAAGGTCCTGGTTGAGGCCGTACTCGTGTGTGGAACTTGGCTATAAGTTGCCAATTTATAGCCAAGCTTCTGCTCAGCAGAAACTTATAGCCACATTCTGCGCATATGAGTACGACCTCAACCAGGACCTTGGATTCATGTCGCATTACATTCACCCCCCACCATCTGGCCTGGGCTTGCAAAATCCTACCAACTGTCCTGGGTCTATGTATATGTTTCTGGAACCTACCTCTTTATTCACCTGAGGAAGGAGCAGTGCTCCGAAAGCTAGTGATTCGAAACAAACCTGCTGGACTTTAACCTGATGTTGGAAGACTTCTTACTGTGTTCGTTATATAGGGCACTCTTTAGCACCTACCTCTTTGAATAAGCTTTTGGTCAGCTGACCTAATATCTCCTTATGTGTTTTTTTGTGTCATATTTTGTTTTATAATGCATCTGCAAAGCATCGTGGGACCTTTTATTGTGTTAAAGGTGCTACATAGGTAAGTTGTAAAGATCCTAATTGCTTCCCAATTCGTCACATGTTTTATAGTAACAGTTGACTTCATCCATCTTTGCACTTTGCTGGGATTCATTAAGAACTTGCTCTTTTATTGTTTGGGGAAAATAACTTAATGCACTTAAACATGGAGTATTGTAGAAAAGCACAAATGCCTTGGCTGAAAAGAGTGTTGTGTTGCTTACAGTATTAGCAGCATTTTACAGTGGTTTGTTGTGGAATTCAAAAGAAACTAAATCATCAATTTTATTTTGGCAACTTGGTCACATTTTAATAAAGTGCTGTTTTGAAAAAGTAACCGGTGCAGATGAAAAGAAAGTAATACTGAATGCAGATATTATAATGCTTCTGTGCAGATACAGATAGATTGTGTGATATCTTTGAAAGCTACCTGCATTACTGCAACTTATTTCAGTGATTTTAATTTGTAACTTAGTTTTTCCCTTATTGTCTTCTCCAGTTCAGTTTGTAGTGAAGATCAGGAAGCCATTCAAGCTCAGAAAATCTGGAAAAAGGCTATTATGCTGGTATGGAGAGCAGCCGCTAATCACAGGTTAGTGCTGATCTGCAGTAACATATTTGGATCAGTCTATCCGATCTTGTTATGTGGTCTATAATCCTGATGCACGGATCTACGTGCAAATAGCCTGGAAAGTTTAAACTTCCAATTGACAGTCTGTCCTTGAAAGCACACTTATCACATTCTTGCATTACTCCTCGGAGCCTCCACTCCTTTGTTATACCCATTACAGCTCAAGCACCATTGCAGAGACCTGTCTCACCAACTGAGGAGTCCTACTTCATTTTTTCATACTTTTCCTTTTATATGTTGCATGGTTGGCTGCCTTTCCAGCTGCTTTCTTTGCTTTTCAGTTTTCATCTCTTTTGCTCTGATTTGTTACTGGGCCCTTGTTCTCTCTGTGTTTCAGGTGGATAATTTTAGTCTATATTTGTAGTCTAAATTCTTCAGTTACTGTGTATTACAAAGATTCGCTACCTGCTATGTTTTAGTGTTTGTTATCCTTGTCAACACGCCTATAGATGAATGCTGAGCACAGAACAAAATGAATGTTATGCAACATTTTCTGTCTCTATTTCTGAAGTGTGTTCTTCCTTTCACAGATACGCTAATGTATTCCTTCAACCAGTGACAGACGATATTGCCCCAGGATATCATAGCATTGTACATAGGTCAGTTTCTTGGACGAGCCATTCAAGTTCTTTTTTTCTTTAAATGTATTTCCTTACAAACATGTATCAAAACAGGTTACAGCAAATAAACACCCCGGGAAACATACTTCCCAGCAATCAACTATACTGTCTGAACACATTTCTCCCCCTATTCCCCACCCACCCCACCCCACGACGAACAGCTCTTCAAACACGTTCACAAACATCCCCCACTTTTTCTCAACCCCCCCTGTAGAGCCCCTTAACTCATACTTTATCTTCTCTAACCGCAGGAAGTCATACAGGTCACCCAACCAAGCCGCTACCCCCGGTGGCGATGCCGACCGCCACGCTAGTAAAATTTGACACAGTGCAATCAGAGAGGCGAAGGCCACGACATCGACCTTCCTCCTCTCCATGAACTCCGTCTTCTCTGAAACCCCAAATATTGCCACCAAAGGGTCCGGGTCCACCTCTTCCTCCACTACCCTGGCTAAGACCGCAAACACTCCTGCCCAGAATCTTCCCAATTTTTCGCAGGTTCAATAGTGGAAATTTACACCAATCAACAATGATTTCACGGTCATCATGGCAATCCAGTTTTAGTTTTGAATTCTGCCGTAGGGGGATTTGAACCGTGGTCCCTGGAGCACGTCCCTGGGTCTCTGGATTAATAGTCCAGTAACAATACCACTCCGCCACCACCTCCACTTCTTTCAACCTGTGCAGTTCCAAACAGTCCAAAACTCAAAAGTGAAAGTAAAAACTCAGAGCCACAGCCCAGCTCCACCCAAGCAAATGACATCACTGAAGCCATGTGATAAGACAGAAACCTTTCTTAAAGGGACGCTCCCATGACAATGGGTTTTTTGGAGAGTTGTTCAGGGGGTTGGCTGCTGTGCAGAGACAACAGGAGCCACTTTTGTTTAGCAGCATAACATTAAGCCCAAGAGTAGTAAATTTACAAATACTAAGGAGGATCTTGGTAGATGTAATTGACTCTTCCTTGTTTTATATACTTTGCAACTGGACTCTTTCTTGACTATTGGACAATGGAGCACAAGGTTAAGCTGAGCATACGGTGCAAGGTTTTTGGCAATCGAGAACCATGGGAACGTAACATCAAGAGGCATTGTGTCTATGGACTTTCAGGGAACATTAACCTGTACTTAGTGATAAGAATTGGTAATGAGAAATTATAATGATAAGAACTTTGGAAAATTCAGCGTTATTTATGTACAGTGAGGTTTTTGTTGTGGTTTGATTTTTAGTGTAAAGAATGACCATTAAATATGATCCCCAAGAAATTATCACGTGGGAGGGTGTTCATGGTAGAGAAGGGTTGCTTGTACTGATCACTGTTTAATGTCATCTTTACAGACCAATGGATTTATCCACCATAAAGAAAAATATTGAGACTGGTTTAATTCGCACAACCGCAGAGTTTCAGCGGGACATAATGCTTATGTTCCAGAATGCAGTGATGTACAATAGCTCTGATCATGATGTGTATCACATGGCATTAGAAATGCAGCGCGATGTCTTGGAGCAAATCCAGGTAGATCCACAACTTTTAATATTTTGCAAACATGAAAATGAATGAAATGAAAATCACTTATTGTTACGAGTAGGCTTCAATGAAGTTACTGTGAAAAGCCCCTAGTCGCCACATTCCAGTGCCTGTTCGGGGAGGCTGGTACGGGAATGGTACATGTGGATGGTCATGACATGTAATTTCATCCAAATAGTTAATGAACTAACCCATGTTTTCTTTTTAAGAAAACAATCCTTTTGTCGTCATAAATATGTCAAGTTATAAATGGGAGGAGGTGGGTGATGGTGGGGAATCATTTGGAAACTCATTCTGTAGCCTCAATTAGATCCAAGTCTGAACACACCATTCCTGAAGTTCCTGCGATAGTAATTTTATGGTTCATTTGTCTTTACAGTCAAGAACAGTACGGGTTAGGTTTTTCCATCACTGCTTTACATGTACATGTTTTTAGTGATGTGACCAGAACTGAACGCCATTCTTTTAAGTGTGGTCCAAGCAGTGTATTGTAAGCCCTGAGTACGATCTGCAGATGATGTACTTTTGCAACTTTTAGCTATGCCAGTAGTGATCAACCCCTCAGCTAATGGGTAGGTGTGACTAATTGGAAATCCAGATGGGGATAATTAGATTTCTGATTAGTAAATTAAAGAGTGAGTAATTGGCACCATTGTTGGGTATGTGATCACAATGCTCATACCGAAACAACAAACAACCTGTTTGCGTGTTTGCTGGTAATTAGTAAATTGAAAAGGAAAGTGAGAAAGCATGTTTTGATGATTAAGAGTGCTGTCATTAGTGACAGATGGTAAATATTTAAGTATGTGCATGTAACCTATATTTGTATACCGTAAGTGCATACAAGACATTTTGCACTAATATTAGTGCAAGTAACGCAAACGGTATCACCATATCAGCAGTTTCTATTAGGCAGCACTGAACAATACAACGCAGCATCCTATTTGCTGCTTTACTTCACCACAGTGGAAGCAATAAGTCAAATATATCTCCAATATCCTTTTGAATCTCTCTTTGCTGATTTATTCTGATTCCGTTTACATTATGGTCCATTATACATTACTTAATATAATAATCTTTATTGTCACAAGTAGGCTTGCATTAGCACAGCAATGAAGTTACTGTGAAAAGCCCCTAGTCGCCATATTCCGCCGCCTGTTCGGGTACACAGAGGATGAATTCAGAATGTCCAAACTACCGGTCAGCATGTCTTTCGGAACTTGTGGGAGGAAACTGGAGCACCCGGAGGAAACGCACGCAGACACGGGGAGAACGTGCAGACTCCACACAGACAGTGACCCAAACCGGGAATCGAACCTGGGACCCTGGTGCTGTGACGCAACAGTGCTAACCATTGTGCTACCGTGCCATCCTATTACTTGACGTCTATAAACTTGACGTCTATGTCAGCGTTGAAATGCATTTGCTTCGCCAGATTTCATTGCCTTTCTAAATCCACTGTCACGCCTCTAAACTCCAGTTCTCTTTATTTAAATATTTAGGTGGAAATTCTTTACTTTTGGTAACATTTCCAAATATTCCCTTATTGTCTGATTATTGACTTAGCTGAGAGGTGCAGGCAAGAGGAGTGTCAAGAACTCCAAAAATCCCTTACCCTCCTTCAATTGGGGAAAATACCCTTAAATAATGACACCAATATGCTTCAAGAAACAGTTATGATATTGCTTCTGTTTAGGTTTAGCACTACCATTATCTTTCTCCCTGATTTTGTTTCCCTCTCTGACCTTTCAGCAATTCCTAGCCACACAGTTAATAATGCAAACATCGGAGTCTGGAATCAGTGCTAAGAGCCTGCGTGGGCGAGAGTCAACACGAAAACAGGATGCTGCAGAAAAGGTCAGTGTATGTCTGAAACACCAGGGGTGCGATTCTCCGAAATGGAGACAGAGTGTTCGCGCCATCGCATCTCACGACGGCGTGAAATGGGCGCGGGCAGCGGCGCTGGAGCGGTTCGTGCCGCTCCAGCCTCCCTTCCCGATGCCAAATGGGCGCCGCGCCAACCCGCGCATGCGCAGTTGGGCCGCTCCAATGCGCGGGGGACTTCCTCAGGGCGCCGGCCCCAACGCAACATGGCATGGTGGTTCAGGGGCCGGCCGTGTAATAAAATAGGGCTGGGGCTGGAGAGGCCGGCCCGCCGATCGGTGGACCCCAATCGCGGGCCAGACCCCGTCGGAGGCCCCCACAGTGAAGGAGTGCTTTACCCGCCCTGCAGGCCGCGTCTCGACGCTACGCGCAGAGTTCCTGCCGGCTGCGAGCAGATGTGAACGGCGCCGGCGGGACTCTGCTGTTTCCGCTCGGCCCATCAAGGCCGGAGAATCGGCGGCCCGGCTGCGGACAGCGGCCCCCGACCGGCGCCGCTCCAAGTCGGAGAATCGCCTGCTGGCGTCGGACCGGCGCCAGGGGAAAAAATGGCGCAAACGCCGATTTTCCCATACGGAGCGGCATGGGAGAATCGCGGCCCAGGTCTTTATAAAGAGCCAGAGCCATGAATTCTGTTAGTCTAAAATGTTAAACAGTGAAACCTGTAAAATTGGTTATTAAATAACAGACATTGCAATAAATTAACCACTTAGATTTCACCTTTATGAGGAAATTCCCGAGTCAATCACACCCTGATTCGAAATTAAAGCTTGGCTTGTAACCAAAGGACAACATTTTCAAATCTGCTTAATCAGATGTGCGATGTGACCAGATCAGCTGTGGTATTTGTGAAGCGTCAGAATCCAAAAGAAAAGTACTGCAGGAGTGTGTTGACGACAGATCAGAAAAGCTTAGGCAGCACCCAGGGTTGATCTTGTTAGTATCATTGGTAGCATTATTATTTAATTAAGTATTGAAGGTGACCAGATGAACCCAGTGTTTTTTTAAAAAGTCACAAACCATTGTGTATATTGCACGTTACCTATACCAATGTGATTGTAATTTAAACAACATAATTGCACTATTCTCATCATTTTTAATTTAGAAAATCACCAAAAATTACACATGCTGCTTTCACAAGTTAGTGGATCTGGAAATTGATGGCTGAAATTGACGAATTAATGGCAGGACTTCTCGAATAACAATAATTGAGATACTTTGGCATGAGAATAGAAAGCAGGAGGGAAAGGGGCAGCACGGTAGCATTGTGGATAGCACAAATGCTTCACAGCTCCAGGGTCCCAGGTTCGATTCCGGCTTGGGTCACTGTCTGTGCGGAGTCTGCACATCCTCCCCGTGTGTGCGTGGGTTTCCTCCGGGTGCTCCGGTTTCCTCCCACAGTCCAAAGATGTGCGGGTTAGGTGGATTGGCCATGCTAAATTGCCCATAGTGTCCAAAATTGCCCTTAGTGTCCAAAATTGCCCTTAGTGTTGGGAGGGGTTACTGGGTTATGGGAATAGGTGGGGGTGTTGACCTTGGGTAGGGTGCTCTTTCCAAGAGCCGGTGCAGACCCGATGGGCCGAATGGCCTCCTTCTGCACTGTAAATTCTATGATAATCTATGAAGGGCGCCATGAGGCACAGTGGTTAGCATTGCTGCCTATGGCACCGAGGACCCGGGTTCGATCCCGGCTCTGGGTGACTGTCCGTGTGGAATTTGCACATTTCCCCCGTGTCTGCCAAAGATGTGCAGGGTAGGTGGATTGGCCACACTAAGTTGCCCAAAATTGGAAGAAAAAAATAATTGGGCACTCTAAATTTTTTTTTTTAAAAAGAAAGCAAGAAGAAACATTGTAAAGTAACTTTTAGTTACATAATTTGATCCTTTTCCCTCCCCACCCACATGCCAGATCAGAACAATCCCAGGTTCTGTCTTTGGTTATATCGTTGTGTTGTGACAATTGGTCTTGCCACCTCTGAGCGAAGAGTTGGGGGCGGGTTGGGGATATGGTCAGAGGAGAAAATTGGATCTGTTTTCCAATCACCTCCAAGTGATCATGTTGAAAACTACTAGACTTGTAGATATGAGATTGGGAGAGTGTCTGTTTCAACTGCAATGAACCCGCTGTGAAAATGCTTGATAGCACTCCCTGGCCCGACTAATGCATCTCTGGTTTTGCCACTTGGGCAAGATACCATTCCTGGGGCAGCACGGTGACGCAGTGGTTAGCACTGCTGCCTCACGGCGCCGAGGTCCCAGGTTCGATCCCGGCCCCGGGTCACTGTCCGTGTGGAGTTTGCACATTCTCCCCGTGCTTGCTTGGGTTTCGCCCCCACAACCCAAAAGATGTGCAGGCTAGGTGGATTGGCTACGCTAAATTGCCCCTTGATTGGAATAAATGAATTGGATACTCTAAATTTATTTTAAAAAGATACCATTCCTGAAATTGCAACTAAATTAGGTTAGAGTCAGGGCTGCGTGTGGCGCAGTGGTTAGCACTGGGACTGCGGCGCTGAGGACCCGGGTTCGAATCCCGGCTCTGGGTCACTGTTCGTGTGGAGTTTGCACATTCTCCCCATGTCTGCATGGGTTTCACCCCCAGAACCCAACGATGTGCAGGTTAGGTGAATTGGCCATGCTAAATTGCCCCTTAATTGGGAAAAAAAATAATTGGGTACTCTAAATTTATAGTTAAAAAAACTGAGTTAGAGTCTGAGAGCGAGTGTGAAGACAAACCAGCAGAACACTTTTGGGATGAGTGGTGACACTTTTGAACAAAAAAAATCAAAGAATAATTGAAGTGAGAGTAAAAACTGGAAATGCATTTATTTGGATGTTCGTAAATAGAAAAAATTAACAATTAAGTCTTTAGATTTTTGTCGGAGATCAGAGCTAGAAATGGTGACAAATCTAAATCAGCCAAAACTAAAAAGATTTTAAAAGAAGCCAATTCCTTTTTGAGGTCCTTACATTTCCTCTCTCACTGACGTCCATCATTTGAAAAAAAAAGTTGCGCTGCTACCATTTTAACCTATTACCACAGTAACACATTGAAATCCAAGCATAGAACATTGCTTCAGCCATTCATCAAGTGTTTTTTTTTTGTTTGTCCTTTAACAGGACAGTGTCCCCATGGGCTCTCCTGCATTTCTACTCTCTCTCTTTGTAAGTATTCAATGCGCAATGTGGATAATAACTCATTGTAGGAGGTCGCAAAGTCCGGAAGTGAATGTTCTGCCCTGAATGTTAACCCAGATTATAATGCTCCAGTCTGTGGTAAATACAGTGGTTCATAGCTGGTCAAAATCGTAACTGTGTTTTCTGTGAAAGTATGCTTTGATGAGATTGTCCCAGTTTGTTTCATTAGGTTCAGTAATGTCTGATATTTCACCATTTCACAAATGTCATATTAAAATGTGGCGTTGACTGTTGATCAGCTACACCAGAGACCCCATGTGACTGCTGTGGTCAGTGCCAGTTCAGAGTCGTTTGTATCCAATGAGCTGATATCAGTTAGATGCTGTCTGGAGGAAGACCTTTCAGTTTAGATGCGGATTCAAAGAACACGCAGAGAAACTTCAACCACAACAGTATTTTTCCTGTACATGTGAAAGGAAATATAGGGAATAAGGAGTTCGTAATGCTGTGTGCCAGGACTTTCGAGAAGCCAGAGAGATGTAAACCAATGGAAGAAAGCTCCTAGATCTAGTGAAGGACAGTTTAAGGCACTGACATGTTCCATTGCTAGAATTGTACGTGATCTAAATGCTCAGAATCCAGAGATTAGGAGCATCGGCATGCAGTCTGCCTTCTCTCTGATAGGGCTCTACAACAGAACAGGTAGGTGATGCTTCCCACACTATAGGATGCTGCTCAATGAATTCTGAACAGCCTTACTTCAGGTCCCACCTTTCACTTGAGGGAACTGACAGGATTTATTGATATTTATGAATAGCTCCGGTGGTTGTTTTTGAACCATGTGCTGCTGTTGTGTTGGAAAGCCTGGCTTGCAAAGTATTGCCCAATAAGGCAATTCCTTGACTTATCTGTGGTGATTTCTGGGTAAGATGGCATCACTCTAGATCAGTGGCTCCTAAACGTTGATGTCCTGTGAACCCCTTTCATGAAAATGCCAAACCTGGCGAACCCCCTCCTAAAAATAAATATTTTCCAGTAGTTTTCTCCCTTTGCTGAGTATAAATTGTGAACCCAGTAATCTTGGAAATATAAACTTTGTTTTTCATATGACACTCCTTTAACCGTTCCCAGATCAATTCATCAAACAGTCACCAAATGACCTAAGTAAAATGATAACACCCATTGTTGACATCTGGTTACAAATATTGTCTTTTATATATGCAGCATGGGTTATTCTGTGGGAGATGGTGATGTAGTGGTATTGTAACAGTTTACGATCCCAGTTGATGTTACAACTGAATGGGAAGAATCCAGAATGCAACCCCGGCTGAAAATACTAACTTTTTTCCAAAACGTGGAGGAACAGAATCACCAGACAGGTAGAAGGCTGGAGCGGTGGCATAGCGGTTAGCACTGTTGCTTCACAGCACCAGGGACTGGGTTCCAGCCTCGGGTGACTGTGTGGAATTGGCACGTTCCGTGTCTGTGTGGGTTTCCTTCGGGTGCCCCGGTTTCCTACCACAGTCCACAGATGTGCAGGTTAGGTAGGGTTACAGGGATAAGCGGGGGAGCGGCCGAGGTAGGATGTTCTTTCAGAGGGTCGGTGCAGACTTGATGGGCCGAATGGCTTCCTCCTGCACTGTAGGGATTCTATGACAAAAAACATTTAGCGTAAATGAAAAATTGGATTATAATGCAATACTCGTTTACTCTTCCCTTTAGTAGAACAATTACACACAGGTTTTAGGATTGACACAGATTACAAAGTACACAGTAAGCGACAATGGTCTCATTAACATACAAAGTCCCCTTTAAGCACACAAGATGACTGGCCAAACACACGCTCTGTTCTGAAGCCAAGTCGGTGTCTGTGGATTTCTCCTCTGAATCCCCCCAGGTGATTGTCACGTGAGTTTCCAAATTACATTTCCAAGAACAAACTTTAAAATCATCTTCCATAAGTATATTTTCCCTTAGTGCTTTGCATTCTGAAACCTAGACCATGTTTTCCAAATGTCATGTTTAAACAAAGCTCCCACTTTTAACATTGACTCCAGTCCAGGATTTTACACCACCCTCTTCTAGGTTTCCTTTGTCTAACTGCTTTTACACAAACTCCGGGATCCAGCCACCGATTCACATTTTCATTTCAAATCATGCTCCACAGGCTGTAGTAAAATCTCACAAACATGAAAATCACTTAAGATTTCTTTCTGGCATGTCAGCCTTCTGCCCAGTTCTGTCTGTCTTTACTGAATAGTGCTCTGATCTAGTACCTTTAACCTCAGACTTCATGGAAACTTCTCTTCATTTCTCTAGTTTCCTTAACAAGCTGCTCCTCATCTCTGCACTTGTTTTCTTAATGGTGTGGCATTTCTTCCAGCAAATCTGAGAGATGTTTCCTCCCTCACTACCTATCTTCCACTGCAGTCAAATTAGCTAAACTAAAACTTAAAAGCTTTTCTATTTTACAAGGCCCCAGTGCTAAGCAGCCACTGCTGGTAGCCCTCTCTAAGCACAATAGAAACACAGTTGGAACTTAACCAACCCCCTCAATGGTGTTTGGACATGCAAACACCATTGTCCAGCATGAATCTAACTATAGGTTTTGCTCATCCAGGCACAGAAACATTACATTAAACCCACTTAAAACTATACCTTTTTTTTAATAAAAATAATAACCGTTTATTTTCACAAGTATGAAGTTACTGTGAAAAGCCCCACTTCGCCACATTCCAGTGCCTGTTCGGGTAAGCTGGTACGGGAATTGAACCCGCCCTACTGGTCTTGTTCTGCATCACAAACCAGCCATCTTGCCCACTGAGCTAAACCAGCCCCAATACAATATTTACCAATACAAAAAGAAATCCCTTAAAACTATCTTTGTTTTACTGACACACTGGACTAGAAATCCAGAGGTGAAGGATGTGAACCATTAACCCTGTTTCTCAGTCCACAGATGTTGCCAGACCTGCTGAGTTTGTCCAGCATTTCCTGTTTTTATTATTAATGCTGAGTTTTGGGCAGCACGTTGGCACAGTGGTTAGCACTGCAGCCTCACGGCACCGAGGTCCCAGGTCCGATCCCGGCTCTGGGTCACTGTCCATGTTGAGTTTGCACATTCTCCCCGTGTCTGCGTGGGTTTCGCCCCCACAACCCAAAAGATGTGCAGGTTAGGTGGATTGGCCACACTAAATTACCCCTTAATTGGAAAAAATGAATTGGGTACTCTAAATTTATTTTTAAAATATTAATGCTGTTTGTCCAGTACTTTTCTGTTTTTATTATTAATGCTTTGAGGGACACGGGTTCAAATCCCGCCACAGCAGCCAGTGGAGTTGCAATTCAATTAATAAATCAGTAATATAAAGTTAGTCTCAGTGATGGGGACCATGAAGCTATCATTAATGTTATGAAAGCCCATCTGCTTCACTATTGTCCATTAGGGAAGGAAATCTGCCGCCCTTACCCTGTCTGGCCTACATGTGACTCCAGACCCAGCAATGTGGTTTACTCTTTACTGCAATCTGAAATGGCTGAGCAAGCCACGCAGTTCAACGATAATTAAGGATGGCCAACAAATACTGGCCTTGTCCCATGAAAGAGTTAGGAAAAGATAATAAGAGACATAAGACAGTGTTAGTTTGTGTGTTTCCCATAGGTGATCACAAAGTGACGATCAAACAAACCAGAGAGAACAAATTTTACTGTAACAGCATCCTGAAACATTATTAATTTGACAAGAAAATACCTCATTGGTTATTTAAAAAAAATAAATTTAGAGAACCCAATTCATTTTTTCCAATTAAGGGGAAATTTAGCGTGGCCAATCCACCTAGCCTGCACATCTTTGGGTTGTGGGGGCGAAACCCACGCAAACACTGGGAGAATGAGCAAACTCCACACGGACAGTGACCCAAGGCCTAGATCGAACCTGGGACCTCGGTACCGTAGGCAGCAGTGCTAACCACTGCCCCACCGTGCTGCCCTCCATTGGTTATTTATAACACGTGTACAGATGATAACATTGACTTTGGCGACTGACATGGCCCTCATTAACCTGAATAGTATTTAATTTTGTGGTACTAAACCTTAAAAGTGATGCCCCTAACCCCCACAAACCCACCTTGTGTCCCAATCCCCACCACACCACTTCGCCACCTCAGCTCCTCAACCCCATGCCATACCTAATTGCCTCTTAAATGCTTAAGGGACTTTGAACAGACCTTCAAGTTTGAAAACTCTCAGTTGCTGCCTCTGGACTCCGGACACTTTGTGTCTCTTGGCAGAATTTCTGAAACGTCAGCAGCAGCAGTGCAGTAGCTTGACTGAACTGAAAAACAGGCTTTAAAAAAAAAAAAAAAAATCAGCTCTCCAGCTGAACGTTCCAATTTTATTTTTTAAAGGACATACAGGCCTGGGTCGTCACTCTGGACATTGTTAAAACACTGAACCCAAGCCCCCCCAAGTACTGTGCCCCGTCAGAACCCCCTCTCCCGGAATGGACCGGGGGCATTTAACTCTTCTCCTTATCGTCAGCATTTTAGTCAAGAGGTCAGAAGGGGAAGGGAAACACAGAAAACATTAAAATTAACATCTTGCGACACAGCACGACCCTGACGCAGAAGACAGAGCACATCACTCACCAACTCCAATTCCTGTCGAGAGGTATCTAAAGAGAGTTTCTCATCTGATCACAATGTCAAGAGGTATGAGACGAGGCACGTTCAACTGGGTAAATGGTTGCTGTTTTCCAGATTAACAGCAATTCATTGACCAAATAGGGATGGTCTATATAACTGATTGGCTGCTTTCGCCATTCACCATCCTGAGTCACAGGCTGCTACTCAAACCGACAACTGAGATTGGTGAGCAGACAATTCTCTGTCTGCCACTCTGGGATTATTCCCACAAACCTCCTGAGACATTGCCACTTCCATGGCACCGTTTTTTTGCTGTGCGGTTTCAGGGTCCCAGGTTCGATTCCTGGCTTGGGTGACTGTGCGGCGTCTGCACGACCTCCCTGTGTCTGCGTGGGTTTCCTCCGGGTGCTCCGGTTTCCTCCCACGCCTCCCGATAGACGTGTGCTTGTTAGGTGAATTGGACATTCTGAATTCTCCCTCAGTGTACTCGAACAGGTGCCGGAGTGTGGCGACTAGGGGCTTTTCACAGTAACATCATTGCAGTGTTAATGTAAACCTACTTGTGACAATAAAGATTATTATTATATTATTATTATGACATCCTGGAGAATTTAGCAAAATATAACATCTTTGGAAAGCTATCTTTGGAGCACAGGTTCATGTTGCCATCTTACACAAGAGTTCCCACAGAAAGAATCAATGACAAATTGTTGAAAGAAATTCGTATTAAAAGCTGGTTATTTCCACAACACAGCACTACATGATGCAGCTTTTATTTCCCTGTTATGATTGATTATTGTGCTTTTCCATTTTTATTTTTAAATAGGATCAACATCCCCTTCAACTAGGAATGAAATGCTGCTACTGAACCTGAATTGTGCATTAGTCAGCTGGTGGGTTAATGAACAGGGATTTTCCTGAAATAAAAGAGCAGCAGCATTTTATACTAACAAAGAGAAAATAGCACCAGCTATGGAACTTAAAGCAGCATTGCGTTGTCGCCCCCCCCTGGGGGTCAGTATTAGCCTGTGTAATGCCAGCTCCAAGGGAATTAATTTTTCTCCCAATATGTCTAGGAGGGGAAATAAGCTTTGATCAGATGAAAACTCTGTTCAGATATTTAGAGGATAATTTAATTAAAATGATCGTTTTTGTACCTTTTTCTGTCCAAAAGCCATTTTTTGGGGATGGGTATTTAAATATATTTTAGTGGGGTGGGTGGAATGAAAGTGAAGTGTTATATTTCAATTTAATTACTTTCAATTCTCTCTTGGAGAAATGTTTCAATGTTTGTTAAAGTTTCCTCGGGCAGCCAGATAGAAGAGATGGGCTAGTTAATAATTGAAAGTCTGGAAATTGTACTGTGAATGTTTGTTTGAATTTATTTTGCTCGTTATTTTAATTGAGGTGTTCATACTTTCATAAAAGTTATTTCCCTCTGTAGAATGAGAGGATTTGAATCAAACATGCTAAATATTCATCTTTCTATCGTGCTGATTTCCAGACTCAAGTAAAATAAATATAGAAACTTTGAAAATAAAGGCAGGAGGAGTCCATTCGGCCCTTCAAGCCTGCTCCGCCATTCATTGTGATCATGGCCGAACATCCAACTCAGTAACCTGTTCCCACTTACCCCTTACATCTTTTGACCCCTTTAGCCCCAATAGTTATATCGAACTCCTCCTTGAAAACATAAAATGTTTTGGCTTCAACAACTTATGGGTTACGAGGATAGAGTGGGGGGCGGGGGCCTAGGTAGGGTGCTCTTTTGGAGGGTCGGTGCACTTGATAGACCAAATGGCCTCCTGCACTGTAGTGATTCTATGATAGAGAATTCCACGGGCTCACCACTCTGGGTGAAGAAATTTCTCCTCATCTCCGTCCTAAATGGTCTACCCCATATCCTCAAACTGTGACCCCTGGTTCTGGACTTCCCCACCATCGGGAACATCCTTCCTGCATCAACGCTGCCTAGTCCTGTTAGAACATTACAGGTTTCTATGAGATTCCCCCCCATTCTTCTAAACTCCAGCAAATATATTCCTAACCGACTCAATCTCTCCTGGCGCGGCATTCCCGCCATTCCAGGAATCAATCTGATGCACTCCCTCCACAGCAAGAACATCCTTTCTCAGATAAGGAGACCAAAACAGCACACAATACTCCAGGTGTGGCCTCACCAAGACCCTGTATAATTACAGCAAGACATCCCTGCTCCTGCACTTTAATCCTCTCGCTATGAAAGGCCAACATACTATTTGCCTTCTTCACTGCCTTCTGTACCCGCATGCTTACTTTCAGCGACTGGTGTACAAGGACCCCCTGATCTCGTTGCAAATTCCCCTCTCAATCTGAAACTACTCAGATAATCCGCCTTCCCGTTTTTGCTACCAAAGCGAATAACCTCACATTTATCCACATTATACTGCATCTGCCATGCATTTGCCCACTCACTCAACTTGTCTAAGTCACACTGAAGCATTACTGCTCCAAGTTCACCCCCCCACCCAGCTTTGTATCATCAGCAAATTTGCAGATATTACATAGTAGTTCCCTGATCTAAATTATTAATTTTTAAAAAAAATAATTTTTATTAAAGGTTTTCATAAAATATCAATAACAAAATGAGGAAAAAAAGGAACCCAACAGGGTTAAGTACAAAACACAGTCCAGAAAAGCAACCCTCCATACCCCCCTCCCCCCTGTACATAAATAATAAATTGACATTAACATCCCGACTTAGCACAACAGGTGTATACACCCCCTCAGACCCTCCAGTGTAAATAACATAAACAAAAATAAAGTAACTCCCCCCCCCGCCCCCCCGAGCTGCTGCTGCCATTGACCAATGTCTATCGTTCTGCCAGAAAGTCTAAGAACGGTTGCCACCGCCTAAAGAACCCTTGTACCGACCCTCTCAAGGCGAATTTCACCCTCTCCAATTTAATGAACTCCGCCATATCGCTGATCCAGGATTCCACGCTTGGGGGCCTCGCATCCTTCCACTGAAAAAGAAACCTTCGCCAGGCTACCAGGGACGCAAAGGCCAGAGTATCGCCTCTTTCGCCTCCTGCACTCCCGGCTCCTCTGCCACCCCAAATATTGCGAGCCCCCAGCCCGGTTTGACCCTGAATCCTACCACCTTCGACACCGTCCTCGCTACGCCCTTCCAAAATTCCTCCAACGCTGGGCATGCCCAGAACATATGGGTGTGGTTTGCTGGTTCCCTGAGCACCTAACACACCTGTCCTCCCCCCAAAAAAACTGGCTCATCCTTGTCCCGGTCATATGTGCCCTGTGCAGCACCTTAAACCGTATGAGGCTGAGCCTCGCGCACGATGAGGAAGAGTTCACCCTCCCCATCTGCCCACGTCCCTTCCTCAATCTTCTCTCCCAACTCCTCCTCCCACTTTCCTTTTACCTCCACCACCGAGGCCTCCTCCTCCTCCTGCATCGCCTGGTAAGTTTCCGAGATCTTCCCCACTCCCACCCACCCCCCCCGAGAACACCCTGTCCTGTACTGTGTGTGGCAGTAGCCATGGGAATTCCACCACCTGCCGCCTGGCAAACGCCCTTACCTATAAGTACCTGAAGGTGTTCCCCGGGGGGAGCCCGTACTTCTCCTCCAGCTCACCCAGACTCGCGAACTTCCCGTCCACAAACAGGTCCCCCAACCTACGTATCCCTGCCCTGTGCCACCCCAAAAACCCTCCACCTGTTCTTCCTGGGGCGAACCGGTGGTTCCCCCGTATTGGGGTCCATGCCGAGGCCCCAACTTCCCCCCTGTGCCGTCTCCACTGCCCCCAAATTTTGAGGGCAGCCGCCACCACCGGGCTCGTGGTATACCTCCTTGGAGAGAGCGGCAGCGGCGACGTTGCCAGCGCTCCCAGACTCGTACCCACACAAGACGCCGTCTCCAGCCTCTTCCATGCAGCCCCCTCCATCACCCGCTTGCGCACCATCGTCGCATTGGCAGCCCAGTAGTACCCACAGAGGTTGGGCAGCGCCAGTCCCCCCCTATCTCTACTCCGCTCCAGGAACATCCTACTCACCCTCGGAGTCCCTCGCGCCCACGCAAACCCCATTATGCTCCTATTAACCCGCCTGAAAAAAGCCTTCGGGATAAACATGGGGAGGCACTGGAACAGGAACGGAAACCTTGAGAGCACCGTCATTTTAATTGACTGCACCCTACCCACCAAGGACAGCGGCAACGTTTCCCACCTCTTGAACTCCTCCTCCATTTGCTGCACCAGCCTTGTAAAATTAAGCTTGTGCAGGGCCCCCCAGCTCCTGGCCACCTGGACCCCCAAATACCTGAAGCTCCTCTCCACCCTTTATTGTGCGAGCTCGCCAATCCCCCTCTCCTGGTCCACTGGATGAATTACGAACAGCTCGCTCTTCCCCATGTTGAGCTTGTACCCTGAAAAGTCCCCGAATTCCCTAAGGATCCTCATTACCTCCGGCATTCCCCCCACCGGGTCCGCCACATACAGCAGCAGGTCGTCCGCATAAAGCGACACCCTATGCTCATCCCCACCCCGCACCAACCCCCTCCAGTTCCTTGACTCCCTCAGTGCCATAGTCAGGGGTTCAATCGCCAGTGCGAAGAGCAGGGGGGGGACAGGGGACACCCCTGTCTCGTCCCTCGGTGCAACCGAAAGTACTCGGACCTCCTCCTGTTTGTGGCCACACTCGCCATCGGGACCTCATACAACAGCCTAACCCACCTGACAAACCCCTCCCCAAACCCAAACCTCTTCTGCACCTCCCACAGGCACCCCCACTCTACCCTATCAAACGCTTTCTCAGTGTCCATCACCACCACTATCTCCACCTCCCCCTCCCTCGCCGGCATCATGATAACATTCAAAAGCCTCCGCACATTCGCGTTCAACTGCCTCCCCTTCACAAACCCCGTCTGGTCTTCATGGATGATCTGCGGCACACAATCCTCAATCCTCGTGGCTAAGACCTTCGCCAGCCCCTTGGCATCTACATTTAGCAAGGAAATCAGTCTGTAAGACTCACATTGCAGGGGATCCTTGTCCCGCTTCAGGATCAAGGAGATCACAGAACATAGAACATTACAGCGCAGTACAGGTCCTTCGGCCCTCGATGTTGCGCCGACCTGTGAAACCACTCTAAAGCCCGTCTACACTATTCCCTTATCGTCCACATGTCTGTCCAATGACCATTTGAATGCCCTTAGTGTTGGCGAGTCCACTACTGTTGCAGGCAGGGCATTCCACGCCTTTACTACTCTCTGAGTAAAGAACCTACCTCTGACATCTGTCCTATATCTATCTCCCCTCAATTTAAAGCTATGTCCCCTCGTGCTGGACATCTCCATCCGAGGAAAAAGGCTCTCACTGTCCACCCTATCCAATCCTCTGATAATCTTGTATGCCTCAATTAAGTCACGTCTTAACCTTCTCTCTAATGAAAACAGCCTCAAGTCCCTCAGCCTTTCCTCATAAGATCTTCCCTCCATACCAGGCAACATTCTGGTAAATCTCCTCTGCACCCTTTCCAATGCTTCCACATCCTTCCTATAATGCGGTGACCAGAATTGCATGCAATACTCCAAATGCGGCTGCACCAGAGTTTTGTACAGCTGCAACATGACCTCATGGCTCCGAAACTCAATCCCTCTACCAATAAAAGCTAACACACCGTACGCCTTCTTAACAACCCTCTCAACCTGGGTGGCAACTTTCAGGGATCTATGTACATGGACACCGAGATCTCTCTGCTCATCTGCACTGCCAAGAATCTTATCATTAGGCCAGTACTCTGTCTTCTTGTTATTCCTTCCAAAATGAATCACCTCACACTTTTCTGCATTAAACTCCATTTTCCACCTCTCAGCCCAGCGCTGCAGCTTATCTATGTCCCTCTGTAACTTGTAACATCCTTCCGCACTGTCCACAACTCCACCAACTTGAGTGTCATCTGCAAATTTACTCACCCATCCTTCTACGCCCTCCTCCAGGTCATTTATACAAATCACAAACAGCAGTGTCCCCAAAACAGATCCTTGTGGTACACCACCAGTAACTGGACTCCAGTCTGAACATTTACCATCAACCACCACCCTTTGTCTTCTTCCAGCTAGCCAATTTCTGATCCAAACTGCCAAATCACCCTGAATCCCATGCCTCTGTATTTTCTGCAGTAGCCTACCGTGGGGAACCTTATCAAACGCTTTACTGAAATCCATATACACCACATCAACTGCTTTACCCTCATCCACCTGTTTGGTCACCTTCTCAAAGAACTCTATAAGGTTTGTGAGGCACGACCTACCCTTCACAAAACCGTGTTGACTATCTCTGATCAAATTATTCCTTTCCAAATGATTATACATCCTATCTCTTATAAACCTTTCCAAGATTTTGCCCATAACAGAAGTAAGGCTCACTGGTCTATAGTTACCAGGGTTGTCTCTACTCCCCTTCTTGAACAAGGGGACAACATTTGCTATCCTCCAGTCTTCCGGCACTATTCCAGTAGACAAAGATGACTTAAAGATCAAAGCCAAAGGCTCAGCAATCGCCTCCCTAGCTTCCCAGAGAATCCTAGGATAAATCCCATCCGGCCCTGGGGACTTATCTATTTTCACACTTTCCAGAATTGCTAACACCACCTCCTTATGAACCTCAAACCCTTCTAGTCTAGTAGCCTGAATCTCAGTATTCTCCTCGACAACATTGTCTTTTTCCTGTGTGAATACTGACGAAAAATATTCATTTAGCACCTCTCCTATCTCCTCGGACTCCAAGCACAACTTCCCACTACTGTCCTTGACTGGCCCTACTCTTACCCTAGTCATTCGTTTATTCCTGACATATCTATAGAAAGCTTTAGGGTTATCCTTGATCCTACCTGTCAAAGACTTCTCATGTCCCCTCCTGGCTCTTCTTAGCTCTCTCTTTACGTCCTTCCTAGCTAACTTGTAACTCTCGAGCGCCCTAACTGAACCTTCATGTCTCATCTTTACATAAGCCTCCTTCTTCCTCTTGACAAGTGTTTCGACTGCTTTAGTAAACCACGGTTCCCTTGCTCAACCACTTCCTCCCTGGGTGCCCGGGACATCATCGGGGGCAAAGCCCCCCCCTCCATTGCCTCATTATAGGTCCTGACTAACAGCGGGCCCAACAGGTCCATATATGTTTTATAGAATTCGATCGGGAAACCGTCCGGCCCCGGCGCCTTCCCCGCCTGCATGCTTCCTATCCCTTTGGTCAGCTCCTCCAGCCCAATCGGGGCCCCCAACCCCGCCACCAGTCCCTCTTCCACCTTTGGAAACCTCAATTGGTCCAGGAAGCGGCCCATCCCTCCCTCCTCCAGTGGGGGCTCGGATTGGTATAATTCCTCGTAAAAGTCCCTGAAGACCCCATTGATGCCAACCCCACTCCGCACCACACTCCCTCCCCTGTCCTTAACTCCCCCGATCTCCCTAGCTGCCTCCCGCTTCCGAAGCTGATGCGCAATCATCTGGCTTGCCTTTTCCCCATACTCTTAAATCGCCCTCTGGGTCTTCCTCCACTGCACCTCTGCCTTCCTGGTGGTCACCAGGTCGAATTCGGCCTGGAGGCTACGCCTCTTCCTCAACAATCCTTCCTCGGGCTCCTCTGCATACCTCCTGTCTACCCGCACCATCTCCCCCACCAGCCTCTCCCTCTCCCTCCGCTCCTTGTGGGCCCTAATGGAGATCAGCTCTCCCCTCACCACCGCCTTCAGCGCCTCCCATACCATCCCCACTCGGACCACCCCGTTGTCGTTGGTCTCCAAGTACCTCTCTATACTTCCTCAGACCCGCTCACTCACCTCCTCGTCCGCCAACAGCCCCACCTCCAAGCGCCACAATGGGCGCTGGTCCCTTTCCTCCCCCATCTCCAAGTCCATCCAATGCGGGGCGTGGTCCGGAATGGCTATTGCCGAATACTCAGTATCCTCTACTCTCGCTATCAGCGCCCTACTCAAAATGAAAAAGTCAATTCGGGAATAATCCTTATGGACATGCGAGAAGAATGAAAATTCCCTAGCCCACGGCCTTGCAAATCTCCAAGGGTCCACCCCTCCCATCTGGTCCATAAACCCCCTCAGCACTCTAGCCGCCACCGGCTTCCTACTCGTCCTAGACCTGGAGCGCTCCAGTGCCGGATCCAGCACCGTGTTAAAGTCTCCCCTCATTATCAGGCCCTCCTCTTCCAAGTCTGAGATCCGACCCAACATACGCCGCATAAAACCCGCATCGTCCCAGTTCGGGGCATACACATTGACCAGTACCACCCTCTCTCCCTGCAACTTGCCACTTACCATTGTGTACCTACCGCCATTATCTGCCACAATGCTCGACGCCTCGAATGACACCTTCTTTCCCACCAAGAACCCCCCCCCCCCCCCTCGATTTTTGGCATCCAGCCTCGAGTGAAACACCTGACCTACCCACCCTTTCCTCAATCTTACCTGGTCTGCCACCTTGAGATGTGTCTCGTGGAGCATAACCACATCCGCCTTGAGCCCCTTCAGGTGCGCGAACACGCGGGCCCGCTTAACCGGCCCATTCAGTCCCCTTACATTCCAGGTTATCAGCCGGATCAGGGGGCTACCCGCCCCCCTCCCCCGCCGACTGGCCATGATCCCTTCTCGGCCAGCCACGCGCCCGCACGCCACACCCGGCCCGTTCCCCACAGCGGCATACCCCCGTCTCGACCCCCCCTACTCGCTCCAGCTCCTCCTTGACCATAGCAGCAGCAACTCGATTCCCCCCCCCCCCCCCCCCCCAGCTAGGACCCACCCTAGCTGATTTACTCCCCCCATTGCACTTCCGCAAGTTAGATGACTCCTGCAGACCCCAGCCACTCCCGCCTCTCCTTCGACTCCTCCCATTGTGTGACACACCCTCCTCTCCCATTCCCCATCCATAGGCTCTCCCCCTCCCCCTTCCGTTCTAAGCGCGGGAAACAACCCTCGCTTCCCTGCCCCGGCCCCGCCCCCTCCAGTCTTCAGCGTGGGAAAAAGCCCGCGCTGTCCACCTACCAGGCCCAGCCACCTCTGACGCAGCTCCTTTTACAGGCCCGGTCCCCTCACCCCCGACTCGGGCCTCCCCCTCCCCTGCGGGGCCCCATCTCACCGCCGTCCACCACCCCTGTTCCGTTTACCGAGCCCCCCCGACCAACCCAACCAAAACTGTGCCCAACCCGCCCCAACCACCCTCACCAACCCGAAAGAGAAAAACACAGAGAAAAAGAAGAAACCCAGAGCACTGCAAAGGCCCCCCCCACCCTCGAGAAAAGAATAAACATAACATATCAACCACAGTCCCCAATCGCCCAACCTGACCTTCAATCTGTGTCCAACTTCTCGGCCTGAACAAAGGCCCAGCCTCCTCCGGAGACTCAAAATAATGGTGCCGGTCCTTGTAGGTAACCCACAGTCGCGCCGGTTGCAACATGCCAAACTTCACCCCCTTCCTGTGCAGCACCGCCTTCGCTCGATTGTACCCGGCCCTCCTCTTCGCCACCTCCGCACTCCAGTCCTGGTATATTCGAACCTCCGCGTTCTCCCACCTGCTGCTCCTCTCCTTCTTGGCCCACTTGAGCACACACTCCCAATCGACGAACCGATGGAACCTCACCAGCACCGCCCGCGGAGGCTCGTTAGCCTTGGGCCTCCTCGCCAACACTCTATGGGCCCCTTCCAGCTCTAGGGGCACCTGAAAGGACCCCACTCCCATCAGCGAGTTCAACATGGTGACCACATAGGCCCCCACGTCCGGCCCCTCCGGGAGGCCCAGAATCCGTAGATTCTTCCGCATCGACCAATTATCCATCTCCTCGAACTGCTCCTGCCATTTCTTGTGGAGCGCCTCGTGCGCCTCCACCTTTACCACCAAGCCCAAGATCTCGTCTTCATTGTAAGAGATCTTTTGTCGAACTTCGCGGATCGCCACCCCGTGGGCCGTCTATGTCTCCAGCAGCTTATCAATAGAAGCCTTCATCGGCTCTAGCAGGTCCCCTTTAATCTCTCTGAAGCAGCGCTGGATACCCTCCTGCTGCTCCTCCGCCCACTGCATTCACGCTGCCTGGTCTCCGCCCGCCGCCATTTTGTTCTTCTTCCCTCGCACCTTCTTCGGGTCCACCACCACCTTTTTTGTCGCCCCACTCCTAGTAGAAGCCATATACTGATGGGGAGCTCTCAGAAACTCCTTCCCACACCGGGAAAAGTCAGAAAAGTGCCGTTGGGGGCCCTGAAAAGAGCCCAAAAGTCCGTTTTTGCGGGAGCTGCCGAATGTGCGACTTAGCTCCGCATAGCCGCAACCGGAAGTCATTAATATACATTGTGAATAGTTGGAATCCTAGCACCGATCCCTGCGGTACCCGACTAATCACCGCCTGCCACTTTGAAAAAGACCAGTTTATTCCTACTCTTTGTTTCCTGTCTGCCCACCAGTTTTCCATCCATCTCTACCCCCAATCCCATGCGCTTTAATTTTACACGTTGATCTCTTATGTGGACCTTGCCGGAAGCCTTGTGAAAGTCCAAATCGACCACGAGCACTGGCTCCCACTCATCAACGCTACTAGTTACATCCTCAAAGAATTCCAGTGCATTTGTCAAGCATGGGTTCGCTTTCATATAAATCCATGCTGACTCTATCCAATCCTGCCACTGTTTTCCAAGTGCTCTGCTATTAAATCTTTTATGATGGACTCTAGCATTTCCCAGTTTCTCTCTACCTCTCTTTTTAAATAGTGGAGTAACATTTCCTACCCTCCAGTCTGTAGGAACCATTCCAGAGTCTTTAGAATCTTGGAAGATGACCACTAATGTATCCACTATTTCTTGGGCCACTTCCTTCAAGTACTCTGGAATGTAGAATGTAACAGGCCTTGGGGATTTATTGGCCTTCAGTCCCATCAATTTCCCCAACACCATTTCCCTACTAATATTGATTTCCTTCAGTTCCTTCCTCTCACTAAACCCTGTGTTCCCCTACATTTCTGGTATGTTATTTGTGTTCTCCTTTGTGAAGACAGAACCAAAGTATATATTTAGTTGGTCAGCCATTTCATTGTGCCCCATTATAAATTCCCCTCTTTCTGACTGTATGGGACCTACATTTGTCTTCACCAGTCTTTTGCTCTTCACATACCTATGGAAGCTTCCACAATTGTTTTTTATGTTCCCCGCAAGCTTACTCTTGTACTCTATTTTCCCTTTAATCAATCCCTTTGTCCTCCTTTCCTAAATTCTCAACTGCTTCCAGTCCTCAGGTCTGCTGTTTTTTCTGGCCAATTTGTATGCCTCTTCCTTGGACCTAATATCCCTTATTTTTTGCCCCTGTAAGACAAGATTTGGTCACCTTTTCCATTTTATTTTTATGCCAGACAGGAATAAACAATTATTGCAATTCACCCAAGTTCTCTTTGAATGTTTGCCATTGCCTATCAACCTCATCCCTTTAAGTAACATTCCCCAATCCATCATAGCCAACTCGCACCTCATACCATCGTAGTTTTCTTTATTTAGATTCAGGACCCACAGAATCAACGATGTCACTCTCCATCTTGTATCTTATTATGGTCACTCATCTCACAACTAGATTGCCAATTATTCCTTTCTCAGTACACAATGCCAGTCTAGGATGACCTGTTCTCCAGTTGGTTCCTCAACATGTTGGTCCAGAAAACCATCCCGTACACGCTCCAGGAGTTTATCCTCTCATGATATTATTAATTATTTGATTTCCCCAATCTATATGCAGATTAAAGTCACCATAGTTACAGATTTTTCTTTATTTCATGCATATCTAATTTCCTGTTTAATTCCATCTCCAATATCAGTTTGGGGCCCATATACAATCCCCACTAATGTTTTTTGCCCCTTGGTGTTTCTCAGCTCTCACCATATAGGTTCCACATCATCAGAGCTAATATCTTTCTCACTATTGAGCTAATTTCCTCTTTAACCAGCAATGCAACTTCACCACCTTTTGTGTTTTGTCTGTCCTTCCTAAATACTGAACACTCCTGGAAGTTCAATTCCCATCCCTGGTCACCTTGCAGCCATGTCTCCGTAATCTCTACTACATCATACTCGTTTACATCTATTTGTACGATTAATTCATCCACTTTATTGTGAATGCTCCACGCATTAAGGCATTAAGGCTTGTCTTTTTAACATTCCTTATCCCATTACCATTATCTTTCACTGTGGCTCTGTTTGATTCTGACCCTTGATTTCTCTGCCCGTCACTTTTCTTACTCCCTTTCCTGTCTTTTCTTCTCGTGCTTGTTTCCCTTTCGTCTGATTCCTTGCATAGGCTCCCATTCCCCTACCATTTTAGATGAAAACCTCCCCAACCACTCTGGTAAACACTTCCCATCGGACATGAGTCCCGGTCCTGCCCAGATGCAAACCGTCCAGTTTGTGCTAGTTCCGTCTCACCCAGAGCTGGTCACAAGTCCCAGGAATCTGAAAAGCTCCTCTTCGTACCATCACATCAGCCACGTATTCGACTGATGCATCCTACTATTTCTGCTCTGACTAGCACATGGCACTGTTAGTAATCCTGAAATCGCTAGAGTCCTACTTTTCAACCAACTTCCTAACTCCTTATATTCTGCTTTTAGAACCTCATATCCCCTTTTTTACCTATACAGTTTGTACTAATGTGTACCATGACCACTTTCTGTTCTCCCTCCAGAATATTCTGCATCCACTGCTCCGAGACATCTTGACCGTAGTGTAGTGATCTCTGTATATCAGTATACATGATCAATATATGTAAAACTAATACAGGCAATTCAACACTAGATGTCTCACTGTCAGATGGTATATTTTTTTAAAAAGTAAACAAATTTATAACTAGGGAGGCAACATACCATCCTGGAGTCTTGTTTGCAGCCACAGAAATGCCTATCTGCTCCCCTTACAATTTATCCTTGCTGTGGCTGCGTGGGTTTCCTCCCACAGTCCGAAGATATGCAGGTTAGGTTGATTGGCCATGCTAAAATTGCCCCTTCGTGCACAGGGATGTTCATGTTAGGTGGGCTACTGGGATGGGATCAGAAAATGGACCTGGGCAGAGTGCTCTTTCTGAAGGTCGGTGCAGACTCACTGAGTCGAATAGCCTACTGCATTGTAGGGATTCTATTCTATGAGCGATTGCATTCCTCTCCTGTGCAGCAGAGCCAACCATGATGCAATGAATTTGGCTGCTGCTGCTTTCCCCTGAGAGGCCCCAACAATATCCAAAGCGGTATATTTGGTTTGCAGAGGCATGGCCACAGGAGATTCCTGCACTGCCTAGTTCTCTTGCTCTGCCTGGTGGTCACCCATTTCCTTCCTGCCTGTTGAGTCTTAGCCTGTGGTGTAACCACCTCTCTGTACGTGTTATCCACAATACTCTCTGCCTTGCAGATGCTCCAATGTTCTTGGCCGCCTCTCCGGCTTTCCAAAACCTGGGTTTTCAGGAGCTGCAGTTGGAGATAATTGCTGCACACACGTTGGCCCCAGGCACAGGAAATGTTCCCGGCTTCCCACGTAATGCAGGAGGAGCGCACCACGGCTTTAAGTGCTGTGATACTTAAAATCGAATTATATCAATTGCTCTAGGGCCCTTTTTCCCTGGCCTTTGTTACGACAGAATATAGCCCGTACAAACTATAAACCACAAAATAAAGACCGTACAAGCTTTAATTGAAATAAGTAGGAAATACTTATTGACAGTACTCAACCAATCAGGTGCTTCCACTTCCCCGCGTCACTTTTGAATCCTGACATCACTTCAGGAGCTCCAAACTCCAAGCTAGCACCCTGCACTCTTGCGTTGTTTTCCATCTCCTCTTGCACACTCCTCTAGGTGGTGCTCTTACATAATTTATCTCATACGTGAAGATGAATTTTAAAACATCAGATACACATGATATGAGTAAGTTACCGTGTTTAGGATGATTTGAATCTGTGGGAAATTTGTCCTCCAGTATTAGGGAGATTTTTAAATTTTACAACCACTGTCACAAGATAAATGTGTCAGTTCGTTGAAAGATCTTTGAATCAATTGCAATGCTGTCTACCCCACCAGGACATCTAACTAGTCTAAAGCCTCACTCACCACTCAGACAAATGTTTTGCTGATAATTCATGCAAATAGCAGGTTCAGTAGCCTCATTTTGCGATTAAAGGCTATCTTAAAATCCAAGTTCAAGTCACATTGCCTTGGGTTTTATGTGGGGGCCTCATTTTTCAGTGATTCTCAAATGTATTTTCCCGAATGTATTTATGACTGTGACTGTATTTCAATGCCACACATGAAGCCCATCTTTTTTAAAATAAATTTAGAGTGCCCAATTACTTTTTCCAATTAAGGGGCAATTTAGCATGGCCAATCCACCTACCCTACACATGTTTGGGTTGTGGGGGTGAGATCTACGCAGACACGGGGAGAATGTGCAAACTCCCCATGGACAGTGACCTGAGCCGGGATCGAACCCGGGTCCTTTGCATTAACCACTGTGCCACCGTGCCGCCCATGAAGCCCACCGTTACAACTAACGACCCATGCCTATCCACAGAATAAATCTTTCAGTGGGGGAAATTAATCACCCATTTAACCCATTTAGGTTATTACAATCACGTGGAATTGTGATATTGTTGCCATCACAGAGATGCTGTTGAAGGAGGGACAGGATTGGCAACTCCACATTCTGGGTTATAGGATCTTCAGGTGAGCCAGGGGAGGGTGTAAAAGAAGAGGTGGTGCCGCATTATTCATTAAGGAGTCTGTTACTACAGTAAGGAGGGACAAGTACGGAGAATAGAGCTTAGGAATAATAAGAGGGCAGTCACATTGCTGGGGTATATTATAGGCCCCCCCAAGCAGTCAATGGGCAATATAGGAGCAAATATGTAGACAACTCATTGAGGTGTGTAACAATAATAGGGTAAATATATTTGGGTATTTCAACTTCCCCAACATTAATTGGGGAAGTTGGGTTTAACGGAGGCAGATTTCTTGAAATGTATTCAGGAGAGTTTTTTATGTCAATATGTAGAAGATCCAACAAGGGACGGCGCAGCGCTGGATCCAATTCTGGGGAACAAAGCCAGACAGATGTTCACTGTAGCAGTAGAGGAGCATTTTAGTGATAGCGACCAACCCACAGATAGATTTAGTGTTGTTATGGAAAAAGAAAAAGATGGTCTTCAAAAAAGGTTTTGGATTGGGGAAGACAGATTTTATTGAAATAAGTTAGCCAAAGTAGACTGGGAACAGTTTGTTGTGGGGGGGAAACCTGCAGCAGAGCAGTGGGGCGCGTTCAAAAAGGAAATGGGATGAGTACAGGCCCAATGTGTTCCCTTGAGGGTGAAATGTAGGAGCAACAAGCATAGAGAACCTGGATGTCTAGGCATTTCACAGTAACTTCATTGCAGTGTTAATGTGAGCCTCTTGTGACACTAATAAAAATTATTATGTTCAGGGCTGGATGAGAAAGAAAAGAGGCGTATTTAGCAGGTACAAAGGGAGAAAATCAGCGGAGGCCTTAGTGGAGTATAGAACGTGCAGGGGGGGGGGATAGTTAAGAAACTAATTAAGAGAGCAAAGTAGGGGCATGAAAAAACACTGGCAAGTAAGATTAGGTAAAATTCCAAGATATTCTATAAGTATATTAAGGAGAAGAGGATAACCAAGCTATTGAGTTGGATGATCAGCCATGATTGTGATGAATGGCGGAGCAGGCTTGAAGGGCCAAAAGGCCTCCTCCTGCGCCTATCAACTATGTATGTATGAATAGGAGGACACTAGGAAGCTCAGAGCAACAGGGGGATGTTGGGGTGCTTGTCCACAGATCCCTGAAGGTGACAGCACAGGTTAATAGGGTAGTCAAGAAGGCATACGGGACATCAGTCGTGACATAGATTATAAGAGCAGAAGGTTATGTCGGAACTGTACAAAGCTTTGGTTAGGTCACAGCTAGAGTCAGGGCATCACGGTGGCACAGTAGTTAGCCTGCTGCCTGAGGGGGCTGAGGTCCCAGGTTTGATCCCAGCTCTGGGTCACTGTCCGTGTGGAGTTTGCACATTCTCCCCGTGTCTAGGTAGATTTCACCCCCCCCACAACCCTAAAAGATGTGCAGATTGGCCAAGCTAAATTGTCTCTTAATTGGAAAAAAATTTGGGTACTCTAAATTTACTTTAAAAAAGGTCACAGCTAGAGTACTGGGTGCATTTCTGGTTACCTCACTGTAGGAAGCATGTGATTGTATTTGAGAGGATGCAGAGGAGATTCACCCTGATGTTGCCTGGGATGGAGCATTCGAGCTATGCAGAGAGGCTGGATAGGCTGGGGCTAGATCAGCGAAGGCTGAGGGGGGGGGGTCCTGATTGAGGTGTATACGATTGACGGTTATCGACATGGTGGATAGGAAGTAATTGTTCCCCTTAGTTGAAGGGCCAATAATGAGGGGACGTAAATATATGGTGAGGGGCAGGAGGCTTAGAGGGGATTTGAAGAAAAGGTTCATCACCCAGAAGGTGGTGGGAGTCTGGATTGCACCACTTGGAAGGGTAGCAAAGGCAGGAAACCTCACGACCTTTAATGTGGATGAGCACTTGAAATGTCACAACATTCAAAGCTATGGGCCAAGTACTGGAGAGTGGGATTAGTGTAGATTTAGTGTAGTTTTGTTGGTGCAGATTCGACGGGCCGAAGCGACTCTTCTGTACTGTATGACTCTATGACACATAGTTCCCTTTTCTAGAATTTAACTGTCAGCAATTAAATGTCAAATAGAAACTTTTTGTGTTCCAACATAGTTTCTATTAAATGCAAGGAACACAACTCCAACATTTAGTTCCTAACACTAATTCATTTTTATCATTTCGTCTACACAGAAGTTTCAGAGTGGGTGTTTCCCTCTTACCTGGTTGCAGAAGTTAACTACTTTCGAGATGTTTTTATCATCAGCTGATGGTGTCACAGTGCTGGCTGAAATACGTGGAAATCTAGGAGTTTAGTGTGTTCTAAATGTATCTTTCTTTCAGTGATTGCATGATGGTAATTTAACACAAATTTCTATTTTATTCAATCACTGGTTTAAAAAGATGCTTTTTTTCAAATTTAAATGAAATTTACTTTTGAGAGCTGTCCTGTGTTGACATTTCTAGTTTCCCCATGTATTTCAGCCAGCAACAGCAAGCGCTGTGACATCAGCCGATGACAAAATACTGTTAACGGTCTCTGCAAAGCAGTTAATTGCTGCTTCCAGGTAAGTGGAATGTATTTAGTTTGAATTTTTTTTTTCAAATGAGGATGTAAAGTATTAATGATGGACGTTAGAAAGCATTAGGTGTGTTTTGCATATTACCCTTGTGTAATGTTGAATCTCCAACACTCCCTCAATATTTTCCATGTAGCCTTTATCTTACTAAACACCAGTCTATTGATCAGGATTGTCTGCCTTGTATTAATTTATTTCAATATGGTATTCATTTCCACCATTCTTTCCAGAACTGTAGCCCGAATACTGTGCATGAATCCTTGCTCGACAAAAGTATTTTGGCCTTCATTTTTGAATACAGCATACCTTTTTAGTTCTATGTGCTGGGTACTGCCAAAAGAAAAAGCTTGCTGGAAACTATTTGGGCCAAGTATTTTTTGTTTAATTCCACTTTTCTTTTTCTTTCACCAAAGCATATGCAGTCTGCCTCATAAAACGTAGTGTTCTGGAATGTAGTAAGAAGTTCTGTGAATATAAATGCTTAATAATTCCCCACTAGGCAGTGAAATAGAGTAATTGTTTTTTCTGTTAGGATGGTGGTACAAGAGGACGCCGCTGTGCCATTGAAGCAGATATGAAAATGAAGAAATGACCGTCCCCACAATAGGCTCTGGGGCCTGATCATGTGAAACGTTCAGCACTCTGTAAAGACCCACGGAGCTGTATTGTCTTCATTTGCATTGAAGAGAATTAGTTATATTGTACAGTCTTGTTTCTAGTGTACAGATTTTGTTCTGAGAACAATGTATGTGCTTAATAAAAATACTTTGACAACCTGATTGGCTTCAGAGAATTTACACTACAGTGATATTTGGTTAATGTCGGTGGAAAAACTGGACATTTATTTTACCAGCATTAGTAAGTATACTTGGCATTTCTGTTCATGTATGATGTGGGATGACACCTTTGTATATGCAGTGCTTCAGCACCTTTCTTTGGCTATTGAGAGTGGCTTTTAAAATGTACAGTTTTATATTTTTGTTGAATTGTCTCTGCCTTTGGCGAGAGTCTCTGTTTATATAAATATGTATGAACGTATGAGACGTTGAAATGGTGTGATCACACCTCAGCCCTGCCCTGAGACTTGGGGCAATCTTAAGAAAACAGAAATAAATAGGTAGTGTCACGAGAGCGGCGAATACATGATTAAAATATTTAGAGGGGTTACCACAGAACAGCTCAAATTTAAATTCACATAGAGACTGGGTGGTGTAGCATCATTAGTACAGTTTGATTAAGCCGCTGTACATCAGGCTCTAAAGATCCAATTTAAGCACAATACTAAATTCCACATAATACTCTTCCAAATGGATAATCTCAGTTGGTATATCAGATTGGCAGAGCAATCCCTGGTAGCCTGGAGACGGATCTTGTTAATGGGGAGGGACTCTAAGCCCCCCGAGTGTAGAGACCTGGGTTAGTGACATGGCGGGGTTTCTCAGTCTCGAGAAAATAAGGTTTGCCTTGAGAGGGTCAATGTTAGGGTTCTCCCGGAGGTGGCAGCCGTTCGTCGACTTTCTCGGGGAAAATTAACCGTCAGCAGATACGGTATTCCGGGCAGGGGGGGGGATTGTTGTATGGTTGAGGTGCGTGAAGATTGGGCTGTGGGGGGGGGGATGTTTATTTTACCATGTTAATGTCATTCTTTATATCACTGATATAAAAATTTTCAAATACCTTAATAAAATATTTTTTTATAAAGTGTTTCAAAAATAAAAAATAAAAAGATTGGCACAGCAATAAATACATTTCTGAAATTGGGACTGAAGTACATTTTTGGAGACGAGTTAAGGAAACATTATTCTGCTGTTGGCCAATAGCTTCTCTCTTGTGTGTTTTTGATGCTGAAGTGGGTCAGTGTTTAATTAGTCAGCATCTATGTCACTCACCTAGAATATAATCACCAAAAGAAAAATTACCTGGAGAATTTGAGTTTCCCCCCTCTCCCCATGTTTCACCTTGTATGTCAAATCAAGTCCACCAAAAAGAAATTCAAATACAAGTTGAGGGAATTACAAACATTTTACTTTGTTTTTCAACATACGATGGCAGGAATTAGAAGGTAACTCCAGTGAATATATCAGTAACCTGCAGATTTATCTAAAACTATTTATATTAATGTATTTTAATTATAACATATGGTAACTACAATACATATAATTATGTCTATTGTTAAATGTGATTTCGGGTGATTTAACATAATATATAACATAAATAAATAAAGGACACTCTGCTGTACCCTTTCCCCATAGTCTTTTCACGTACAGTGTTGCATGGCGTACACCTTAAGACGAAACTTCTCTAAAATATCATCTCTTCTCCCTATATCCAATTGAAAAGTTTGCGATAACTCAATGCCAGCTGCAGCTCAGTTGGTGACACTCTCACCACTTTGTGGTTTCAAATGCTACTCTAGAAGACTTGAAAGCACTATCCAGGCTGACGCTCCAGTCCAGTACTGAGGAATTGCTGCGCCGTTGGAATCATAGAATCACTACAGTGCAGAAGGGGGCCATTCGGCCCATCGAGTCTGCACCGACCATTTGAAAGACCACCCTACACAGACCCTATCTCTACCCTATTCCTGTAACCCCACCTAACCTTTGGACACTTAGGGGCAACTAGGCATGACCAATCCACCTAACCTGCACATCTTTGGACTGCGGGAGGAAACCAGAGCACCCGGAGGGAACCCACACTGACACGGAGAGAATGTGCAAACTCCACGCAGGCGGTCACCGAGGTCAGAATTGAACCTGGGCCCCTGGTATTGTGAGGCAGCAGTGCTAACCGCTGTGCCACCCAGGTGTGCCAGCTTTCCGATGAGACTTTAAACCATCTCTCACAGGTCAACCTAAACAAACCCATGGCACTACTTTGCAGAGTTCTTCTTGATGTCCTCTCCAATGTCTATCCCTTGACCAACATCACTTAACACATTATTTGGTCGTTATCAGGTTGCTGTTAATGGGAGCTTGCTTTGTGCAAATTGACTGCCGTGTTTCCTGCATTGCAATAATGACTAGACTTCAAACATTTAATTTGCTGCCAAACACTCTTGGACATCCTGAGGTTGCAAAAGGATATAAATGTTCTTTCTCCCTTGCTTTTCAACTTTATAATTACCAGGATGCATGTTACCAGTACGATTTAGAGGGAACACAAACTTTGCCTGTACCAGGCAGACTAACATTATTTATGGCATCATTCCGTGTAGAGTGAGATTATTTCAAGTTCAATAAAAGATGAACATGATCAAAAAATTATATATACGGGTTCCAAAATCAGAGGGAACGGTCTTGAGTATTGCAGGGTTATCTATCACTCCCAGCATGGGTGATTGTGCCTAATTCTGATAACATGACAGGTAGAACCATTGGAAAATCTTACATTCTTGAACTATCATCCTTGTCTTCCTGGGTAACTCGTAGCATTCCTATTAAAATGGCCATTAAGTTCTGAAGTCTTATCATTGTTGCTGTTCCTCCTTGGCTTCACACAAAGTTTGTTGTTGAAAGGAACACCATTTTCCTCATGTGATAGCCATTTATCTTTCAAGAAATGTATTTTTCCATTGATTTCTTCCACGTTCTGACAATGACGCAAAGTCATTCTTTGGCTGCCAATTCCTTACATATGGGAATTTTTTGTGCGCTTCTCATTCAAGCACTATGGACAGGTCTTCTAGCTGATGAGTGCGAATATGAAAGTTGTGGATTGTATCAATTCACATGCCTCTCAGCTGGATCCCCAGTGTTCTTGATGGCAGCTGTTCCCCCGACCTGTCTCTGAGCATACCTGTAAAAGCAACGGGTGATACTCAGCTGAGCTAGTTTTGCTGTCCTTGCTGAACGTTTAGGCAATCTTCTTTCCAGTTTCTCACCTCCATTAAGCAGTTGGACGAAATAGTTGAGGAATTGGATATTTCAGATCCTTTCTTATCAGAACCTGACCATTCTCTGGCCAATTCCCCACCATCAGATGGTTTGATTGCACCCATATTTCATAGGAAATATTTCATACTTCATAATGATCTGAGCAATGCCACTTTTCATGTTGCCGTAACTCTTTTATTTAGCAATTCCCTTGTGGCTCCATTTTACAAAGGAATTATCCACTGCCATTTTAAATTAAAGTCAACGATGAACCATGATATAACAAAGTCTGTTCTGTAGGACGGTCAATAGACTCGAACCGTTACCGTTGTCTTTCTCTTTCCACAGATGCTGCCAGACCTGAGTTTATCCGGCATTTTCTACTTTTATTTCAATTCTTCTGCAATTCATTTTCCAGATTCCGCTTGGAACCGACAGCGTCAAACTTCAAACACTGTCATTCTCTGGGTTCTTGGTTCCTGACCCATTCAGTGCAAAACGTAGATGCCAAATGCGGCTCCATGCTCCACCCAAAGTGGATAAGCTTTATAGAATTACTTTGGAGAAAATCTTTGCTTCTCCTATAATGAATATTGCTGTTCCAAATGCAGGCCAGCAATGGAAAGTTGCTCACACTCGGATAATTTCTCTTTTTCTTCAAAATAAATTAATACTTTAGATTTATGGGACAGGATCCCTCAATATGATGGTGTGAAACATATTTTACTGGTTCAGTTTCAACCATCAGTGACACAGATAGTCAAAGATCTAAGTCTGAAGATTTTTTTTAAAAAAAATATTTATTTCTATTGAGTAACACCAGCAAAATAGTCTAATAGTGGGCAAGTTGGCTCATCTGAGGGCAGCATGGTGGCACAGTGGTTAGCACTGCTGACTCACAAGTGCTAGGGACCGGGGTTCAATTCCAGCCTCGGGTGACTGGAATTTAGACATTCTCCTTGTTCCTGCGTGGGTTTCCTCCGGGTGCTCCGGTTTCCTCCCACAGTCCAAAGATGTGCAGGTTAGGTGATTGGCCACGCTAAATTGCCCCTTAGTGCCCTAAAGGGTAGCTGGGTTACGGGAATAGAGTCTAGGTAGGCAACTCTTTTGGAGGGTCGATGCAGACTTGCTGGGCCAAATGGCCCACTCCTGCACTGAAGGGATTAGATGTATTGTATGATCTGAGTCCCTACGTGGTGTCCAACAGGCTGTTGTTCCACAACTAAATTTTAAAGTGAAATATTCAGTTACTTAAGATTTGATACACTTGTTTTCAGACATCCCTTGGACTAGCCCCAATACCATTCTCTCCTTCTGTTCCCCTATTCTCATGGGAATGGATTCTGTTAATTGAATGTTTAAATAATGAGTTTGTAATATGTAGACCATACCAAGGACATGAGATGGTCAAGACTATTCAGAATTAACTCTAATAATAAAACATTGTTATCAAGATTAGATGAATGATTTTTTAAGTGAGTTCATAGTCCAGCAAGGAATGAATTTGAAAATCTAAAGTATCTTTTTACTGGGGTGGTAGCTGTTTTTGAGACCTCCTTCAGAAAGGGTGCTGTCAGACATATTTGTAATGCTATTAATGGGCGAGCCTCTTGTTTATTGAGCATTGATAAGATTTAGTGACAAAAAGAGTTGTAGTTTGCGAAATTAGCGCAGAAAACTGCATCATGGCACTCAACTTTTCATCTTTTGAGTGCAGAAGGAGGCCATTCGGCCCATCACCAAACATCATAGAGCACCATAGGCCCATCCCCCGTCCTAGCCCCCTGTATATCTTTGGACACTAGGGGGCAATTTATCATGGCTAATCCACCTAACCTGCACTTTGGACTGGGAGGAAACCAGAGCTCCCGGAGGAAACCAACGCAGACACGGAGAGAATGTGCAAACTCCACAAAGACCGTCATCCGAAGCCAGAATTGAACCCGGGTCCCTGGCGCTGTGAGGCAGCAGTGCTAACCACTGTGCCATCGTGCCGCTGCTATTCCTTACCTGGGAATATTCATTGTTGACACAAATTGAGAAAACTTCCTTTGGTCACCACAATCCCTTGTATTAAGGTGTGCAAATATTCGAAATGAAAAATTTCCTTGGAGAAACCTGCAGATTAAGTTAGTCAGAGATTAGATGTGAATATAATGGTCTATAGGAAATTACTTTGGATTTTCATTTTCTGTTCACTTAAATTTGCTTCCCAGTTATACATGAGAGTAAAAATTATGTTGTATGTACAGCCCTTTTAATTTACTGTGTACAGTAAATACTTTATTCCATAGGCTGTGGAGGTGGAGGCTGAGATTGCCAATGATGAGGAACAAGAAAGCGAAATACCCCAACAAGAAATTCGGCAGCAATCCCTGCAAATGGAATATAAATACAAGGAAGAGGGAGAAGTATTGGTTGGACCAGTAGTTGAGGACGGAAGGAATAATGACATAAAGAATGTCCTCCCAGAGAAAATTGAGGAAAAGGCAGTACATCTTGATGAGGAAAATTCAGGACAGGTGGAAACCGAACGCATAAAACATTGTGAAAATGCAGAGCATTCTAAAGAGCAGGTGGAAGCAATAAAAAAGGATTCAGCACAAAAGTATTTAGCTGAGGTAGGATATTTAGTTGAGAAAACAAATTTCATAAAATGCTTCAATTTGAAAGGAACGTTGTTTGCTATTTTCTCACTTTCTCTATGTCACTTTTCTCTGATAATTTGTGTGGTTATTTGCACCTCTATGATACCGAAATTAAGTAATTGTTCCTCATAGGCACCATAGTGAGTAACAAAGATCTTTTACATAAGTTAGATTATACATACGCTGATGCTCCAACAGACTTGCCTGGGAATGACAAAAATCCCCAACAAAACTCAATTTTCTTTTGCTCATAGGATAAGGGTGTCACTATGAGCATTTATTGTCCATCCCTAATTGCTCTTACGGGTGACTTACTACCACTTCCCTTGAACTGCTGCACTCCCATGTGGTGTAGGTCCATCCACAGTGCTGTTAGGAAGGCAATCCCAGGATTTTGATCCGGTGACAGCAATGGAAGGACAAAATATTTCCAAGTCAGAATTGTGTGCAATGAAGAACTTCTTGCAGGTGGCGGTGTTCCAAAGCATCTGCTACCCTTGCTCCTCCAGTTGGTAGAAGTCACGAGTTTGAAAGGTTATAAGAGATCTACCGTGCGGAATTAGTGAGGAACTAAAACTCAGTAGAAATTTGAGTTAAAGCTTCTCGGATGCAAACAAGAATCGTTTATTGCCTCTATTTGATTACAATTGAGAGTCACTTGTATTAAGATTTTATATTCTCTAATAAGCCCGGCTAGCAAAAAGGACTTAAAGAGAAGCAACTTGTACACAATTTAACTTTTAAAATAATACAGAAATGGTTTCTTGCTTACGGCGCAACAGCTTGCATTTACTTCAAGAGTTAGAGTGGAAAAGTGAAAAATAGAGATAGCGAATAGTTTAGACCAAATTATAGAATGATCCGGATAAAGATGGCCGTACGGACCTTCACGGTTATAAGAAATCATATCAATCTTTAGCCATCTATCTGCATCTCTAAGTCATCCTAATTGGTTTGGGTTAGAATCAAATGAGTTTGATTTGACGGTTAGCTGTCAATCTTTAATGTGCAACATTAGCTTCAACTGTTTCATGTCTGAATACGTGCATGTTATGGAATGCAATTCTGTGCTGTTATCACGACCAGTTTAAACTGGACTTCTGCTGACTTAGCTGTTAGCCACATTGTAGACAATAGCGCCTTAATGTTGCTATAGTGCCTGCCCTGTCCTTGGATTGATATCTGGTACGGCTTATGTTTTAATGTTACACTGTCTTGCAAATGTATTTGCGAGAACAATGGAGCTCGGTAAAAGTGAATTATGCTGTTTTGTGTCTATTGAAGCTATGTGTTTTGAGATGACCTGAGGTTATGAGTGAATTTAAAATGGGTATTTAAAACTGGGGCTTCATATTTTACGCTAAATAGCCATCTTTTACCTATCGGGTGTATTAGAAAATAGTTGGTTTCTACAAAGGTTCTGGTGAATCAGTGCATCTTGTAGATGGTACACATTGCTGCCATGGCATGTTAATGGTGAAGGGAGTGACAGTTTAAGGTGGTGAATAAGCTGCTAATCAAGCAGACTGATTTTTTTCGGGATGATGTCGATCAAGCTTCTTGAGTGGTGTTCGAGCTTTACTCATCCAGGTAAGTGGAAAATATTCCATTGCATTCCTCACTTGTTCCTTTGGGGGGGAGTCAGGAGGTGAGTTTAATCACCACAGAATTCGCAGCCAATTACCTACTTTTGTAGCCACAGTTTTGGCACTACCCTGGAACTCTTGCAGTGATGCAGTAGGACGGAGATGGTTAGCTTCCAACAATCTTCCTTTGTGCTAGGTCTATGACTCCAACTTGTAGAGAATTTCCCCCTGATTGACTTTACTTTTGCTAAGCCTCCTTGATATCACACTTGGTCAAATGCTGCCTTGATGTCAAGGGCAGTCGCTCATCTCACTTCTGGGAGTCAGCTCTTTTTTGCCTTTGTTTGAACCTAGGCTGTAATAAAAAGCAGAATGGGCTTCTCAAGCACTATCGTCAGTAAGTGTCGCTTGATAATCCTATTGAAATGAAATGAAATGAAAATCGCTTATTGTCACGAGTAGGCTTCAATGGAGTTACTGTGAAAAGCCCCTAGTCGCCACATTCCGGCACCTGTTCAGGGAGGCTGGTATGGGAATTGAACCGTGCTGCTGGCCTGCCTTGGTCTGCTTTAAAAGCCAGCGATTTAGCCCAGTGAGCTAAACCAGCCCCTATTGATGACCCCATCAATCACTGATGATCTAGAGTAGCGGGAAATGGCCGATTTTGATTTCTCCTGCTTTTCATTGCCATGAAGTAACTGGACAATTTTCCATTTAGTTAGATTGATGCCATTGTTGTAGCTGATGCCAAACTGCTTAAAGTCTCTGAATTTAACAAAGTGTGCTGTGTCTCTGGGATCAGAAAGTGTGCAGCCCATTTCAGGCAAACAAGACTCTGCCTGAATAGATTTATCAGTATATTGGTTTGTAAGACCCTCTTAAGCATGGTGCGGAGTTTCTGCACATGTCAGACATCAGCCTGATCAAACTGAAATTAATTTTGGTTTGTTACGGAAAAAGTAGTGCTATATTTTTATGCGATCAAAAACAATTTATGTATAGCAAACAATGTCATGCTTACTAATGCCATGACATTCTAATCCGTGTTTCTATAGTGCTTGGATAATGGTTGCAGTTATCTTTCACTGTGTACAAGGATTGAACCACTTGTAGAAGCACAGCATGGCATTACGGAGAATGAACAATTAGGTGAGTTACTGCTGTAAGATTTGTACCTTTCTTCAGTTTTCATGTTACTTTCTACAATATCAATGATACAAATTTTGAAAATAGGAATTACTCTAATGTACCATCTTTATCTGTATCCTTGACCTTCATACCCCCTTCTATTCTCAGCAGAAGTTGCTCAATTCCACTATTACCATCAGCCCCCCATACCTTCAATTTAAGAATGACATAACATACTGAATTTACAGTAATCAATGATTATCTAAATATCACAATATTGACACTTTGGGCTTTCCCCTTACCACAGTCCAGATATCTAGCCTCCTAATAGCACAAGCTGCCATTTATCAGTAACGTTATTTAAAGCGAAATATGTTCCTTTATGTGTGATATGAACTTGCTCTTCAATGCATATGAAATGTTCATGTATATACTATAGTAATTGAAAACTGAAACTTTCTCAAGCAACTTATCACCTATACAGCTGTGTTTTGAGCCTACAAAAGCATATGACAATTATAATAATCTTTATTGTCACAAGTAGACTTACATTAACACTGCAATGAAGTTACTGGAAAAGCCCCTAGTCGCCACATTCCGGCTCCTGTTCGGGCACACGGAGGGAGAATTCAGAATGTCCAATTCACTTAACAAGCACATCTATCAGGACTTGTGGTAGGAAACCCACGCAGACACGGGGAGAACGAGCAGACTCCACATAGACAGTGACCCGAGCGGGAAACGAACCTGGGTTCCTGGCGCTGTGAAGCAACAGTGCTAAACACTGTGCTACCGTGATATAAATGTGGCACGGTTTTTGGATGAGAACGGGATAAAAGACTACAGGGACAAGTATAAGCTAAGATGTTGAAATATTCTTGGGTTTTCTGTGTTACTGTGGTTAGACGTGGTTGTCTATCTAGTGAGCGGTCACCCACAGTTGAGTAGAGATGACAATGAGATGGGTAGAAGTATTGAAGTACCACTCAGTTATTTTAGATGAATTATCAAGAGTGGAGTTCACAGTGTTATGAAAGGAACACACTTTTCTAACTTGAATGGCTGTTGTTTATTGTGTGCTTTCCTGTATTTAATTTCAGCAGTCAACCTAAAAGAAGCATGGGTAACTGAGACTTCCGATGGTTTCTCAAACTGCCCTTGGCCAGGTCCGCTATAAAGGTTCCGAATGAAATGTTTCTGAGAAATTACAATCCAGTTTCTAATAAGTCGGGCTGACATAACACAGAAGAATGCCCAGAACTTGACATAAATTAGGACAAAACCGTCAGCATGTCTCTGTAGCAATAAACATGACAGATGAGAAAAATAAAATACTATAGTCATACTGCGAGATTTCTCTTGTGACCTTTGGGTTAAGCCAAAGCACAGTGAATAGAACTTTATTCTTAACAAGTATTACACCTCAGACACTCTCGGACACTCTTATTCCTTGCCGTAATAAAGACAAAATCTGCCCTTCGCTTTTTTTTCTGGTGAACAAAGCTTGGGATTTGATTTTGCAGCAAATATTGGACTATCAGAGTTACAGGAGTACCAATTAGATAGAGGTTTACAACTTTTCAAGACTTGTTTTCCAAGAGAGGGCACATCTTCTGTTGAAAACACTGAGATATGATCATTCAGGACACCTCCATTAACTGGCCAATCTTTAACTGTGAGGTTCGACAGTGAGCGCAGCAGGTTTTCAATAATAGATGGCATCTCCAAGCCTTATCCTGTTCTCCTGAGATATCTGCACACTTACATTTTCCAGCATCAGTCAGTAAAGCCATCTGGAGGAGAACTCTCTTTTTAACCCCTCATGGCTACTGAGCCAGTTACACCTTACCTACTCTACTCAGCATTGATTGGGAATTGAAACTGAGCTAACGCACTAGACAGTCAGGGACGCAGTGTGATTTTTTTTTTTGATGTGTTTGGACCAGAATCTTTTTCACTTAAGGTTGTTGACAAAGTTAGTTAAATCCATTATTATGTTCATATTTCAGAACTGTCTACAGTAGAAGACAGCACTATGAGAGAAAGTCGACTGGAGGTACGATCACAATATACATTTTAAACAATAGAACATTGTGAAGTTTGTCACGGATGTAAGAAGCCCCTGCTATAATATTTGCTGCAACTTGTTGACTTGAGTTTCAGGAGGATACTACTAGTGAAGAAGAGTTTTGTGATGTTGACCTTTCAGAATTTGGCATAGAGCTGTCTGTCTCTGAGAGTGACGTTAGCTTCAGTTCCCAGCAGTTCTTAGTTTTGGATGAGTCAGCAGCTAGCAGTCACACATCCTCCCAGCTGTAAGTGACCTAAAAAATTGTATTAGAAATGCGATACTGAGTCTTCGAACCAATCATGTAATATTTAACCTTAAAGCATACGATAATGCCTTATCAGTGTCTCCCACATCTCACGAACAAATGATTTATTTTATGACCCACGATTATGAAAGCTATATTGAGACATAAATTAGGCCCTCATTCCCCTCTCTATTAAATAATTATTCTTGCTGGTGCTGGGTGCAAGATTGAATAAATTTGATTGGATGTGGGCAGCAACAGTGGGATATTTTGCATGTGTGGGACAATGAGCAGAAAGAAATATAACTAATGACAAAACCAACTTATTGACCAGGAATGCTGTTGGTAGGTAGTATCGCGTACCTGCAAGCAGGACCATAAAAATAATGCAAATAGCTTGTGCTCATTTTTTTGATATTGAAGCAAAAGATGCTGGAAACACTCAGAAGGTCAGGCAGAATGTTAGGAGCGAATGGGCAAGTTGACGATTCCGGCGTGGACTCAACAATTTATTTTTGTTTCATTTTTTCCAGTTTTTTTCTTTTTTTTTCTGATATTAATGTACATGTATCATTGTACCTACTGAAACATACCATTGAAATGCATGGTCTTTAATGTTATGAAGAAAAGAAAAAAGATAGTAGAATGGTGGCACATTAAATAGGGGGTGTTCATGCCTTGACCAAGATGAGAGAAGAGATGGAACATAGAATTCCTACAGTGCAGAAGGAGGCTCTTCGACCCATCGAGTCTGCACCGACCCTCTGAGAGAGCACCCTACCTTGGCCCACTCCCCTGCCCTATGAAGATGCAGATTGTAGATCAGTGGTTCCTGATGAGGAGAATCAGATTACATAGGCAAACACATTAATAGTCTGCTCCCATGCACCATTTCATGCTTCGCTCAAGAGTAGAGATGATTTGCTTACCTGCAACCTTAGCCACAGTTGATGCATACCCTGGGAAGATGGACAAAAGTGGAAGGAGCAAAATAACTTGAGGCGATGTCCACACGCAAACATAAAGGAGAGTGCCACTTTGGTTTGGGTCAATGACTTTCACAGTAGCAACTTTCCAGCCTCAAATTGGGTCACTGGTTGGAGAGATGGAAAAAAATGCAGATCAGAAAGAAGTCACAGGCAAGAGAAAGCTGGAAAAGGTTGAAGGTGAAGAAATGTGGATTTAGAGCCCCTCCTGAGTTGGACCAAGCCCATCATACCCTCCGGCCGAGGCCTCATCCTCCAAGTGGGGTGACTGAGGTTTCACAGCTCCAAGGAGAAAAGAGAATGTTCGAAGGTGGGCAAAGGAACACCGTGACTTTAAGTGGGTAATCCACACCATTAGGTTCTATCAAGACGTGGGTGCAGAGCTGGAGAAGAGGGCTGCGTTTAATAGAGTCTAGGCCGCCCTGTATAAAAGTGGAGTCTGGTTCGGTGTGATCTACCCTCCTCGGCTTAGGGTCACTTTCGAAGGAAAGGATGCACCGCGGGAGGTGGACTTTTCGTTAAAAGCATAAGTTCGGCGCAGTGTAATTGAGTATTTGATTCTCATGAAGGGCATGTTGAATTTTTGCATTGTTAGGGTTTCATATTCTTGTATTTTCTTGTTCTTGTTGGGGTTGAATTTTAATGGTTCTTGTTTAGATTTGGGGTTTAGTTCTGTGTGGGATTCTGTTTGTTATGGTAATATACAGCTCCGTTTCGGAGCACAAGTTTTAGGGGATTTGTTTTGTATGTAACAATTTTTCTTATCTCCTTTTGGGAGCCTCCCTGCTAACCTAAGAGTTAGTTAACAGGAGTGGTTTTGAAGGGTTGGCTGCAACTCATAATAGTTTTTTTCAGATTATGAGCTTAGACGTTTTCTTTTGTTTAGATTGGTTAGCAGTGGATTTTAATATTATGTGCTTGCCGTGCCTCTATTTGTGTGTAGTTTTATTCAAGGCCATTGGGGGAGGGGTGGGGGTAGTTTGCTGATGGTCTCTACAGATTTCTCTTTGGCCAGTCTTTTGATTTGGTTGGGTGGCCACCTTGGATGGACCTGTTCACTGTATCTTTTCAGTATCCTTTGGGTAACCTCTCTTAGTGGAAATGGCTGACTTCGGATTGGGTGGGTGTAGGTGTGGGGGGGAGGGGGGCCGCCAATTTGTTTAGTCACCTGGAACATTAGGCTTTTGAATGGCCCAATGAAAAGATCAAGGATATTTGCTCACCTTAAAAGCTTAAACTCTGACGTGGTGGTTTAGCACACTGGGCTAAATTGCTGGCTTTTAAAGCAGACCAAGGCAGGCCAGCAGCACGGTTCAATTCCCGTACCAGCCCCCCCGAACAGGCGCCGGAATGTGGCGACTCGGAGCTTTTCACAGTAACTTCATTAACTTTCATTTCTTTTTCATTTCATTTCATTTTTTTCATACACATATGTTCTAGTCCTGACCCAAGTTGATAAGCCTCTGGGCCTCTTTCTTCAACACCATGTCAGAGATACTCGGTGTAGATTTGGACCCATGTCCGCTGGTGGCCATATTTGGGTTGTCTGATTTGCGGTGATTCATTCGGGGGTGAAGGTGGATGCCCTTGCCTGGAGGCGAGTTTTGCTTGGGTGGGGGTCTTCTACATCGCCTACAGTGCCTCGGCTTGGCTGGGTGACCTCATGTCTTTTCTACATCTGGAGAAGGTCAAGTACACCATCGGGGTCGGTGGAGGGGTTCCACCGGTGATGGCAGCCATTCATTTCCTTTTCTTCGGGGGTTAGTCACTGTCAGCTGTTAGGGGATTTAGTTTACGTTTTGTGTTAAAGTTAATACGTGTTTTTACCTTTTTTTATTTCTCTCGTTTAGAGTGTATTTATGTTTGATTGTTTCGGTGGTTTTGTTTCGTACGGAAACATTTTAATAAGCATATTTTTAAAAATATAAGTGATGTATGATACATGAAGCACTTTGGGGAGAAACATCTATTGAAAAAGGTGAAACAACTCAGGTAAGACATGTGTCAGGAAAACAGGTAGTTTTAGATGAGCTAAATCTGTATTATATAGTCAAAATAAGATCTAGTTTTAAGTGGGTTTAATTTTGTGTTTCTGTGTAAGGAAGGGTGAACCTAGTTAGATTAATGCTAGACAAAGGTGATTGCATCTTGGGGGTTTTTGGTTTCAATTCCAAGTGTCCTTCCCTTGTGCTTAGAGAGGTTACGGCGTGAACAGTATGTAAAGGTTTGGAGAAGTTAAAGTCATTGCTTAGCAATTGGGGGCACTTTTTGGGTATGAAGACTTTTTGAGGTTAGTTTTAGTTGGATATATAGCAATTAGAGATAGGCAGTGAGAGAGAGGCAGGTCTCGCAGCTCTGCTGGATGCAGTTGGCTTAGAAGGCTAGAGAGGGAACTTCTCTCTGAGCTTTGCTAGAAGAAAAACCATGCTATGGAGTAGTGGTTAAGAAAACAGATGGTGGAAACGTATAAAGAACAGCTAGTTAAGGAAACGAGAGAAATGAAGCGAAGTTTCCAGGATGTCTGATGTTAAAGGTACTGGAACAATGGACTGTTCAGTAAAGACAGACCTAGATGAGAAGTTGGCTGGGGAAAAGTCTGAAAGATGTCTGAGCTGATTTAAAAGTTTGTGAGACTTTATTACAACTAGTGGAACGTGGATTGAAATAATTGTGGAAATCAGTGGCTGGAGCTCGGAGGTTGTGTAAAACCATTGAAGACCAAGGAAACCTGAAAGAAGAGGTGGAAAACCTGGATGCTGGATTCCTTGTTAAAAATGGAGCCAAAGCTTTGTTTGAAAGAAGATTTGGAAAGTAGTTTGGAAAACCAGGAATGGACTTCCCACCTGAAGGAAAGCATTGTTTGAAAGAAGATTTTTTAAGGCATGCCTTTTTAGGAGTGGAGTTTGGAAACTCTCATGTGCCAATCATCTGGGGCAATTGTGAGAGAATTCCATGGAAGTTCGGCCATTTGGTTTCAGGAGTACATTTGTGAAGCTAAGGAGGGGGTGGGTAAAGGCGTATTGTGTTATAATCAAACTTTTTGTGTTTAATAATTTTTATTTTGTGTCGTGTGAACTAATTAGCCAGTCCTGTGACTCCGTTCCTCCACGTTTCCTTTAAAAAAGTAAAAGTTACCGTCTTTTGAGCCAGGGTTCCGTTCTGGGATCTCCCCAGACAGGATAGTAACACCTAATACCATGCATGTTCACTCGTATTGTATTGGATTTTTTACAGCATAGTTAGCATTCTAATCTGTTCATCAGATCTACAAGTGCCGACCTGGATCAGATCCCAGCTCAGAGGAATTGGAAAAGAACAGTGCTGCTCATGTGGAAGGAAATAGCCAGCCACAGGTCAGAATCCGCTCCAAAACAGAAAAACAATAAATCAGAGTATGTTGCATCGCAACCTCACAGGGATGTGATGATTGGGATTTTCCTCACGACCATGATCGTAAAGACTGTAATCAATATCCACAGCTTGGGGCTCAGGCAGCTGAATTCTAGCTGATTTTCACATTGCCAGTGTTTTCACAGCTGCTCCCCCCAGTTTGCCACTTTCCTTCCGGCTGCTTCGAGCTTTCAACTTGGACTTCCGTTTACTCTGTTCGTGCCTGGCATTTCTTTTGTCGCATCTTCCTAGCCCTTGACATACCTAATCCATTTTGAACCTTAAGCTGCAGCAATGTTTCACAGAATCACAGAGCTGTTGCAACATGGTAGCACAGTGGCTAGCACTGTAGCTTCACCGCGCCAGGGTCCCAGGTCTGATTCCCGGCTTGGGTCACTGTCTGAGCGGAGTCTGCACGTTCTCCCCGTGTCAGCGTGGGTTTCCTCTCGGTGCTCCGGTTTCCTCCCACAAGTCCCGAAAGACGTGCTTGTTAGGTGAATTGAACATTCTTCATTCTCCCTCAGTGTACCTGAACAGGTGCCGGAATGTGGCGACTAGGAGCTTTTCACAGTAATTTTGTTGCAATGATAATATAAGCCTACTTGTGACACAAAAGATTATTATTAAAAAACAGTGCAAAAGGAGGCCAATAAGCCCATCATGTGTACACATCAGCATTTGCCCCTACTTGTTGCCACTTACTATTCACTGCGCCCATCCTTTTAAATTTGAGCTGCTAGCCATTTTTTCTACATTCCCCAATGGGCTCACTGCCGGCACAGGGCTAAAGCTGCAATGGAAGATCATGCTAGTTAATCAAATGAATTGCTTCGGGGAAATTGGAGGCCGTGAGTTCATGCATTCATGACGAACTTTGTACCGGTAATCATAATATATCCAAAACTGTAGCTCAGCAACCATGCAGACAATCAGCACAAATAAATTAATTAATACATCGAGGAAGCCATCCACAGGGTTTGTCTTCATATCCTCACCATTAAACTAGGTTGTGGCCTGTACTTTCCGCACCCAGACCTGACCCCGAGCTTCCTTGTGTTAACAAGATTGGGTGGCACATTGTCCAAACTCCAATTCCAACAAGAGGTGAGACAATTTGAAAAGACCAGATTCTGGCTCTTCAAGTCACCTTGGCAGGTGAGCAGAAAGGGTGAGATGATATGAAACACAGAAAAAAGAACAAAAGGGAGAAGTAATGGAAGAACCAGAGAATGAAAAACCTTTACGCACTAATTTTCCAACCATGTTCTCCTAGGAGGAGCCTTGCCACCAGGAACACAGATTGGAAACTCTACAGTGCAGAAGGAGGCCATTCGGCCCATGGAGTCTGCACCGGCTCTTGGAAAGAGCACCCTACCCAAGCCCACACCTCCACCCTATCCCCATAACCCAGCAACCCCACACAACACTAAGGGCAATTTTGAACACTAAGGGCAATTTATCATGGCCAATCCACCTAACCTGCACATCTTTGGACTGTGGGAGGAAACCGGAGCACCCGGAGGAAACCCACTCAGACACGGGGAGAACGTGTAGACTCCGCACAGACAGTGACCCAAGCTGGGAATCGAAGCTGGGACCCTGGAGCTGTGAAGCAATTGTGCTATCCATCTTACTCAAAAGCCAGAAAACCATGCAGCCAAATTTCTGGCTTGGTCCAGACAAGTGAGAGTCACCTCAACCCGAAGTCTATATTTGGAAAGTTGTCTTTATAGAGAGAGAAAGATATTCAGAGAGAAAGAAAAATGAGTGAGAGGCAGACAGAAAAGAGGACACTGATACATCGGGAAGTGAGAGAATGAGTTACAGTCAGGGATAGGCAGGAATGTGGGGTTGAATTTGCATTCAGATCAGCCGTGGTCCTACTGAATGATAGAGCAGGCTCAAGGGACTACTCCTAATTCATATGTTCATATCAGTTGTATTACTTATTCTGGGTTTCTTGGTGTAACAATCCTAACCTTATAAAGCTGTGTATTTTCTGACTTCATGAGGATTCCACGAGTAACGTAAGATCTTGAATGGACTTTGTTGCTGGTGGCTCCTCGTTTAAAGAATAGGAAACCAAATATTTTTGTGCCAATGTATTCACTGTGCTGATCACTCTGAAATTGCAGGTTTGCTAGTCTGTTTTTGAACCCAGTAACTGAAGAACGTGTCCCTGGATATCACAGCCGAGTGCGCAGGTAAGAGTGACGGGATGGGAATACAGGAGAACATGCATGAGTGTGCAGCTAAACTCTAGATTAAGAACGGTAAATGTATAGAATGGAAAATCTTGTCTTAGTTCAACAATCTTGCTCCTTTGGCAGACCTGGTACAACGTCTTATGCTTTCTGCATCCAGGACCCAGGGAAAGTTTGAAGCCGAAGAAAGTCATTCTTTCTATTTGTCCAACTCCTATTATTCAAGCTAGTCCGTTGCTTTCCATTAGTAGGATTTGCATAGCCCAACAGCGCAGAATAATATATTCCAAACGTTTTTGGCTGCATTTAATAATCCTCCAATCCAGATATTTCCGTATGAGGAAACAATATTTAGTCCATTCCGACCATTGCTTCCACAGTCTGCCCATAATTTGTCCTCTTATAGACCACATTCCACCTATTTATCTGAGTTTTGATTCAGCTGGGAACACACATTACCTGTGAATCACAAGGTTTCCGGTTCAAGTCCAGCTTCATGACTTGAGCCCAAAGGTTGGAGCTGGCATTCCAGTACAATCCTGAGGGAAGCATTGCACTGTCGGACGAGACATCGCCCTGCACGGGTGGATGTGCAAGATCCCATGGCATTATTTCAAAGAAGAGTTTCCTGGTCAATATTTATCCCCCAATCATTATTAGAAAAAAAGATTGTTTGGCCAGTAACGAGTGGGAGGTTGCTGAGTGCTAATTAGAATCATAGAATTTACAGTGCAGAAAGAGGCCATTCGGCCCATCGCGTCTGCACCGGCCCTTGGAAAGAGCACCCCACTCAAACACACGCTTCCTCCACCCCATCCCCTTAACCCAGTAACCCCAATTACCCTTTTTTTTTGGACACTAAGGGCAATTTAGCATGGCCAATCCACCTAGCCCGCACATCTTTGGACCGTGGGAGGAAACCAGAGCACCCGGAGGAAACCCACGCAGCCACGGGGAGAATGTGTAGACTCTGCACAGACAGTGACCCAAGCCGGAATCGAACCTGGGACCCTGGAGCTGTGAAGCAACTGTGCTAATCACTATGCTACCATGCTGCCCCAAAAGCAGCAACGTTCCGAAATTCCGACAGTGGCAATACTTCAAACAGTAAAACACTTTGAGTTGTCCCAAGGTAGTGAATGCAAATCTTTCTTTTTTGTCTTTTTATCTCCAGAGGAGAAAATTCCTCATCAATATGCCTGATCCTCAAAGGTAAACGAGCAGATCTCCACCATGTCTGTCCACCTTTAAACTTCTGTCATTCAAACCTGGACAATGTCCCTCCATAAATGGTCATTTCTTAAGAAATATTTGAAAACATTAAAAGCCTAGAGTGTGTGATCTCTTTAATTTCTTTGTGCAGCCACACATTCATGACAAGAAATAGGCCGACTTGTGTGCTGGTGTGCACAGCTTACAGGGAATGTGGCTTTGGACCATGTTTCCTGTCTATCAACAGCGTCGTCACAAAAGGGTAGCCAGAGTCTGTGCACGCCTCTGGGTATGAAGCAACGTAGACAATAATTGCAGCGCCTACCAATAGATTAATGTTTGCGAGAAGTGCTGGAACATAAGTGATAACAAGAGAGGAACAAAGAGCTAAACTGTTATGAAGAAAACTACACAAGTCTCAATAATGAGATTGGCCCTAAGTAAGAGAAAAGCAAAAAGAAGCTTGACATCCATTCTTGCATTGCAGACCCTCCAAATAAAGGAAAGTCATTAGAGTCTTTGTGTTTCATTCAAACATAACTAACCCTCACAGCTTGGACCCTGATTGCCTTCCTTTCAGGTGTAACTCCGAGAATTGCAAAGGAAGTTACAATCTCTGCAAAAAGGCACAGTGACAATTTAAATTTTGCAAGGCTACTCTTGAAACAGATGACTTTACTCGAGGCTTGCATTCCGCTTACCAGGAGTGAGCTTCCCAGAATAAGTCCAAGGCAAAGTCCAAGCACCGCAGACACAATTGTGTTGTTGGTCTCAAAAGGATTGTCTTAGGACCAATTGGCCAACGGTTGCCTTTGATGGAAAGATTCCTTTCTGATTAATGTAGCTGTCACCCTCATCAAAGTAATGGGTTTCTTGCTGCTCTATGCAGTGTACGTGTTATAAACTGTCAGATTACTTGCTGGAACAACTTCAGGATCTGCTTCAATTGTTTTTTTCATCCATTCGTGAGATGTGCAAGTTTCTCAAGCAAATTAGGATGGGCAATGAATGCTGGCTAGCCAGTGACGACCCCATCCCATGAAGGAATATATAAAAAGTCATGAATGTTGCTGAACATTGTAGAATCATCAGCGAGCATGCCCACTTCTGATCTTATGGTGGAAGGAAGGTCACTGATGAAGCAGCAGAAGACGGTTGGGCCGAGGACACTACCCTGAGGAACTCCTGCAGCGATGTCCTTGAACTGAGATGACTGACCTCTGTCAAGGAAAGCAAAGTTTCCTCTGTGTCTTGCCTCAGTGTGAACCTTTATTCAACTAGTCTTAAAATGTTTGCCTCCAGAGCCAGCCAGCCTCATAGCATAGTCACATGGCTACAAAAAAACAGATGTGTCAATCAGACTGGTTACATGTCCAAACCCAAACATCCCCCTTTTCATATCAAATAAAATATACAAACATCCCCCTTTTCATATCAAATAAATATACAAACATCCCCCTTTTCATATCAAATAAAATATACAAACATCCCCCTTTCCATATCAAAAAATATACAAACATCCCCCTTTTCACATCAAATAAAATATACAAACATCCCCCTTTTCATATCGACTAAATATACAAACATCCCCATTTTCATATCAAGTAAATATACAAACATCCCCATTTTCATATCAAATATACAAACATCCCCCTTTTCATATCAAGTAAATATACAAACATCCCCCTTTTCATATCAAATAAATATACAATCATCCCCCTTTTCTGAGTGAACAAAAGACACATTCGCATGCACAATCCTGTTGACGGAGTTTCCCAACTCTAAACCCACTGTTCCATACATTACCAACTGTTCTACTAGTCAGTCACTGCACATGCATTGCACACACAGTCTTTGAATTGTACAGGTCTTTTAATGAGCCATGTGTGTGTTTACATTGGCTGCAGGTCTGGATGAGGTTCCTTGTCCGGAGAGTGTCGTTTCCACGGTACTTGTTGCAGTGGTGACTTGTCGTTCCATTGCAATTGTTGGGGATTCGTGGACCTCTGAGATAGATGGTAGTTCTCTTCTCAATGCAGCTAGGGGATTTTCACAGGAACTTCATTGAAGCCTACTTGGACAATAAGCGATTATTATTATTATTATTATTATTATTATTATTATTATTATTATTATTATTAGTGAGATCCCGTCTCCCTTACCGGCCGATTGCTATGAAGGATCAACTTCGCTAGTAGAGTGTGTAATGGACGCCAGGGGGATTAATTTAAACAACCCTGATTTCGCCTCTCACTACCTGTCTGTAAACAAAGGTATTTTTGGTTTCCACATTTGCAAGTCACTTTTGTAAGTTTTGTAATACTTTTGTAAGTATTTTCCCCAGTCCTTAAATTTGGAGTGTTCCACTCCTCTACAAATGACCCGCACAGCAAACTAAAGATAAGATAAAATAAAAGGATTGATTTATTTTGCGGCACACAAAATGCGGGAAAGGCGTTTTGCAACATCCATCCCTTTTGGACTCGTACACTAAAAGATGGATAAGGGGGACTTCCGCTTGTGACCATGGAGTGATTCATCACATAAAGGGCTGTTCCTACTCAAAGTCACAGAAAAGGGCTCTTTTTACCCAGATCCGGGTGAAGTTTTGATGAAAAGGCGTAGGTGAATGTTAGAGGAGTAGTTTACCCCTGGAATGGTATGTCTTCTGATCACCGGACCCGGCAGAAAACAGTGAGAGGTTTGGCTGGAACGTTGCAACAGTCTTGTGCTTCACAGACAGTCTCTTCCAGCATGCAGGCTGGGAAGGGGCAAGCTGTAAGGCCCCAGATACAGGAACTGATGACTTTTATCAAGGAGGAATTCCATAAACCGAGGAAAGAAATGCACGAGGATCATGCAAAGGCCATTGCAGAAGCTGTGGCACCCCTGAAGAGTACTTTGGAGCGGATGGAGAGGTGTTTGGAGGTGCAGGGGTCACAGATTCGGAAGATTGAAGGAGTGATCTCGGACCACAGCGATCGTGTGGTGGCTCTGGAGGCGGAGATGGGGCTCCTAGGAGACCTCTGTAAAACATTGAGGGCAAAGGTGGAGGAGCAGGAGAATGCCTTGAGAAGGCAGAACCTGTGAATAGTGGGCCTGCCTGAAGGAGTGGAAGGTGTGAGTGCCACGAGGTATGTCTTGAGGATGCTGGCGGGACTGGTGGCCGAAGGGGTGCTAGATAAGGCACCTGAAGTGGACCGAGCGCGAAGGTCTCTGAGGCAAAAGCCTAGAGCTGGGGAGCCGCCGCGGGCGGTGATCGTGAGAATCCATAAATTTGTGGAGAAAGAGAAAATTCTATGGTGGGCCAGGGAGAAGCGTAGCTGCGACTGGGAGGAAAATAAATTACGGATTTATCAGGACATCGGAGCCAAGTTGGCAAAACAGCGGGCAGGTTTCAACAAGGCCAAGGCGGCGCTATACCGGCGGCAGATCAGGTTTGGGGTGACCTACCCGGCGAAATTATGGGTGGCGTTCGAGGCCGGGAGTATTATTTCGAGACCCCAGAAACGGTCGAAGACTTCATTAAGGAGCATAAACTGAGGGAGAACTGAATGGAGAATGCATGGGAACCGGGGTGCTGCCACTATGTAATGGTCGGGAGCATGTTTGAAGTGAGTGTAGGGATTGGAAGATTTTCGCCTTTTCTTGTTGGGGGGGGGGGGGGGTGGGGGGGGGGGGGGTTCTGTTCAATGTTGAGATTGTAAGGAGTTGTAGGGGTGGAAAGTTTATGAGGATGGATGTTGCCATCCCCTCTCCTGTTTTATGGGACTGTGTGTTTAACATCTGTTTGTTTGCTTTTGGAGAAGGCTACCTGGAATTCAGGAGAAGTCCTTGTTTGGGTGGGGGAGGGTAAGGCCAGCAAGAGGCCTTCTTCTTTGAGCTGAGGGGAGGGAGGGGGGGTCATTAGGATGTGCCTTTGGGCAGGGGCAGCCGCGCTAGCAGGTTATGCTGTTGAACGGAAGTGAGGTGGTGGGGGGAAGGCCAAGAGAGGTGGCCGGGGGGGAGGGGGGAAAAGGGAAGTGGGGGGGGGGGCGGGGGGTGAATAAGGGGAAGGGGTATAGCCGGGGGGGGGGGGGGGGGGCTGAGAGATGACATGGTCATGGGTGAAGAAAGGGACCATCTGGGATGGGCTAGGTACAGAGTGGAATTAAAGGGGCAGGAGTTAAGTGGGGAAGATGACGGACGGTAGAGGAGATTGGAGGCGCAAACCTCCGCTAAGTTGGTAACGTGGAACTCCCGGGGACTGAATGGGCCGGTTAAAAGGTCGCGGGTGTTCGCGCACCTCAGGAGCTTGAAAGGGAGGGTTGGCTTTTTGCAGGAGACCCACCTCCATGTGAAGGACCAGGTTAGGCTGAGGAAGGGGTGGGTCGGACAGGTTTTTCACTCTGGGTTTGATTTGAAATCGAGGGGTGTGGCGATTTTAATGAGCAAAAAAATGGGATTCGTGAGTGCAAAGGAGGTGAGGGATCCAGGTGGGAGATATGTGATTGTGAGTGGGGTATTGGTAAATGTGTATGCCCCAAATTGGGATGATGTGGGTTTTATGAGGGGGTTGCTGGCAGCAGTCCTGGATTTGGCCACGTACCAGTTGATCATGGGAGGAGATTTGAAATGAAAATCGCTTATTGTCACAAGTAGGCTTCAATGAAGTTACTGTGAAAAGCCCCTAGTCGCCACATTCCGGCGCCTGTTCGGGGAGGCTGGTACGGGAATTGAACTGTGCTGCTGGCCTGCCTTGGTCTGCTTTCAAAGCCAGCGGTTTAGCCCAGTGCTAAACCAGCCCCTTGAAATGAAAATCGCTTATTGTCACAAGTAGGCTTCAAATGAAGTTACTGTGAAAAGCCCCTAGTCGCCACATTTCGGCGCCTGTCCTGGAGCCGAGGGTGGATAGATTGAGCCCAGGTTGATGGGTGGGATACGAATGGCAAGGGTGCTGGGGGGGGGGGGTTCATGGAGAGGATGGGTATGGTGGATCCATGGCGCTTTCAGAACCCAGAGGGAAGGGAGTATTCCTTCTTTTCATGTCTATAAGGTGTATTCAAGGATTGATTACTTTGTAGTGAGCCGGGAGATTCTGGTTGGGGTGGAGGGGGCAGAGTATGCGGGGATAGTTATCTCAGACCATGCACCCCACTGGCTGGATATTCGGTTCAGTACGGTAGGGGCTGGTTTAGCACAGGGCTAAATCGCTGGCTTTTAAAGCAGACCAAGGTTGGCCAGCAGCATGGTTCAATTCCCGTACCAGCCTCCCCGAACAGGCGCCGGAATGTGGCGACTAGGGGCTTTTCATAGTAACTTCATTTGAAGCCTACTTGTGACAATATGCAATTTTCATTTCCTTTCAGATGCCGGGGTGGAGGTTTGACTCGGATTGTTGGCGGATGGAGGTTTTTGTGATAAGGTGCGGTTGGCGATTAGGGATCAACCAGAGTTCAATCAGAATAGGGAGGTGTCGTCGGGCATTTTTTTGGGAAGCACTGAAGGCAGTGGTCCGGGGAGAAATTATCTCATTTACGATTTGTGCAAATAAGGAAAGGAGGGCGGAACATGACCGTCTAGTGAGCGATATAGTGGAGATGGACAGGGAATATTCGAGGGTGCCCACCGTGGCTGGATTGGCGAGGAGGAAATAGTTGCAGGAGCAATTTGACAGGCTGACAATGGGAAGGGCGGTAGGGCAACTGCGTAGGGCGAGAGAGGTGCAATACGGGTATGGGGAGAAGGCGAGCCGCATGCTGGCGCACCAGCTGCGGAGACAGGTCGCATCCAGGGAAATATTGAAGATCCGGACTGGGGCTGGGGATGTGGTGTCAGAGCCAGGGAAGATAAATGATGCATTTAGAGAATATTACCAGGGACTTTATGAGGCAGGCCCAGGTGGAGAGGAGGGGGACATGGGGCGGTTTCTGGACGAGCTGGAATTTCCCCAGGTGGAGGAAGCAAAGAGGCAGGCGTTGGAGGAGCCCCTGGGGCTGAGGGAGGTGCTGGATAGTATCAGGGGTATGAAGTCGGGGAAGGCCCCTGGGCCGGATGGGTACCCGGCAGAATTTTATAAGGAATTTGCGGCGGACCTGGCACCACATCTGTTGGGGGCATTTAATGAAGCACTGGAGAAAGGGGAGTTGCCGGAGACGATGAAGCAGGCAGTAATCACAATAATCCCCCAAAAAGGGAAGGATCCGGTGGAATGTGGGTCGTATAGACCCATATCACTATTGAACACGGATGTGAAAGTATTGGCTGTTGTTGGCGGGGAGGATGGAGGATTGTCCCGGGGGTGGTTGCAGAAGATCAAACAGGCTTTGTGAAGGGCAGGCAGCTTGCGAGTAATATAAGACGGCTGTTGAATGTGGTGATTAATCCGTCGAGAGCTCTGGTACCGGAGGTGGTGGTGTCCATGGACGCGGAGAAAGCATTTGATCGGGTGGAGTGGCGGTACTTGTTCGAAGCTTTGGGTAGGTTTGGGTTTGGGCCGAGATTTGTGGCATGGGTGCGGTTGCTGTATGTGGCACCAAGAGAGGCTGAGGACGAATGATATGAGCTCACGAAGCTTTGACTTACACAGGGGTACGAGGCAGGGGTGCCCGCTGTCGCCGCTGCTTTTTGCGCTGGCCATAGAGCCATTGGCGATGGCTCTCAGGGGGTCGGCAGAGTGGCAGGGCATAATGGGGGCAGAGGGAGCATCGGGTGTCGCTCTATGCCGATGACCTTTTGCTGTATGTTTCGGATCCGTTGGAGAGTATGGGAAGGATTATGTGCCTGTTGGGGAGGTTTGGAGGATTCTCGGGATACAAGCTGAATGTAGGGAAAAGCGAGGTATTCCCGGTGAATGAGCTGGCACAGCGGGCTAATTTAGGGGGGATGCCATTTACGGTAGCGAGGGATAGGTTTAGGTACTTGGGGATTCAGGTAGCGAGGGAATGGACGGGGCTCGTTAATGGAACTTAACGAAGCTGGTAGAGGAGGCCAGGGAGGATCTTAAGAGGTGGGATACACTGCACTTAACGTTGGCAGGGAGGGTCCAAATGGTGAAAATGAATATTCTGCCGAGGTTCTTGTTTATCTATCAGGCTCTCCCGATCTTTATACCAAAGGCCTTTCGGAAAGTGGACACAATCATCCCTGATTTTGTATGGGCGGGGAAGGTGCCGAGGGTGGGGAGGACCCTGCTACAGAGGCAGAGGCAGCAGGTGTGGTTGGTGTTGCCAAACTTACTTCATTATTATTGGGCGGCGAATATGGACAAGGTGCAACGGTGGTGCGAAGGAGAAGGGGTAGAATGGGTTCGGATGAGCCCGGTGGTGCAGTCCATGGTGAAGATATGGAATCAGCTGAGGGGGCATTTTAGGGTGGAAGGGATGTCGGTGCTAACGCCGCTGTGCGAGAATCATGGGTTTGAGCCGGGGAGGATGGATAGTGTATACAGGAGGTGGAGGGAAGTGGGGCTGGTCAAGGTGAAGGGATTTGTATTTGGAGGAAGGGTTCGCCAGTCTGGAGGAGCTAAGGGAGAGGGTAGAACTGCCGAGGGGTAGTGAGTTCAGCTATCTACAAGTTCGGGACATTGCACAAATGTTCTGGAAGGGGTTCCCTAGATTGCCGGGATACACCCTGCTGGAGAGACTGCTGCTTCTGGATGTGGAAGGGGAGGGAATTGGGGATATATATATAAGTGGCTGGGGGAGGAGGGAGGCAAGTGTGTGGTGACGATCAAAGAGAAATGGGAAGCGGAGTTGGGAATGGCGATCAATTGGGGAGTATGGAGTGAGGCACTGCGAAGGGTAAACGGGACCTGCTCTTGTGCAAGGCTGAGCCTGATACAGTTTAAGGTGGTGCACAGGGTGCATATGACTCGGGCGAGAATGAGTGGGTTCTTTCAGGGGGTGGCAGATGAATGTGAGAGGTGTGGGCGGGGGCCAGCGAATCATGCGCACATGTGTTGGGGTTGTGAATAATTGGGAAGATTCTGGGCGGGAGTGTTCGCGATCTAAGCCAGGATAGTGGAGGAGGGAGTGGACCCGGACCCTTTGGTGGCGATATTTGGGGTTTCAGAGAAGCCGGAGCTCATGGAGGGGAGGAAGGCCGATGTCATGGCCTTCGCCTCTCTGATTGCACGGCGACAAATTTTGCTGGAGTGGCGGTCGACATCGCCACCGGGGGCAGCACCATGGTTGGGTGACCTGTACGACTTCCTGCGGTTAGAGAAGATAAAGTATGAGTTAAGGGGCTCAGCAGGGGGTTTTGAGAAAAGGTGGGGGATGTTTGTGACCGTGTTTGAGGAGCTGTTCGTCGCAGGGTGGGTGGGGGGGTGAAAAAGGAGAAAAATCTGTACAAACTGTATAGTTGATTGTTGGGAAGAATGTGTCCCGGGATGTTTATTTGCAGTAACCTACTTTGATACAAGTTTGAATAAAATGCGGCTTTTAAAAAAAGATGGATAAGGGGGAAAAAAGAGGTACATGACCAGACCACAATAAAAGTGCAAGTTATTGCTTTACTTGAGTCCAGAGCCCAGAATAACAAGTCTCATGCTGTGTTTCTTCAGAGAATGGGGTCTTTCTTCAGAGAGTGGTTTGGTTGACTGTCACACGATGTTTTGCCTTTTCAGAAGTGAGACTTCCACAAGGGGAGAAGGCAGGGTAGAGTTGAATTAGTCTTAAAAGCACCAGTTCCATTGTTCCAGTAATCTAAAATGTAGTAGAGGACCAGGCGATTGGATAAAAGCAAATTACTACGGATGCTGGAATCTGAAACCAAAGAGAAAATGCTGGAAAATCTCAGCAAATCTGGCAGCATCTGTATGGAGAGAAAAGAGCTAACGTTTCGAGTCCAGGTGACCCTTGGTCAAATAGGACCTGGTCAGAGCTCCTTCTGCTGCTACCTGTTCGATGGTAAGATGATGGGCAGCGACAAGCCGTTTGCCTGGAGTCCTGTTCTCCTTGGAGGTCAAAACACGGAAGATATGATCCAACAGCTTGTTAATTAAAGGAACTCAGACAGCTCAAGTCGCGATCATGTGACGATGTGGTTTCAGGTTGACGAACGAGGTCCCTGGTTGAAACCATTGTGTTTGGAAGGAGGTATCGGCCAGGCCATTAACATCACATTGGACATCGGGAGTCACAAACAGTTGCCTTTTCCCTTGGGGACAGTGTCTCTGGTGGCCAGAATTCTTCTTTAAAAATGCACAGAAACTTTGCGCAACTCCAGGAGGGGGCATTAGTGCCATTAAAAATAATGTGACTCTACTGGTTTATCTGAACAGTAGAAATTCCTCTGGTATGATTCATGGCTCGTCGGGGTAGCCTTGTCATTTTTAAAAGTAAAGATAATTTTACAGAGTAGCCCAGTGTATGTAGAAATGTATTTATATTTTTCTTCCCGGCTCAACCAGGACCAGCATATATGTCTGCTGTTGTGCCTGTATGTCTGGTTGAGTTTTTGGTATGTCTGCTGTTGTGCCTGGTTGAGTTTTTGAATTCCTGCTTTGAGTTTCTAACTGTGGAATTGTGGGTCGTTCTTTCTTCCTGGTACCTTTTGTGTCGTTTCTGAAATCTGTTAATTCCAATCTTACGCAGCTTTGTTCAATGAACACTTCAGTTTTACGCATTACTTTACCTATATATATATATACTCAGCTGGAATCTTACCCATTAAATTTTTCAGTTCAGCTTTGATGTGAACATTTTCCTGTAGAACTGAGTCATTTGCCTTCAGCTCGTGCATTTCATTTTACTGACGTGGCCTGCAACCATCATGTGGTTTACGTTAGTATTGTCTCCCACTCTTTGGGATCTTCTCTCTCCCTTGTTCTGGAGTCTTTTGTTTCCTTCTCTCTGGTTCCTTTTTCTGCCCTTACTTGGTTGACGCATTCAGGGTTACCACTTCAAACTTTAGACTTGCTCCAGTTGAGCTGAGTGGCCATTGCCTCCCATTTATGATCTGAAACTTGAGACGTTTCTTCTTGCCATTGCATTGGGCTATCAGGCTAATTGGTTCTCTTGGTATGTGTTATACCGTCAATTCACTGAGAGACCGTGAGAACGAGTGAACGTTAGGCTTTGATATCCATGAACTCGCCTGCCAGAGTCGGCTGTACAAATGAGTGCCACCCACAGGTGGCCGGACTATATATGGCCCCGGTGAGGGTGGAGCCAGAGGCGGAGCCCACCGGGGTTCCAGTGCAGTACCTGGAAGTAGCCCGTATCATCACTTCCAGGTCATGGGTCACATCATTATACAGACAGTACAGGCAGCTCATGCATTAGGTGAAATACATTCACCACAGTATGATTATCATGCCATCATGTAGCTTCAATCTTACTTTCAAGGGCTTCATTTTGGATCTCCAGGTTGAGCCACTTACACCAATATCTGGCATGTCTTAAATGCCTAATGCTCATCCTCTACAGTCATCATGGTAACAGTCACAAACCATTTGTTCCCTCTAGTCTTGACTGAAGCAACCTGTTGCATGGTAGGTCTTTATCAGACTCTTCAGCTAATATCCTTCCAGTTGCCATATGTATAGGCTTGTTTGGATTTTTCTTCACCAAATATACTGCAGGAATTGATCCTGCTTCTTGCAGTGAAAACACTGCTTTCCCCATGCTGGGCAATCCTTCTTCCCCTTGTGTGCTATCCATTTCAGTATTTGCATCCTGTCCTTTCTCTGCAATTGCTTCTGGACTGTCTCTCCGCATAATGCATCTCCTGGTCTTCTCTGCCATACAAATGCTCCGGCTGACGTTTCACAACTTTCGCATTTCAACACGCATCTATCGCTTTCTTTGGCGTGAGTTCCTCATCTTTCAGAAGATTTGCTTCCACTTGAGAGGTCTTGCACGCCTAAGACTAATCGTATCTTTTCGCCGTCCGAATTCAAATGATTCTGCTAGCTGCGTTACTGACATCATGTACTGATCAATGGTCTCGTTTTTGCTCTGACCTCTAGTGTTGAATACATATTGGGTCGTCTGGCCGGACTACCTGCCCCTCTTCCGTGGCTTCGTTCGTGGCCAGGTGTCCCTAGAGAGGGAGCATGAGGTGCCCACGGACACACTCGAGGCCTTCCATGCTCGGTGGGCACCACAAGGGTTGCATTACTTTCTCAACCCCTCTTTTCACATATTGATTTTACATTTTTAAGTTTCCCTATTTTGACTCCCCAAATATCTGCTGAAGATCCAGTCTAGCATCTATGTTCTTCAGGTTCAATTAGTAATGGAGCTACCACTTATTCTTGGTGATTGAAGTCCCCTGCCCAGAGTACGTTCTACATTCTTGCCACACTTGGTGTTTCTTCCAAGTGGTGTTCAAAATGGTGGGGGCAGTAGATGGTAAACATCAGGATGTTTCCATGCACGTGTTTGACCTGATTCATGCAATTCATGTGGACTCCTGGGGCAACAACCTCATGAATATATACCATTGTGCCACCACACTCTTGACGGGTCTATACAGTCGGTGGGACAGGGCATACGCTGAGATCGTGATGGCGGTGTCTCGGACATTGTAAGTTATGATTTTTTTTGTGTATGACTATGTCAGGCTTTGCTTGACTAACCTGTGGGACAGCTCTCCCAATTTTGGCACAAGCCCCCAGATGTTAGCAAAGGCGACTTTACAGGGTTGATGAAGTTCTGTGCGCCGTTGTTGTTTCTGGTGCCTAGGTCAATGTTGGGTGGTCCGTCTAGTTTTTAAAAAACTTTTCTGTAGCAGATGGATACCACTCAATTGTTTGCCAGCTCATTTCAGAGGAGATTCAAGAGTCAATTGGTGGGTCTGGAGTCACGGCAGATGGCAGATTTTCTTCCTTGAAGGGTATTAGTGTACCAGATGGGTTTTTACGACAATCGACTATGGTCATTTTAATAAAGACGAAGAGAGTCAGACGAGTAACACAAAGAAGTCTTGGGACACTGTCACAAGATTGTGCTTTCTTTCAATAATTGTTACATTTCAGACATCACCTGTGTCTTTCAATCATCTGTCATGCAGCAATTATCATTCCATCTGTTTATTACAGACCAATGGATTTGTCCAACATCAAGAGAAACATCAGAAAAGGGCTAATTCGCACAACAGCAGAATTCCAACGGGATATTATGCTGATGTTCCAGAACGCTGTGATGTACAACAGCTCCGATCATGATGTTTATCACAAAACTGTGGAAATGCAGCGCGATATCTTGGAACAGATCCAGGTATAATCCGTTTACTATCAGAATAGAATTCAGGTAATGCTGATCGGCCATCTTGGAAGAACAACTTTGCCCGTTAGATTTAAGTAGGTTACGTTTTAAGAGGTCATTAATTCGGTGGACAGAGGGCAGCACGGTGGCGCAGTGGTTAGCACTGCTGCCTCCGGCGCCGAGGTCCCAGGTTCGATCCCGGCTCTGGGTCACTGTCCATGTGGAGTTTGCACATTCTCCCCATGTTTGTGTGGGTTTTGCCCCCACAACCCAAAGATTTGCAGGGTAGATGGATTGGCCACGCTAAATTGCCCCTTAATATGGAAAAATGAATTGGGTACTCTTTAAAAAAAAAAAAAAAAAAAAAAAAAATTTTATATGGTGGACATTCTCCCAGCACCTTTGACTGACAGTATATTACAATGATTATTTTATGATGCGGAAGATGCAGAACTTGTGATTGTCAGCACCTTGTTTTATTCGATGACTTGGTGTGAAGGTTTTGTACAATTAATGTCAGGGATTTTCATCCTCAGAAGTGGAATATTTTCCCCTTGGGGTACAGGTATTAGCATCAAGCATGTCCAGACCAGATATGTGTTCGTACACTACATGCAAAGCTTTCTCTATTCTTCCCAAAAATGTGCCTGAATTCCAACCTCAGAAGAACAATCCCTATTGCACCAATGTAACATTTATTAATTTTCACCCTGTAGTTTCTTTAATTGAGATGGCCAGTTTAGGGTTACAGCCATACTTTCTTCACTTCAGAGAGTGGAACCATATTAACATTTCCTTCTCAAGCTGGAAGAGCAAGAAAGCTCGTCCAATTGTCAGCTTGTCCAAAATGCCATGCTGATCTGCCAGCATATGGTGTAGACCAGTGGGACAGTTAATATTCACACTGCAGCCTTCCAACCTCTTGTGATATGTCTAAGTACCTTCCACTCATATCCTTGCTGAAATGGAAGCATCAGAATTTGAATGAGTTTAAGGATTCAAATTTGTGACTGTTATTCAGGAATTGGAAGGTCATCAGTGGCGTCCCATAGGGGTCCGTGCTTTGTTGTTCGTAATATATATATATTTGATTTGGAGGAAAAGGTAGCTGGTCTGATTAGTAAGTATGCGGATGACACAAAGGTTGGTGGAATTGCGGATAGCGATGAGGACTGTCAGAGGATACAGCAGGATATAGATCGGTTAGAGACTTGTGCGGAGAGATGGCAGTTGGAGTTTAATCCGGACAAATGTGAGGTAATGCATTTTGGAAGGTCTCATACAGGTGGGAATTATACAGTAATGGCAGTGTAATGATATGCATCACTGTATATACACAAGGGTTAATGTAAATACACTACAACTAAGTAACCACTAACGGGAGCACCAGAGATGTAGATAATACACAAACAAGAAGTCAAGGGGCACTCTTCACAGGAACGGCAGCTAGTGAGCAGGACACAGACAGACAGCTCAGATGTAACATATAGTATAAACGCTGGAGAGAGAACGAACTCACACAATGAAGCATCTACTTCAACTGTAGACGACGAGCTTTAGTCAGACACAAGGAATAATACATGGTACCAGGCATCTTCAGAACGCTTACGAGAAGATGACACAAGATACAGACAAAGAAAGATCGAAAACAGAAGAAAACTCGTACCGGACATTTGACGTGGGGAGACTTCGCTGAGTCGATGAAACTCGTTGGAACTCCACCGCAACTGAAAACAACCGGTAATTTAAGTAATAAATGGAAACATTTTAAACAAACGTTCTAACTATATATCGTAGCTAATGATTTGAGCATGGCCTCAGAAGAATCGAAAATAGCACTGCTACTAGCAGGACATGAAGCTAGAGAAATCTATAACTGCTTCAATTACTTGAAAGGTGAAGACAACACAAAATTAGAAGTAATACTCAAAAAATGTGAAGATCACTGTAACACCAGTAACAATGCTGCTTTAAGACATTCAATGCTCGGAGACCAAATTGCACAGGGAATGAGTGATGCAAAATTCCTACAATCATTATTAGAACAGATAGGTTTAACGTTGGAAATCGCGATTGAAAAGTGCAGATCGCAAGAAAAAAATAACATTAAGTTTTTAACAAGAAAGAACCCCGAAAAAGTTCTTCTCTGCGGGTCTAAAGCAGTTAAAATGGCGTCAGAGCACATTTTAAACTGCCCGGGTGAACAAAAGACACACATCTGCCCCTGCGCGTGCGCAGGAAACCACAGCCGCGCATGCGCAGTTGAAAATAGACGTTTTGTGCAAAGACCATTCTGCGCGTGCGCAATTGAAAAAAGGCGTTTTGGGCGCAGATTGTTCTGCGCATGTGCAAGGCGCGCTGGCGCAGTCAGAAAAAAATTAAACACCATTCAAAGATGGATCTGCACATGCGCAAGCCCCGCTTGCGCAGTTGAACAAAAAGAGCGCACAGTTCGAAGATGGATCTGCGCATGCGTAGTTTACGAAAAAGCGCACAGTGAAGGAAAACCGAGTTGCGCATGCGCAATCGATTCCTACGCTTTACATCACAAGTGTCATGATGTCAGAAGACTCAGACCACGCCCACTTCAAGGGGAAATGCCCGAAAATCACAAACAAGACTCTTAAAGGCACAAAACCAAAAAATTCAACCTCAAAAGGCACAACATTGCCTGAACTTCTACCAGCAGTTGAAAATAACTTTCGCAGCACCCTGGAACAAGCAGTTTGCAGAACCCAAAGTGAAGAGCACAATGACAAATCTGAAACCAAAGAAGATGATTTGTTCATTGAACATGAGCACAATGACAAATCCGAAACAAAAAAAGATGATTTGTTTATTGAAGAATACTACTCAGACATGGCTGAGTTATTCGGATATGATGATCATAAAAGCATCAGCGACATGGTTGAAAAGCTCAACACCACTCTACTCATGGTAGATGAATCCAATACCATGATGCAATGGAAAATCGTCGATACATTGGATGAAAGCAACCTGTCAAATACCCAATAAGAAAACAACGCCACACAGCGGGTACTGACCAACTCCGTTGAGAGAGCACAGATCGACTCCACAGAGAGAACACTGCATGACTCCACACAGAGAGTGATGAAGGACTCCACAGAGAGAGCGATGCAAGCCTCCACAGAGAGCTCGTTGACAGACTCCACAATGGGAGCAACTCAAGACTCCAAAGCGCAGTCCATGCATGAACAAGACCATGAAGGTCTATCCACCTTATCTGAGCAACCAGAAGTAGACTATGAAAGTCTACCCAGCTCATTTAATCAACAAGACGTCAATCAATGTCTACCCACTGTGTGTGAGAACAGTGACAATGTAATCACAATCGACATACACGATGTGCAAGATCACAGCGAGACTGACAGATCTCAGCTCGTCTGTACAGAAGCACTTAACAATCAAAGAAAAACTACTCATGATCCAGTGAGACCACGTCAATTGAAACCTCATCTACTCTAAACTGAAATGAAATGAAAGGAAAATTGCTTATTGTCACAAGTAGGCTTAAAATGAAGTTACTATGAAAGACCCCTAGTCACCACAATCCGCCGCCTGTTCGGGGAGGCTGGTACGGGAATTGAACCGTGCTGCTGGCCTGCCTTGGTCTGCTTTAAAAGCCAGCTATTTAGCCCTGTGCTAAACCAGCCCCTACCCACAAGAAGATGAAATCTTTAAGATTTTGACTCCAGAAGAGGAGCACCAAGAAACCAAAGATGATTCAAGTGAACCTGAAATGACTCCGGAAGAGGAGCACCAAGGAAGCAAAGAGGAATCAAATCAACCACAAATGACTGATGTCACCAAATTCAATGTGACATCAGATCATTCTCACAACCCTTGAGAAGAAATGCTCAATGAAACATCAGATACCACAAAGGACACTGACCCCAATAACTTTGAGAATGACTCAAATTATCCACGTGGAACAGTCATTGAGTGCAACAAGAACAGCAAAAATCACAAGAAGCACAACAGTAACAAGAACAAGAGAAAAAACAACAAGAAGCACAACAAGAACAACAACAAAAACTACAAGCACAACAACAAAAACTACAAGAACAACAACAAAAAGCATAACAAAGACAACAACAGCAACAACAAGCACAACAAAAACAGCAAAGACAGAAACAACAACAGTGAAACAATGACCTGTACAACTTGGTACAACTCTGCATATGAAGGACAATGCAACAGCACACTCCAAAACAATGACAAGAGTGCAAACATACCATGGCATGACAACGAATCTCACAAATTCACATTTGCTCCAGAACAAACAAGCACACCCAGGCAGATGACACACTAAATCAATACCACAAACACAGAAAAAAGTCCATGTCAGTCAACATAAGTGGTTCGACCATTTAAACACCTTGTGATGACTTGTTGGCTACTTAAACACAAGAACACTACTGACGACATTCACAAAGAAATTACAACATCAACATCACCACGTCAACAACAGAAGAAGAAAAAATATTCAACCGAATAAATTCATAAAGTTGGACTCATAAATTTTTTAAATTAAGATTGGACTCATAAATATTAATTGGCTTTGTATAATCACCAATATCATCTCAACTTGTACATAATCATCATTTATCTACCTGCGTTATACAATTTTCTTTAACAAAAGTACAGAAAATATGTAGAAAGAAAAAAGAGGGTTGTAGTCATATGCATCACTGTATACACACAAGGGGTTAATGTAAATACACTACAACTAAGTAACCACTAGAGGGAGCACCCGAGATGTATATAATACACAAACAGGAAGTCACAGGAACGGCAGCTAATGAGCAGGACAGAGACAGCTCAGGTGTAACACATAGTATAAGCGCTGGAGAGAGAACAAACTCACACAATAAAACATCTACTTCAACTGTAAGACTACGAGCTTTATTCAGACACAAGGAATAATACAGGCAGAACCATTAGGCGTATTGACAGGCAGAGAAATCTGGGCGTACAGGCCCACAGATCACTGAAAGTGGAAATGCAGGTGGATAAGGCAGTCAAGAAGGCATACGGCATGCTTACCTTCGTCGGTCGGGGCATTGAGTGTAAAAATTGACAAGTAATGCTGCAACTCTACAGAACCTTGGTTAGGCCACATTTGAAATATTGCATATAATTCTAGTCATCACATTACCAGAAAGATGTGGCTGCTTTGGAGAGGGTGCAGAAGAGATTGTTTTCCCTGGAACACGGAGGTTGAGGGGCAACCTGATAGACCTTATGAATGGCATGGACAGGGTGGATGGTCAGATGCTTTTTCCCAGAGCGGAAATGTCAATTACTGGGGGACATAGGTTTAAGGTGCGAGAGGAAACGAGAGGGTAACTTTAGAGGCTAATAATTAGCAGATGATGGTGAATGCCTGGAATGCACTGCCAGGGGAGGTGGTGGAAGCAGAGACGACTGTGGCGTTTAAGGGGCATCTTGACGAATACATGATTAGGATGGGAAAAGAGGGTTACGGACCCCAAAACTGCAGAAGGTTTTGGTTTAGACAGGCACAGGCTTGGAGGGCCCTGTTCTGTACCGTTCTTTGTTCTTCTCTGTTTGAAATACCCGATCTACCTAATGGCTTTGACCTTCTGTTTATATGAAAAACCAGCCTCCCCGAACAGGCGCCGGAATGTGGCGACTAGGGGCTTTTCACAGTAACTTCATTTGAAGTCTACTTGTGACAATAAGCAATTTTCATTTTCATTTCATTTTTTCATTTCAGTTATTTTAAAATTTTATTTTTAAATGTTGCTTTTTGACTAATCATAGCAAATTAAGACAATCGCAGTAGTGGTGCTCGTGGTGAATAGGGCATTTTTAAACTTTCTACTCAACTTGTCCAAGATCTGGGGCAGCACGGTGGTGCAGTGGTTAGCACTGCTGCCTCACGGCACCGTGGTCCCAGGTTCGATCCCGGCTCTGGGTCACTGTCCGTGTGGAGTTTGAACATTCTCCCCGTGTTTGCGTGGGTTTCGCCCCCACAACCCAAAGATGAGCTGGGTAGGTGGATTGGCCACGCTAAATTGCCCCTTAATTGGAAAAAATGAATTGGGTACTCTAAAATTATTTTTAAAAACTTGTCCAAAATCAAACCCCCCCCCCACGTTGAGTAGGGTTAGGATGCAGGCTGAAATGATTCCGCTTTGCATCAACAATATTAAAATGTATTATCCTACAGCAGAATATATCTGAATATATATCAGGTATATCTTTCCTCAGTAGTATTGCATTTCCCATTTACACTCCAGTCTGGATTGTATCCTCTGGTGAAAATGGCAATTAAGTGTCATGGCAAGGTTGAGACAGTCTATATTGCCAAGCAGAGATGGAGAAGTTATATTCAAGATCAAGTCCCAGCGGAATAAGGACAATATTCTATTCTAAGATATCAACTATTACGAGTGGTTTCAACATTTTACTGGGAGTGCCATTTTTAAACGATGAACAGCAAGGAACAGTGAAGGTCCAAAGAGTTTAAGGGGTCCAGATAAATAAAATTGAGTAAATTCAAAAAATAATCAAAAAGGCAAGTGAAATATTAGCCTTTTTTATCTGAAATATAAAGGGGGAGGTGGTTTGCAAAAGCTACACAAAGGGCTGGTTAGACCATATCAGGAGTAACATGCACAGTTCTGGGCAACGTATCTTGTAAAGGATGTTTGAGCTTGAATGCAGTTGGATTCAACAGGATGTTACAATGCACCAAGGGATAAATTAGAAGAGAGATTACATAAATCCCATCACAAAGCAGTGGTGTTGGCTCGAGTAATGATTTTAAATCTCACATGGATACTTTTTCACTAGCCAAAGTAATTAAGGAACATGGAGCTAAAACAGGTGAACTTAGATTATAGATTAGCCATGACCTCGAGTGACCCACCGCTGTTTCTATGTATTATTGTTACCTGAGGTGGTGCTGTGAGTGTAGCTTTATCCCATGTAAAATTACTTGATGTCGATCAACTGAATTCACATTGTTTGTCAATTGTAACGAGAGGCACAGTTGCACTGTTGCTTCACAGCTCCACAATATGGGCAGCGCGGTAGCATAGTGGTTAGCACTGTTGCTTCACAACTCCAGGGTCCCAGGTTCGATTCCTGGCTTGGGTCACTGTCTGTGCGGAGTCTGCACGTTCTCCCCGTGTCTGCATTGGTTTCCTCCGGGTGCTCCGGTTTCCTCCCACAGTCCAAAGATGTGCAGGTTAGGTGGATTGACCGTGCTAAATTATCCTTCGTGTCCAAAAAGGTTAGGTGGGGTTACTGGGTTATGAGGATGGGCTGGAGGCGTGGGCTTAGGTGGGGTGCTTTTTTCCAAGGGCCGGTGCAGACTCGAAGGGCCAAATGGCCTCCTTCTGCACTGTAAATTCTATGTTTCTAAAAAAAGTAACTGCAGTATTTAACATTCACCACAGAGTGGTGCTGAAGTAACATATTTGCCAAAGAACAGCAGACATCTTGCTCAAAAGAGTTCATTGTTCTCACTTCAGTGCTCCACCTTGACTTGGCACTTACCTCTGTCTGATATCACAGGAGGTCACCTAGTACCATTTAATTCTCTCAAATCCCATTCAGATAGATCGGAAAAATCTCCATCATGCTTCCTTACCAGAACAGAGAATGTAGAATCTTTATCTTGCTTACTGATGGAATGGGGACTGCCCATACAAAATCTGCATCAATCTTGCCTGATGTGCCAGTGTTTTGCAATAGGTAAAAGAAAACGTTACTGATATAAATCACACAAATAATATGTTTCTGTTCTAACTTTAGACCCTTTTCCGAACACATTTTCCCTCTTCAGCTGTTCCTCGATTTTAACCGCTCATAGTTGTTCACACTCTCTGCTGTGGAAATTTCCACGATGAAACTATTTCCATGCTGCACCAATTCATCCTCAACGAACAGAAAGCCATGTCTGTGGTATTTTATAACTAAATGCATCCATCATCCTCAAACAGCAGCTGTGTTTTGGGGACAGGCAGCTCAGCTGTCAGAAGACAGTTTGTGAAGAGACCGCTAAATGATTCACCTGAGTCACTTACATGGCTACCTATTTTCTTGGCAGTGAACGGTGAATGGAACAAAGAGGCCTAAAGGGAGAGAGGGAAATGAAATGGAGCAGAGATGTTGAATTAGTGGTCGGGCACCAAACGGACGGGAATGTGCCACACGTGTGTTACGTTCCTGTCCGTTTTGTGCCTGACCCTCCGGCAGATCTGAACGTTTGCCTGTGTTGACATGCCGTTATTGTAAAGAAGCTCTTGACTTTATTTATCGGTAATAGTAATTTGCAACTTTTACCTTCCTAGGATATATTGGAAGCGGTGGAGTTGGGTGACTTTAACAAGACCCTCACGGGGTAAAGGCTTTTCAAACAGAAAATCAAGGTGATGATGCTTGGCTCCAGTTTTAGTGTAAAACAGTTACTTTATTATTTGTTTACCCATTCCCCCCCCCCCCCCCCCCCACACTCTTGGCTCATCTGGTGAAATTTGCATTGATTCATTAATTAACTTGCCCTTTATTATAGTCCACAATGACTGGGGATATGAAGCAATATGTGAGGTACAGTAGTGCATTTCTGCCTCGTTTATGGACTAATAATCCAAAAAACAAGAGTTCAATCATATTTTAAATTTGGATTCAGTTTAAAGAAAATAAATCTGGTGTCATTAAAATGATTCAAATGATTCACTGTGTTCTCTCAGGAAGACTTATCCTGTGACCTGTACATGACTTCAGTCCCAGCCCAATATGGTTTTGTTTATGGGATGTGGGTGTCATTGACGAGACTGTCACTTGTTGCCCATCCCTTTTTGAATTTTTTGAAATTTGCACCTCTAAATTATTGTGTCGCTAAAGTGTTGGAACACAATTGTTGAAGAGCTGTATTGCCAGAAACATCCCATTTGTTGCAGAATAATGTGCCAGTATTTTGGATCAAGTGTATCCTGAAATAAACTTAACTTAACTTTTTTTTTCTTTGCAGTATTTTTGGTGTTGGAAGCGACGAGTGAAAATTAATGTTTTCGTCTTTGGTTTATCATTGCAGCTTTAATGCAGTGTTTTTGAATTCAATTACAATAGTTGTCGCTGTATTAATTGGACATGGTGTTGCATTATATGATAAATAACATTGGAGAGGGGCCGTAATCACTGTACACAAGCTGTTACAAGTTGCAGGAGAGCTGCAGGAATGCAGACTGTTGTTAGTCTACGGGGACATTCCTCACAACAGGAAGAAAAATGCGGCTCTTTGACTCAATTCAATGAAAGTTTTTGTAGTTCCTATCGTTCAATTTCCTAAAGTTTTTGACTGCTCATCTCACAGTTGTTTGAACTTCATTGTCACAATTTTTCAATAAAATCTAATAGCATGATTCCTCTTCGCACAAAATATAAGTTATTTTCAGTGTTCTTATTCCCTTTCAATGCCCCATCCTGTATCCATTTTGTCTTCTCAAAATAATAGCTCGGTTGGGGTAAAGAAATTCCAATATTTTTCCTTGAAGTCCTTTGGATTCAATATTAGAAGCCAGAAGTTACATTTGTATTCTCATTCTACAACACCAAGGGGTTGTTTCTTTCATTGAATCTGTTAGAAACAGCTGCAAATAAGGTTTTTATGAAAACATCCACGAAACACACACGATAAGTGAAACCTTTAATAAATCCCAAACCAAATATTAAGAATCCACTGTTCAGAGTCCAGATGTATTTATACAAAATGTTTTCAAGGCTATTTCAAGGTTACAGCAAGCCGTTTGAAACAGATTTGCAAACAAGCTGCTGGATCTGCTTGCAGGAGCTAATCATTTGGTCTGAGGAAATTTCTGGGAAGCGTGTTGGAAAACAGAAATAGAGCAAAAGAAGAAGCAACGGTAAAAGACAAAATAAAACCGAGCGCAAGTGCCGGTGGGATGGGAGGAGGTGAAATGCTTACATGGAGCGGTATTGAATGTAAGTGAATGTTTTCCCAGACTCTGCATCAGGGTGCGCTGCTGCTACTCATCGTTGTCAATTTCATATTGGAATTGGTGTTACTAACCACCGCCCAGCACTCAACATCAACCACCAAGAAGGGCAAGGAGAAGGAAGAGGAGGGCACCATTTCCTTAAGAAACACCAGAGGTGACTATGCAGGAACAGGATGACAGAGCCTTTGCTGAAGATGCACTGGCTATGTGGAGACCGGTTGGTATTAAACCAAACAGGGAGAGTCCCACAAAGAGGTGGCAGAGGGCGGACATGGTCAACTGGACTGAATGCCACAAAGATGGCAGTATGTGTTTGTGTGAGGGGTAAAGGGATTTGGGTAACATATCAACATCCATTGACCAGAAACTGAATTGGACCCAGCCATATAAATGACTTGGATGAGGAAGTGGAAGGTGGGTTGGTTAGTATGTTTGCTGATGACACGAAGGTTGGAGGAGTTGTAGATAGTGTTGAGGGTTGTTGCAGGTTACAGCAGAACATTGACAGGATGCAGAGCTGGGCTGAGAAGTGGCAGATGGAGTTCAACCTTGATAAATGTGAAATGATTCATTTTGGAAGGTCAAATTTAAATGCTGAATACAGGGTTTAAGGCAGGATTCTTGGAAGTGTGGAGGAACAGAGGGATCTTGGGGTCCACATACATAGACCCCTCAAAGTTGCCACCCAGGTTGATAGGATTGTTAAGAAGGCGTATGGTGTGTTGGCTTTCATTAACAGGGGGATTGAGTTTAAGAGCCACGAGGTTCTGCTGCAGCTTTATAAAACTCTAGTTAGACCACACTTGGAATATTGTGTCCAGTTCTGGTCGCCTCATTATAGGAAGGATGTGGATGCTTTGGAGAGGGTACAGAGGAGATTTATCAGGATGCTGTCTGGACTGGAGGGCATGTCTTATGAAGAAAGGTTGAGGGAGCTAGGGCTTTTCTCACTGGAGCGAAGAAGGCAGAGAGGTGACTTGATAGAGGTGTACAAGGTGATGAGAGGCATGGATAGAGTGGATAGCCAGAGACTTTTCCCCAGGGTGGAAATGGCTGTCACGAGGGGACATAATTTTAAGGTGATTGGAGGAAGGTATAGGGGAGATGTCAGAGGTAGGTTCTTTACACAGAGTGGTGGGTGTGTGGAATGCACTGCCAGCAGAGGTGGTGGAGGCAGAGTCATTAGGGACATTTAAGCGACTCTTAGACAGGCACATGGACAGCAGTAAATTGAAGGGGTGTAGGTTAGGTTGATCTTAGATTTGGATAAATGGTCGGCACAACATCGTGGGCTGAAGGGCCTGTACTGTGCTGTACTGTTCTATGTTCTAAGGTTAATGCACCATGGTCACATTGATATGACATTAACAAAGGCATCCTCAAACAGCACTGAAACCATACTGAAGAGATTCGAAAAGAGCCAGCCAGTGACACATTGTAGAGAACAACGCAGTGGGGGTTGTAGTTGGAGAGGCTATACAGATTTTGAGGAGGGAGGTGATAATATATTTTTAAAAGAGTGAACAGCACCTGAGCATGTGAATCTTTTAAGATATCAGTAATGGAAAGTAGTTGGATGAAGGGGGGAAAGGATGGAGGAGATTGGTCTCTTGCAAGATGAGGTGGCTAGCGTTGAAAAGAAAATGGTGCTGAGTCAATGAGTGGTTAGGTTGGTTGTAAGAGAGGGGGAGTACTGAGACAGCTGTCTTGACCTCGCAGTCAAAGAAATAGGTGATTTCTCTCATCTCGGTGTTGGAATTGTGAAAGGAGGTGTCACGAGAAGGGGTTGGAAGAGGGCTTTTTCATGGAGAAAACAAATAGTTCCTGACTTTCCAGGTTGTTTCCAGAATGTGTAAAGTCGAGGCCATTTTGTAATCGTCAAGCCATTTCGAGTGGGCGTCCATGATAATGAGGAACATGAACCCCGTGAAAGGCCCTGTGAGGTCTGTGTGCAGTCTCACCCATGGACATCCCGGTCATTCCCAGGGATGAAGGGAGGCAGCTGGCGGGAGCCTTTGGTGCTCCTGACATGCCGGACAACCGCGTATGACCCGCTCCATGTCTCCATCGATGCCAGGCCACCAGACATATCTCCGAGCCAGCATCTTCATCTTTCAGGTGCCCGGTGACCACGGTGTAGATCCCTCAGGAGGAACTCCTGACCCAGTGAGATGACCATGCAAGCTCCCCATGCCGTCCTCCACGCTTGGCTCCAAGCCTTTCTGGAATATTGGGGGGGGTTCCCTGCCATCCGCCATTTAAAAGCACGTGGTGGAAGATTTGCCAGTTTATGATCCTGCTGCGTCCCTGTTCGAGCCTGAGGAGCCGTCACTGGCAAAGTAGCCATAAAATTGAGGATTGCTACCATTTAATTCCCCACTGGCAAGGGACGGGGAACTCACGGGTAACGGGTTCGTGTTCTGAAAGTGTGTCAGCAATAAAGTTAGTTTACAGAAATGAGTGTCGGCCATCCTGCAACATAAAAACAAGAGTGAGGGATTTGTGAATCAAAGATGGGAGTGAGGGATTTGTGAATCTAGCCAGCAAAGGCAGTATTGCTTTGATGGAGTGCGAGGCTGCTGTGCTAAATAATTTATTTTGATCTTTATCAATCTGCTTTGATTCCTTACTGTCAACATTAAGGAAATCTAATTTGGAGTTGCTTTGATTAGACACTAAACTGCTCACAATTGGTTCAAACACAGGCCACTAATGAAATGGAAGTCTTATTTATCAGCTGTCAGCAAATCAATCGACAGTATCAGGGTTAGTGCAACCACTCGGTAAGAGAGATGGTCGCATGGGACGGCAAAATTTGGAGGGGTGGCAAAAAACCCAATGAACTAGTAATGAAGCTATCTATATAAGTAAACAAACAGGCTTCAGCTGTGGGAATGAAAGGTTTAGATCAACTTAGGTTAGGTGGATTGGCCATGATAAATTGCCCTTAGTGTCCAAAATTGTCCTTAGTGTTGGGTGGGGTTACTGGGTTATGGGGATAGGGTGGAGGTGTTGACCTTGGGTAGGGTGCTCTTTCCAAGAGCTGGTGCAGACTCGATGGGCCGAATGGCCTCCTTCTGCACTGTAAATTCTATGAAACTTGTACAGCCACTTATACTGACATACATGTAGATTTCTATGTATATTACAGTCTTTTTCAAAATGTCATACATTTCTCATACTTTTTATGCAAGTTTTATAAAATATTACAACTATATGACTATTCCAAAACTGCAAACCAGTAAATAGCATCAAAGAATGAAATTTAATCCAGCCCCCACTATCGGAATTATGAATTGTGTAATTTCCACATAAAATCACCTGTTGCAGAAAGTATTACGTCATGTGAGCCATATTACACATTATGATCTGCATTCTTCATGTACATATCCCGCGAAAAGCTTTGGATCATAATATTATCCCTTTTCACCTAAAATCAATTAGTAATTATAAATGCAGAATTTCATATTCATAATGCACAATATTCATTTTTGAAACTTTATTGTGGGGGGTGGGCAAGACTGAAGGTTCAACGAGAGTGCCTCGTACATTGCCTGTTTGCCTCATGTTCCTTAAGGGACACCGTTTGTCCTTTATTTCTTGGACAGCATGTGGGTCACTGAACCTGGGAGTCTGTGTTTGAGTTATTTGAGCGGGATTGCAAGTCAGTCGTTCAGCTGAGGGATAATAATACTCGCTTATTGTCACAAGTAGGCTCCAATGAAGTTACTGTGAAAAGCCCCTGGTCTTCCGGCACCTGTTCGGGGAGGCCGGTACGGGAATTGAACCCGCGCTGCTGGCCTTGTTTTCATTACAAGCCAGCTGTTTAGCCCTGGTTGCTAAACCAGCCCCTGTTACAATAATGTTACAAGATAAGTTTTAAGTCTTTAGTTAATCTGAACATTTCCCCTCTGTTTCAAGACCTCCACTCAGCCCCTTATCATGTTGAAAGCCCCTCCCACTCACACCAGGACCAGGGTGATCAACTGTTCCATATTTTAATTCGCTGTCTCTTACTTTTTAAAAATAAATTTAGAGTACCCAATTCATTTTTTCCAATTAAGGGGTAAATTAGCGTTTTCAATCCACCTACTTTGCACATCTTTGTGTTTGATTTGTTATGTTGTAGGTGTAACATAAGCGGCTTCCTTGTGGTGCACTTGACAAAGGAAGGTTCAGACGTGGAGATAACTTCAACACGTTTATTAAACTATTTACACTTCTATTACTCGGGTTCGACACTACTGCTAATCCTTCTATAGCTACCCAGACTGACTAACCAGTTGCTGCAATCCACATGGTGGGTGTAATATTGAATCAACCCTGTGTCTGTACTCACTGACTGTCTCCACTGGAAAGAGGCAGATCATGTGTGTGGTGTCCTTTATATATGGGTTGGTGTAATGCCCTCTTGTGGTCGTGTCACCGCTGTGTGTATCGTGAATGTCCATTGGTCGTATCCTATCTACCTGATCTATTGGTTGAGTGTGTGTGTGATGTTTCTGGTGCTCCCTCTAGTGTCTAGCTAGCCTACGTGTATTTACATTGATGCACATCACCACATCCCCCTTTTTTTATATGTTATATATTTTCTGCACACTTTGAGAAAATTGAACAAAGAACAGGTCGATAAGGTAAGGTCAAGTCTATAATACAAGTCATGGGAACAGTGATTAAACAATAAGTCCAAATCATTTGTGTGAGTCCAAAAACCATCAACCATCATGGTCACATGTCTCTCTTGGTGATGAACAGCATCAACGTCCCTGTGCCACAGGAACCAAGAAGTGGTCAAATCACTTCGCTGTCTGATTTGGAGTCCCTTTCTTTTTTAGATGTTTGTGATGGTGCTGTCGGATGGCATCTTGTAGCTGATAAGGTGTTGACGTTGAAGAGGTACCATCAACAGTATTATTCGAGGTCATGGATGTGCCATATGTTGAAGTTGGATAAGACTGTACATACTGGTTCTGGCCAAGTGCTGTGCTGGAAGGGTGATCCTGCTGAGAACCGTTGAAGCTTGTCAACTTGGAAACAGAATTGCTGCTCGCATCAATACCTGGTGATGGTGTGAAACTAGAACCTTGCATCTGATAGGAATATGCCGTCTGGCCAGGCTGGGGTGTAGCAAATCCTGGGCTGTAACTAAGGCATCCAGTCTGTAGTGCAGATTGCGCCTGCGGTAGTCCTCCTTCGGTCTTGATTCCATTAGTGGGCAATCCGTAGTGCTGGCCTGTTTGAGAATATGCTGCATAGACTGCTGGCTGCTGCATGCCTGAATACTGGATTTGTCCAGCATGAGCTGTCATTGGCTGCACTGCTGGTGTGGGAAAAAATGTGTGGACATAGCTGTGGTGAATATTGGTGTATTCCTCTTGGACTGTAGCCGCTGCTTGTTATTACTGACCCAGTGTAATTGTTAAATGATCCATCTCCTGTCGTTGTGGCATCTGCTGTCACCCTGAGCGTGCCATCACTGAGGTTGCGGCTATCCCTGTCTGGAGTAAAGTCCGGCTTACGTGAATCAGAGTCGGCGTTTGGTTGCTCCCCATCTGGAACCTGGTCTGTTTTAACTGACAGTGTTGGTTTGTTGATGCCCCCGTCCGGAGTCTTAGCAGGTTCACTGGAGTCAGCTGAGATTTCTTGAAACTGCACGTCTGGAGTCGGAACATGCAGGAATGCATTGACTTGTGGAGAGGTTCGAGCGAATGAGGGTGGAAGTATCGTGGTGTCACCGGAGTCACCAGTGGTCTCACAGTGATCGTCGAGTGCCTCTGTCCACACTAGCTGAGGTCTGTCACTTTGCACATCTTGCATGGGAAGTGGGATGCTGTCGTCACTCGTCTCACATACCGTGGGTAGATCATCAATAGCTGCTTGTTCACTTGGGTTGGGTAAATTGTCAGAGCCTTCATCTGGTGGTGCACACAATGTGGGTGGACTGTCATTGTCTTGCTGTTGTCCTTCATTTGGGCTTGGACTGTCATCGGCGCTTTGTTCTTCACTGTGGCATGATAGACCGTCATGGTCGTCCTGCTGTGCACTGGAGCGTGGTAGACTGTCATAGTCTTCTTGCTGTTTGCTTGAGCATGGCAGACTTGCATTGTCTGCCGCTAGTTGGTCAGAGGAGGTTGCTAGACCCTCATGGTCTTGTTCCTGCAAGGACTGCGCATCGGAGTCTTGCGTTGCTTCTATCGTGGAGGCTGTCCATGAGCTCGCTGTGGAGGCTTGTGACACTGGAGTCACGTCTTGAATGTGTAAGGACTGCGCCCTGGAGTCTTGCGTTCCTTCTACCAAGGAGTCTGTCAACGAGCTCGCTGCGGAGGCTTGTGACACTGGAGTCACTTCTTGTTCGTGCAAGGACTGCAGTGTGGAGTCTTGCGTATCTTCTTTTGTAGAGTCGGGAACGCTGAGTCGTGCATGGACCACGCTCTGTGTTGCAGCAGGCCGCTCTCTGTGGGCTTGTACCGCTCTCTGTCTCTTGGTTTCAGGCTGCAGCATCGTGCTACACTCACGAGTTGGGATGTCATATCTGCTGGGCTGAAGATCCTCCAATCCGAAGAACGAATCCGCGTCTGCGTCGGATTCAATACGGGGGTCGCCAATGTGCACCACGTCTAGTTGCGGTTCGGATTTGGTACTGGGGTCGCCTCCCAAGGTGAAAGGTTCGTCTGTGTCGTTGTCGTCTAGGACCATATCATCACTGTTTGCATTGGAGCTGGTCCAGAGAAAATGGAACGGTCGGTATCAAAGTATTCAAGGTCTGAATCATCGGTTTGGGAGTAGGTAACTGCTTGTTGCAGGGTTCTTTGGAGGTTAATTTCATTTCCTGGTTCAATTTGAGGCATTGTGCTGTCATTCCGGGTGAAGGAAGGTAGTTTTACGGCTTTAAAATATTTTTTCTTTGATTTGAGACGTTTCCCCTTTAAATGGGCGTGGTCCGGAGCCTCTGACATCATGACGCATGTGACATAGTGCGTAGGAAGCGATTGTGCACGCGCAGCTCGCTGTTCTTTTACCGATGGCCGTTTTCGTGATTGCGCATGCGCGGCGTCTTGCGCATGCGCAAATGGACCTTCCCGTTCTGCGCGCTTCTCGCGCAACTGCAGTCCCTTTAGAAAGATGGCCGCCGACCAAAATCGTTCTCTGCGCCAGGATCTCGGCCTCGAGGTGAGTACTGGCGCTTCTCTTACCTTTTCTTGCTGGTTGGAGTGTGTTTTCCTCACAGTATTTGCCGAATTTGTCCAGGACTGCCTGGAAGTCGCTCCTGTTTTGCACCTTGGAGAACTTGAGATTTCTTCTGCTCTGGCACCGGCGATGGTGAGGAGAAGCTCTGTTTTTTCAGGATCGGCCACTTCTTCTAGTTCGGCTGCCACCATGAAGATTTCAAACTTTTGCCGGAATGCCCGCCAGTTTTCGCGGAGATCGCCGTGGCACTGGAGCTGCAGCAGAACCCGGATCTCGAACATCTTGCCTGGGTATTGCTGGTTGTCACTGTACGCTGAGGTATGGCTATGTGGATTGAAACAGTTCAGTCCTGGTACCATGATTTGTTATGTTGTAGGTGTAACATAAGCGGCTTCCTTGTGGTGCTTGACAAAGGAAGGTTCAGACGTGGAGATAACTTCAACACGTTTATTAAACTATTTACACTTCAATTACTCGGGTTCGACACTACTGCTAATCCTACTATAGCTACCCAGACTGACTAACCAGCTGCTGCAATCCACGTGGTGGGTGTAATATTGAATCAACCCTGTGTCTGTCCTCACTGACTGTCTCCACTGGAAAGAGGCAGATCATGTGTGTGGTGTCCTTTATATATGGGTTGGTGTAATGCCCCCCTGTGGTCCTGTCACCTCCTTGTGTATCGTGAATGTCCACTGGTCGTATCCTATCTAACTGATCTATTGGTTGAGTGTGTGTGTGTGATGCTTCTGGTGCTCCCTCGAGTGACTAGCTAGCCTACATGTATTTACATTGATGCACATCACCACAGTATTGTGGGGGCAAAACCCACGCAAACACGGGGAGAATGTGCAAACTCCACATGGACAGTGACCCAGAGCCGGGATTGAACCTAGGACCTCGGTGCCGTGAAACTGCAGTGTTAACCACTGAGCCACCGTGCTGCCTTGCTGTCTCTTCCTTTGACGGTTTGCCCTATCTCCCTTAAAGGATGCTTTTTGTCCCTTATTTCCAGGATGATCTGTGGGAGACTGAGTCTGGAAGTGTGTTCTTGCCCTTGACATTTTATATATATATATATATATGAGTAAGCCCACTGTGGCTGTTGCCCACCAGGGGAAACACTGAACACACCTCCCCCCCCCCACCCCACCTCACCCCAGATGTTATGGTCAGCATCCCCCGTCTGCCTGTCATTATTTTATTTAATAAACGTTGGTCACCCCAACCAGAATCCCCACCACCCACACATTTCCACTGAGTTGCCAACTGTGATTAAATGTTTAATAAAAGCAAAATACTGCAGATGCTGGACATCTGAAGTGAAAAGAGAATGCTGGAAAAAATCAGGTCAGCTAGTATCAATGTCAAGAGAAAGAGTTTTGAGTTCATATGACTTTTTAAATATCGAATCCCTGCAGTGCAGAAGAAGACCATTGCGTCTGCACCAACCCTCCAAAAGAGCACTCCCACTCCCCCACCCTATTCCAGTAACCCCACCTATCCTTTTTGGACACGAAGGGCAATTTATCATGGCCATTTCACCTAACCTGCACATCTTTGGACTGTGGGAGGAAACCGGAGCACCCGGAGGAAACCCCCGCACACACGGGGAGGACGTGCAGACTCCGCACAGACAGTGACCCAGCGGGGAATCGAACCCGGGTCCCTGGCGCTGTGAGGCAGCAATGCTAACCACCTCTTCATTAAATGTCTTCCTGGAGGTTTTGTGCTCCAGCCATCATAATTTGGCCAACACCCCCCCCTCCCCCCCCCCCCCCCAAATCCTCCCCAAGTCAAACAGGCTTGTTACCCAGTTGGAAGATGTTGGACAGTCAGCCAAACAGCCCTTTTATTCCCCACAATATTCTTTAATATCTGATTATGGGAAATGTTCAGAGAGGGAAAAAAACGTGCAAAGAAACTGAAGAGCATGCAGGATATTTGTTTTTTTCCATGCCCCCTGGGGTGGGGAGGAATGTTTCCCCCAGGGCTGCGCGCGCACACACACACAACTGTGTCCTGGCGATGGGGCGGGGCGAGACTGAGAGGCGGGGCTCCAGGCCGCGCTGCGTCACTTCCGGGACGTGAGCGGCACGCGGGCGGCCGGTTGCCCGGATGTGCGGACGGCCCCCGGTTGCCATGCGCTGATCGAGCCGGGCGCCGCCTCAGAGACAGACAGCGGGAAGGACAGGATGAAGTCGCCCAAGGTGAAGGTTAAGAAGGAGAAGCCGGACGACTCTGCGGAGACGGGGAGAACCTTCGAGGAGATGGTGGCGAACGTCAATGCGATTGCCCAGCCGCTGGCCGCCAGGAAGCTGAGCAAGAAGCTGTACAAGTGCGTGAAGAAAGGTCAGCCCGGGGCTTCCAGCGGGGACAAGGCCCGGGGCTTCCAGCGGGGACAAGGCCCGGAGCATTCAGGCTCTACCCCGCCATGCCCGGGCCAGCCACTGCCCACCCCCTCATTGCCAATCACTGGCAGACGGCGGGGAGTCAGCCACGTTGCTGAGGGTCTGCAGCCAGGCCGGCTCAGGGTGGCAGAATTTCCACCCTAAAATAAATCATCTTTATTGTCACAAGTAGGCACTGCAATGAAGTTACTGTGAAAATCCCCTAGTCGCCACATTCCGGCGCCTGTTGGGGTACACAGGGAGAATTCAGAATTGCTGCTGGCCTTGTTCTGCATCACAAGCCAGCTGTCTAGCCCACTCAGCTAGTGAACCAGATGGATGTGAACCAGGGTTGTTGCTGGAGGCTGGAGTGAAGGTGGGATACCCCCGGCTGCCAGTCCAGGAGATCCTGGGGAGATTTCCATAGAATCCCTACAGCACAGAAGGAGTCCATTCGGCCCATCGGGTCTGCACCGACCCCGCGAACAAACACTCTGCCCACCTGCAAGTGTCCACCTTTTCCTATTCCCATAATCTAATGTGCCCATCCCTGGACACTAAGGGGGCAATTTACAATGGCCAATCCACCTAACCTGCACATCTGGGCTTGTGGGAGGAAACCGGAGCTTCCAGAGGAAACCCACACAGACACTGGGAGAACAAAGAAATGTACAGCACAGGAACAGGCCCTTCGGTCCTCCAAGCCCGTGCCAACCATGCTGCCCGACTAAACTACAATCTTCTACACTTCCTGGGTCCGTATCCCTCTATTCCCATCCTATTCATGTATTTGTCAAAATGCCCCTTAAATGTCACTATCGTCCCTGCTTCCACCACCTCCTCCGGTAGCGAGTTCCAGGCACCCACTACCCTCTGTGTAAAATACTTGCCTCGTACATCTCCTCTAAACCTTGCCCCTCTCACCTTAAACCTATGCCCCCTAGTAATTGACTCCTCTACCCTGGGGAAAAGCCTTTGACTATCCACTCTATCTATGCCCCTCATAATTTTGTAGACCTCTTATCAGGTCGCCCCTCAACCTCCATCATTCCAGTGAGAACAAACCGAGTTTATTCAACTACTCCTCATATGCTCCCTCCATACCAGGCAACATTCTGGTAAATCTCTTCTGCACCCTCTCTAAAGCCTCCACATCCTTCTGGTAGTATGGCGACCAGAATTGAACACTATACTCCAAGTGTGGCCTAACTAAGGTTCTATACAGCTGCAACATGACTTGCCAATTCTTATACTCAATGTCCCGGCCAATGAAGGCAAGCATGCCGTATGCCTTCTTGACTACCTTCTCCACCTGTGTTGCCCCTTTCAGTGACCTGTGGACCTGTACTCCTAGATCTCTCTGACTTTCAATACTCTTGAGGGTTCTACCATTCACTGTATATTCCCTACCTGCATTAGACCTTCCAAAATGCATTACCTCACATTTGTCCGGATTAAACTCCATCTGCCATCTCTCTGCCCAAGTCTCCAAACAATCTAAATCCTGCTGTATCCTCTGACAGTCCTCGTCGCTATCCTCAATTCCACTAACCTTTGTGTCGTCTGAAAACTTACTAATCAGACCAGTTACATTTTTCTCCAAATCATTTATATATAATACAAACAGCAAAGGTCCCAGCACTGATCCCTGCGGAACACCACTGGTCACCGCCCTCCAATTAGAAAAGCATCCTTCCATTGCTACTCTCTGCCTTCTATAACCTAGCCAGTTCTGTATCCACCTTGCCAGCTCACCCCTGATCCCATGTGACTTCACCTTTTGTACTAGTCTACCATGAGGAACCTTGTCAAAGGCCTTACTGAAGTCCGTATAGACAACATCCACTGCCCTACCTGCATCAATTATCTTTGTGACCTCCTTGAGAAACTCATCAAGTTCGTGAGACACAACCTCCCCTTCACAAAACCATGCTGCCTCTCACTAATACGTCCATTTGCTTCCAAATGGGAGTAGATCCTGTCTCGAAGAATTCTCTCCAGTAATTTCCCTACCACTGAAGTAAGGCTCACCGGCCTGTAGTTCCCTGGATTATCCTTGCTACCCTTCTTTAACAGAGGAACAACATTGGCTATTCTCCAGTCCTCCGGGACACAAACTGAAGCCAGTGAGGATCCAAGGATTTCTGTCAAGGCCTCCGCAATTTCCTCTCCAGCCTCCTTCATAATTCTGGGGTAGATCCCATCAGGCCCTGGGGACTTATCTACCTTAATATTTTTTAAGACGCCCAACAACTCGTCTTTTTGGATCTCAATGTGACCCAGGCTATCTACACACCCTTCTCCAGACTCAACATCTACCAATTCCTTCTCTTTGGTGAATACTGATGCAAAGTATTAATTTAGTACCTCGCCCATTTCCTCTGGCTCCACACATAGATTCCCTTGCCTATCCTTCAGTGGGCCAACACTTTCCCTGGCTACCCTCTTGCTTTTTATGTACGTGTAAAAAGCCTTGGGATTTTCCTTAACCCTATTTGCCAATGACTTTTCGTGACCCCTTCTAGCCCTCCTGACTCCTTGCTTAAGTTCCTTCCTACTTTCCTTATATTCCACACAGGCTTCGTCTGTTCCCAGCCTTTTAGCCCTGACAAATGCCTCCTTTTTCTTTTTGACGAGGCCTACAATATCTCTCGTTATCCAAGGTTCCCGAAAATTGCCGTATTTATCCTTCTTCCTCACAGGAACATGCTGGTCCTGAATTCCTTTCAACTGACACTTGAAAGCCTCCCACATGTCAGATGTTGATTTGCCCTCAAACATCCGCCCCCAATCTATGTTCTTCAGTTCCCGCCTAATATTGTTATAATTAGCCTTCCCCCAATTTAGCACATTCACCCTAGGACCACTCTTAACCTTGTCCAACAGCACTTTAAAACTTACTGAATTGTGGTCACTGTTCCCGAAATGCTCCCCTACTGAAACTTCGACCACCTGGCCGGGCTCATTCCCCAATACCAGGTCCAGTACCGCCCCTTCCCTAATTGGACTGTCTACATATTGTTTTAAGAAGCCCTCCTGGATGCTCCTTACAAACTCTGCCCTGTCTAAGCCCCTGGCACTAAGTGAGTCCCAGTCAGTATTGGGGAAGTTGAAGTCTCCCATCACCACAACCCTGTTGTTTTTACTCTTTTCCAAAATCTGTCTACCTATCTGCTCCTCTGTCTCCCGCTGGCTGTTGGGAGGCCTGTAGGAAACCCCCAACATTGTGACTGCACCCTTCTTATTCCTGATCTCTACCCATATAGCCTCACTGCCCTCTGAGGTGTCCTCCCGTAGTACAGCTGTGATATCCTCCCTAACCAGCAGCGCAACTCCGACACCCCTTTTACATCCCCCGTCTATCACGCCTGAAACATCTAAATCCTGGAACGTTTAGCTGCCAATCCTGCCCTTCCCTCAACCAGGTCTCTGTAATGGCAACAATATCATAGTTCCAAGTACTAATCCAAGCTCTAAGTTCATCTGCCTTACCCGAAATACTTCTTGCATTAAAACATGCGCTTCAGGCCACCAGACCCGCTGTGTTCAGCAACTTCTCCCTGTCTGCTCTGCCTCAGAGCCACACTGTCCCTATTCCCTAGTTCTACCTCAATGCTCTCACCTTCTGACCTATTGCTCCGGTGCCCACCCCCCTGTCATACTAGTTTAAACCCTCCCGTGTGACTAGCAAACCTAGCGGCCAGGATATTTATGCCTCTCCAGTTTAGATGCAACCCGTCCTTATATAGGTCAAACCTGCCCCGGAAGAGCTCCCAGTGGTCCAGATAACGGAAACCCTCCCTTCTACACCAGCTGTTTAGCTGCTCTATCTTCCTATTTCTAGCCTCACTGGCACGTGGCACAGGGAGTAATCCCGAGATTACAACCCTAGAGGTCCTGTCTTTTAACTTTCTGCCTAGCTCCCTGAACCCCTGCTGCAGGACCTCATGCCCCTTCCTGCCTATGTCGTTAGTACCAATATGTACAACGACCTCTAACTGTTTTCCTCTCCCTTCAGGATGCCCTCTACCCGTTCGGAGACATCCTGGACCCTGGCACCAGGGAGGCAACATACCATCCTGGAGTCTCTTTTACGTCCACAGAAGCGCCTATCTGTGCCCCTGACTATAGAGTCCCCTATTACTATTGCTCTTCTGCGCTTTGACCCTCCCTTCTGAACATCAGAGCCAGTCGTGGTGCCACTGCTCTGGCTGCTGCTGTTTTCCCCTGATAGGCTATCCCCCCCGACAGTATCCAAAGGGGTATACCTGTTCGAGAGGGGGACAACCACGGGATTCCTGCACTGACTGCCTGCCCTTTCTGGTGGTCACCCATAGAAAGAGCAAACTCCGCACCAACAGTAACCCCATGGTCCCTGGCGCTGTGAGGTAGCAGTGCTAACCACTATGCCACCATGCTGTCCACATTCGTGAACCAGAGTCTCTTCCCCCCCCCCCCCCCCCCCCCACTCAGTTCAAGTGATGCACATTCCTCTGATACTACCAGAGTTGCTAAGTTTATTTCTGATATCCAGGGTTTGCAGAACTGCTTTTGCTTCATTGTAAGCAGTTAATTTAATTTTAAATTTGTGATCGGTTCTTATTATTCTAGGAAGATCTACTGAACAGGTTGAATCAGCTTGTTATCTCAGCATGTCACAAATGCAACATCGGGTAACACAGTGGTTAGCACTGTTGCTTCACAGCTCCAGGGTCCCAGGTTTGATTCCCAGCTTGGGTCACTGTCTGGGGTCTGCACGTTCTCCCCGTGTCGGCATGGATTTCCTCCGGGTGCTCCGGTTTCCCCCCACAAGTCCCAAAAGACGTGCTGTTAGTTCATTTGGACGTTCTGAATTCTCCCTCTGTACCCGAACAGGTGCCGGAATGTGGCGACTAGGGCTTTTTCACAGTAACTTCATTGCAGTGTTAATGTAAGCCTACTTGTGACAATAAAGATTATTATTATGTTATACTATATGAGAAGAGAGTGCTGAGTTTGAGCATGTGGATTGGTTCTTGCGACTACTGATTTTTGACAAAATTACTTTTTTTTAAGCAATACTCTAGATCTGTACTGCCAAATAACTATCGTCCTCTTTGTTCTTCCTCTGCCCTTCCTTTTTCTGTACATGGTTACTTAAAACTTGTTGCATCTCTAAGGGCAGCAAAGTGGAGCAGAGGTTAGCACTGCTGCCGAGGTCCCAGGTTCGATCCCGGCTCTGGGTCACTGTCCGTGTGGAGTTTGCACATTCTCTCCGTGTCTGCGTAGGTTTCGCTCCCACAACCTAAAGATGTGCAGGGTAGGTGGATTGGCCACGCTAAATTGCCCCTTAATTGGCAAAAATGAATTGGGTGCTCTAAATTTATTTTTAAAATAATTTTAAAACTGTTGCATCTCTAACTTCTAGTTCTGATGAAAGGACACAGACCTGAAACATGAACTCTCTTTCTGTCTCGTCAGGTGCTGTCTAACCTGCTGAGTGTTTCCAGCATTTTTTGTGTTTAAGTATAGTAATTTCTTCAACTGATTTCACAGAAACAATGACCACAAATGGGCAGCTTCTGATTTTGCTGATTTGTATTTGCAGCTTTGCTCCAAAAGAAAGTGAGTGTTAGAGAGAGTACAATTGTTGTAAATTGCTTGGCGACTTCAGAATATTTAACCACAGCTTGCTCCATTCATTTCCAGCTGCAAAAGTGAGGCAGATACGTCGCGGAGTGAAGGAAGTTCAGAAATTTGTCAACAAGGGGGAGAAGGGGTGAGTGATGTGCCTGTTCTCCAATAAAGCACAAAGAAAAGTTATTGATATAAGTACTTAATTATAATTCCTTGAAACAAATTATTTTATAAAAAAGTAAATGCAGTGTGTTAGAACCCTAGCACACTGTCTTACAAAGTAGCAGGTGTGGTATTGTGTCAATAATTCTCCCTGGGTTCAATTACCCTCTTAAACCATGTTATTTTGGGGCTGGTGTTGTGATGGTCGCTTACTTCGCACAAGAAGGGAATGAGTAAGGAATTCAGTTTGGTAAATGAAATGAAAATGTAAATCGCTTATTGTCACAAGTAGGCTTCAAATGAAGTTACTGTGAAAAGCCCCTAGTCGCCACATTCCGGCACCTGTTCGGGGAGGCTGTTACGGGAATTGAACCGTGCTGCTGGCCTGCCTAGGTCTGCTTTAAAAGCCAGCAATTTAGCCCTGTGCTAAACAGCCCCAATGCTTGCGTATCTTTTTCTTAGGCCTCAGACTTTCTTTGACCCGCCTTTTGGCTGCATTGGGTTATGTGAGGGTAAAGAAAAACTAGGTAATACTTGGTCTGCAGTTTGAAAGCTTTGTTTCATTGTTACCAGTCATGAGGATGATAAAGCTAATGTGGTCTGATACATCTGAATACAACTTGCTAGAAGATTTCAGAGACAGTTAACAGTCAGCCACCTTGGGACTTCCGGTGGTGGCATGTAGGGTGAAGTTGCACACAAGGGAGAGCTCCCGCCAAGGACTTTTTTTTTTTTTGCCCTTTTTGCCTGGTTTCTGGTGTAATTCCTGTGGGAAAAAATCTATCTACTTGAAGATACAAGGTGCCTGCATCAGAAAAATGCCAAAAAAGTGCTTGGGTAAGAAGTCTGGGGACGGAACTTTGTCGACAGACTCGGAGGCTTCGCGTGGAGATAGTGGGTTCCATTGTTGCACTGTAGAAATTTTTGAAGGCTCCTTCAACAGAATCTTCCAACCTGCAATTTCTGCTACCAGGAAAGATAAGATGTGGAGATGCCGGCGTTTGGCATCTTTGAATTTGTCTATATATATGTTTCTGGAACATACCTCTTCATTCACCTGAGGATGGAGCAGCGCTCCGAAAGCTAGTGACATCGAAACAAACCTGTTGGACTTTAACCTGGTGTTGTAAGACTTCGTACTGGAAAGATAAGGGTAGCAGATGCATGGAGATACCACCTAAAGGTTCCCCAACAAAGCCCCACACTGCCTTGTCTTGGAACTATATTACTGTTCTTTAATTGTTGCTGGGTGAAAAGCCTAGAACTCCCTCCCTAATTGGGGATGTTTTGAAAATGCTGGCCCTACCAGCAATGCTCAGATCCCATGAAAGAATAAAAATGATTTGAAGAACATGGAACTCGTAATGCTCTTCGCCACAAAAATTTGTTTCTTCACAGGGCCAGCCTCCCATTTTCCATATTTGACCTGCCTGTTATCTTTAACTTGAATTCCCTTATTGTACTTTCCTGTCTCCCTTACCATTTCTTCCATCCCCAGCATCCTGCTTTGTGTCGCATCTGGATTATTGATTAAACCGGGTTTTTTGAATGAAGCAAAACCCTCTTCCGTGTGTTCCTTTAATGATACACACGATGTACACTTTGTACTCTTACTTATGAATCAATTTTATAACGCAAATGGCTCATAAAAATGCACTGACAACTTGATGAATTTGTAGTAATGATGCAGGCCTACTATGTAAAGGAGCAGAAAGCAACAGTAATGTTGGGAGACCGTGTTCTTTATACTCTTTAAAGTTTGGTGTTGTGCTGATGTTGTGTTTCTCTGGTTGCAGGATTGTCGTACTGGCCGGTGATACTCTGCCAATTGACGTTTACAGCCACCTCCCGATCCTGTGTGAAGATAAAAGCCTTCCTTATGCTTTTATCCCTTCCAAAATGGTATGCTTTTAGTTGGTTGTTTATATTATAAAGAAAAGTTCTGATGCTTGTTTCTGCAGGGTGCTTTAGTGAAAATTTCCCTGACAGTCTGGCCAATAGAGTTGTAAACCCAGTTCCAGAACAGACGCAACATAAAGAAGGAAAAAATGCAAACAATTAAATAGATTGGATGACGCTGCTCGATGTTAGGGGAAATTGCTGTGGAAATTTTTCTCACCTCAAGTGAACATTGGCTCAGTGAGGTGTAAGAAGTTAAATTGTACATTGAGGGAGGTGTTGAATTGCCAAAATATTTTTTGAATTACATTTTGCTTCAGTCTGCTGTGTCAACATGCTTGGGTATTCTGATTATCGCATTGGGCTGACTCCAATTTACAGTTATGTATTGTTATGGGCCAGGGTTTAGAGAACCCCAAAGTGTATCATGGAGTTCACCTGACCCACAACTTTTAATAGATTGTGGTATGGGGAGCACACGGCCCACTCTACAGGTGTGGTACAGCAGAAATGGAAAAGTATTTTTTAAAGCAAAACAATGTTTATTCTGTGAACTCAAGTTAACCTTTTTTAAAACATACAGTGAACATCTTAGCAACCATCAATTCAAATACAACCCCCAAAGACTACAACACTAAGTAATCCTTAATAACTTCCCAAACAACATCCAGAAGACAAAAGAAACACCTTTTAACAGAAGCACATCAGGTTCACTACTGAGAACATTTATAATTCCGAATTCACCAAATGATCAAGAGATAGTCTTTTCATGGCAGAGAGATCAACGGTACACCTGCTTTGTCTGGCTTCAGCTCCGACACTGAAAACAAAACTAAAACACACCCTGCAGCAAACAGCCTAAAACGAATGTAAAAAGCTGACAGACAGCCCAGCTCCACCCACACTCTGACATCACTGATAAACACCCATTTCCTAAAGGTACATTTCTTCAACACCCATTTCTTAAAGGTACTCTCACAGGGCAGTATGCACAGATGTGACGAGATTCTAAAGGGTTTGAATAGTAATGCTTGTTTGTTTTTTTGATGAAGGATCTTGGAGCTGCTGCAGGATCCAAACGGCCAACATGTGTGATAATGATCAAACCTCATGAAGAGTATCAGGAGGCCTACGATGAGTGCTTAGATGAGGTGAAAGCACTGAATCTACCTGTGTGAGAAAGACTCCAACAAGACACTCAATCTTCTGCAGTGGACATTGAATGAGTTGTCACAATACAGTGCACTGGATGAATGATGTCTGTGAAATGGATAGTTTCTACCGGTGCCAGTTGCAGAGTTAGTTATTTTTGATGCTAATTTTATATTTCATACATATATTAGGTATGTCTTGGTTTTTGAATCCTTCAATCTTAAGCTGGAAACTGCCACAAAAGGGTACATGTTTTCTTTTGAGATCCTAGGGTTGTTCACTCCGCTTAGGACCATGTCAGTGAAACTAAAAATCCTGGAGTTGATCTTTTGGGTTGGGTGAACATTTGACGGGTGAAGACGATTGTGCTGCTTGTCTGATGATTTCAGCAGGAGCCACAAATCATTTTAATGATTGGGTCTCACCTAATAATTTTGGCAAGCTACGAGTGCTTCAAGGCTGATATGCAACCCAGCAACTTTGAGGTGGGAGAAATCTGGGGAGCCACATTCAGAAGTGTTCCCTTAAGTGAAGAACAATCCTGAGGAGCAGGAAGCTCTGAGTTACCAGCAGCAAGTGGGAGCATTTGCGTTACTCCTGCCTCATTGCCCCTTAGAAAGAGTGGCACGTTTTTTGGTTGCTATTTTTTAAGGATAGAGTCAGACTATCTCTCCTTCAGTGTCATTGGAGTTCAACAAACCGCTTGGAACCCCAACTCTCATTTTTTGTCGGTATATCACAAAATAATCTTTTAGGTGTTTTGTGAGATAACATAAAAAACCATAAAGATCAATGTGTTAACGTTAAAACTAGTGCAGGTGTGTTGAAATGTGCTGTGGCCTTGTGGCAAGCATCATAAATATTTCCAGTTCATCTATTCCACCTGTCAAGGTATATAAAATCCACTTGGAAATTTCCATTGTACAAGTTAAACCAAGAGCCTCGCTTATTTCCAATATCACTGTAGCCGTTACATATTTTTTATCTTTTGTACAAAATTTGCAGAAGTCTTTAATAAAAGTAAGTGATCAATATTTGCCCTTTTTCAAACACTGCAACTGGCCCATTTGGTCCATCTTATTTGGAGTTTTGTAAAGTAATTTTATTCAGACTATTTTTGTGTTTGAGGGGCGGTGAGCAGTGTAAAACAACACAAATTTGTATTCCTGTAACACGTACAACACAAAAAAAATTTTACATGGACATAATATTTTTAAAAAAGGAAATAGAGGATTTATGAGGAAGAAAGATTTAAAGCTGGCTTAGAAGTATGGGAACTGCAGGGTTTTGACGGAGCGATAGGGATTTAGGTAGAGTGTTGGGGCTAGGCAGCTACTAATGATGATGGGGTGAAGGGATATACCATAGACTGATGTGGATGACTTCTAACTTCCTGTAGAAAGTTTGTATCTAACATGCATGTGCGGAAATTTAATGTTGCTCGATGCATTTGAAATGGTGAGTCAGAAAGCAAGAAGTTGTTTCCGTGGCTAATGGCAGAGGTACATATTGAACAGCAACCTTTACATTTTTGTGATTAGTCACACCTGACTTCACTCTGATTTGTGTGTCAATCGTCACCACCATTAATAGAAATCATAGAATTTGTACAGTGCAGAGGGAGGCCATTTGGCAGACCGAGTCTGCACCAACCCTCCGAAAGAGCACCCTACCAAGAACCATGCCCCTCCTCTATCCCCACAACCCCACCTCACCTTTTGGACACACGGGTCAATTTTAGCATAGCCAATCCACCTAACCTGTACATATTTGGATTTGTTTATTGTCACGTGTACCGAGGTACGGTGAAAAGTATTGTTCTGCAGATCAGACAGATCATTCCGTACATGAAAAGAAAATACATAATAGTGCAAGCATAAAATACACAATGTAAATACATAGACACCAGCATCGTGTGAAGCATACAGGAGTGTAGTACTACTTGGTAGAGAAGATGTGAAGAGATCAGTCCATAAGAGGGTCGTTTAGGGGTCTTCCGGGAAGAAGCTGTTTTTGAAACTTAGTGCGTATTCTCAGATTTGTATCTCCTGCCTGATGGAAGAGTGATTGTGCTGCCCACTTTCCCGAGGCAATGGGAGGTGTAAATAGAGTCAATGGATGGGATGTGGGTTTGTGTGATGGACTGGGTGGTGTTCACGACTCGTTTCTTACGGTCTGGGGCCGAGCAGTTGCTGTGATGCAGCCAGATAGGATGCTTTCTATGGTGCACCTGTAAAGGTTAGTAAGAGTCAATGGGCTCTTACCAAGGATGAAACACATGCAGACAGACACCCAAGGTCGGAATTGAACCAGAGTCCCTGGCACTGAGGCAGCAGTGCTAACCTCTGTGCCCATTGGCTTTGATCTTCTAGTCTAGTGTCTATTTGAAACTCAACCAAGACTGGATGTCAGACAAGCAGTCTTGACAACACGGGCAGCAGAGAACTCAGAAGGAGGTGAAATAGAACTGGATGTGGAACCTGACATATCTGGATGATGTGAGGGACAACATGTAGCTCAGAAGAAGAACGGGGCTCATAGAATTTACAGTGCAGACAGGGGCCATTCGGCCTATAGAGTCTGCACTGCCCCTTGGAAAGAGCACCCTACTTAAGCCCACACATCCATTCTATCCCAGTAACTCCACCTAACCTTTTTTGGACACGTGCAATTTGGTATGGCCAATCCACCTAACCTGCACGTCTTTGGACTGTGGGAGGAAACTGGAGCACTCAGCTGAAGAGTGATTCTTTGTGGAGGATTGGGGACTACAACTGCCGTTACTAAGAGCGGAACATGTCCAGGGTATTATCCCTCAGCTGGCCGATGGAGATGAGGCATTGAAGGAGGAGGATGTGTTGAACCTGTCAACGGTTGTAGATAGGTTGCGATGGGATAATATACCACTGACATGGAGGATGTCATTTGGGACTTGGATTAGGTCTACTCTAGTGCTGCAACAGGAGCAGAAACTTTACTGGAGAGGTTCAAACATGGAGATTTTAATATAGATTCAAGAGTCAACGGCATATTCAAAAATGCTGGAGAGGAAAGGGAGGGTGAAGATAGGGTTCAAGGATATTTTTTGAGAATGGGTGTGATAGATTTGAAAGGGTGTAGGACATTGTCGAAGGAGGGGAAGCTAATATATCAGCTAACATGATAGCGGAGAGAAGCCCAGTAGAATAGGGTCTAGAGAGCAGGAGACGGGTTTTGTGCTGAGGTTAGAGGAAATGGGAGGTAATAAAACTGGAGAAAAATGCATTCAGGGTAAAGGGGAAGAAGGGATACAGTAATGGCAGCTGAACAAATGGTCATAATCAAAGAAGTCCACAAACTCCTTGCAGTTGGGAATAGGGGAAAGGGGTACAAGGAGACATTTGGAAGTGGGATTACGTTCCCAAATGATGCTGGAGTAGTGAATCTTTTGGCAGAGGAGAATAGGATCCAATGTTGTTTGATGTGGTCCAGCCAGATCTGGTGATGAATGAGTTAACCTGTGAAAAATGAATGTTGTGCACCATAAATGGTCTTTGGACTTCAAGAAGCAAAGATAGAAGTCATACCAAGGGGAAAAGTAAGGGTTGGAGGGAATATGAATTTTACTGGGACAAGGGGATGGTGGATTCAGTTAAGGCCGTGGTCGAGCAGGTTGGTGCTCTGGAAACATTGTGAACAGGGAAAAGGGCTGAGCAGTTGGTTGTTGTAGATGTCCTGGGAGGAGGGGGTGAGATGGAGACAGAAAAAAGTCTCAAGGAAGATATGAGTAGTGAGAAATTGTCGAAGGGAAGGTTAACACCATGCCTAATTTAGCTAAATAGAAGGATGGTGAGATGGGGGAGTCAATGGCAGGTCACAGTCTCACTGCAATCACTGACGTCAACCAATTTGCACGTCGTGACGACAAAAATGCTGCAAATAATTACTCAACTTTTATATCCCCAATCATGTCAATTTGTACCTTATGTGAGCAGCATTGAAGGACCTTATTGGTGTGCCCCTGTGTCCAGATCTGGACTTAGGCACCCCTTCCATTCTTCCACCTTAGCTGCTGCAGAGTTTTAAAAAATTTGCCCATTGGATGTGGGCGTTGCTGGCTGGACCAACATTTATTGCCCATCCCGGAGGGCATTTAAGAGTCAACCACATCGCTGTGGATCTGGAGTCACATGTAGGCCAGACCGGGTAAGGATGGCAGATTTCCTCCCCTGAAGGATATTAATGAGCCAGGTGGGTTTTGGCGACTATCGACAATGGTTTCACGGTCATAATTTCGATTCCAGGTTGTGAAGGGAAATAATCCTGAGGCTGTGGAACACCTTCAAACCAGCACAGGTGGAGATTATTGAGCTGGTACGTGCCTGCCATCATGACCGAATGTTGGCAGACCAGATGTGCCTAGCCATTGCTCAAGAAGAGGGTCTCCATCCCCACCCCAAAAGTCGTCCTCTCAGATGTTAGCCAAAAATATCCCAGCCTTCATTGTCACATTCAAAAAAATGTTTGTTGGGAATTTGAATAATGCTTGGTGCCAACATGGTCCAGTCTGTCTTGTCATTGAAAGCCCCACGGCCACTGTGTAGGGCAGCGGAACGTGTGTTCAGGGGATTGGGGGGAGAGGGGCGGTGTTTGCTGCGACGCTGGCCGGGGGAAGGTCGCACGTGGGACACGCGGAAAGGAGCGGGAAGCCGAGCGGGGTGCGAGGAGGCTCCGAGGACAGTAAAACACCCGCCGCGAGAGCGGCCTTTCCGACATCACAGCTGCCCCCGAGGGTGAGTGTCGCTGCTTCCCCGTCCTTACCGGCCACAGTTAACCAGCGCTGGGGCGGTGTCAGGGGCCTAGCCCCTCATGGTTGACTGGATGCCATTGAATAGGCCGGAGGCAGCCAGGTGGCTGGGATCATGCTCTGTAAAATCGCCATGTCTCCATTCAGAGGGCCAGGTTTGGAGCACTTCACTTAACTAACCCAGGTTAAAGAGGGTTGTTTGGGTTGGGTGTGTTTTAAATGAACCTAATGTTGCCTCGCCTGAGTGATTCCAACATTTTCTGTTTTTAATTTCACTTTTACCCCCTTCTTGGCTCCCACGCTGACGGATAGTATTAACGGTTCTCCTTCTTCAGGTGTCAACCCCCCCCCCCCAGATCGCCCCTTTCCTCAAAAAAAAAGTCCCCCCCCCTTTCTTCCTCTTTCCCCCCCCCTTTCTTCCTCTTCCCCCCCCCTTTCTTCCTCTTCCCCCCCCTTTTCTTCCTCTTCCCCCCTTTTCTTCCTCTTCCCCCCCTTTTCTTCCTCTTCCCCCCTTTTCTTCCTCTTCCCCCCCTTTTCTTCCTCTTCCCCCCCTTTTCTTCCTCTTCCCCCCCTTTTCTTCCTCTTCCCCCCCTTGTCTTCCTCTTCCCCCCCTTTTCTTCCCCCCCTTTCTTCCCCTTCCCCCCTTTCTTCCTCTTCCCCCCCTTTTCTTCCCCCCCTTTTCTTCCTCTTCCCCCCCCTTTTCTTCCTCTTCTCCCCCTTTTCTTCCCCCCTTTTCTTCCTCTTCCCCCCCCTTTTCTTCCTCTTCCCCCCCTTTTCTTCCTCTTCCCCCCCTTTTCTTCCTCTTCCCCCCTTTTCTTCCTCTTCCCCCCCTTTCTTCCTCTTCCCCCCTTTTCTTCCTCTTCCCCCCCCTTTTCTTCCTCTTCCCCCCCTTTTCTTCCTCTTCCCCCCCTTTTCTTCCTCTTCCCCCCTTTTCTTCCTCTTCCCCCCCTTTTCTTCCTCTTCCCCCCCTTTTCTTCCTCTTCCCCCCCTTTTCTTCCTCTTCCCCCCCTTTTCTTCCTCTTCCCCCCCCTTTTCTTCCTCTTCCCCCCTTTTCTTCCTCTTCCCCCCTTTTCTTCCTCTTCCCCCCCCTTTTCTTCCTCTTCCCCCCTTTTCTTCCTCTTCCCCCCTTTTCTTCCTCTTCCCCCCCCTTTTCTTTCTCTTCCCCCCCCTTTTCTTTCTCTTCCCCCCCCTTTTCTTCCTCTTCCCCCCCTTTTCTTCCTCTTCCCCCCCTTTTCTTCCTCTTCCCCCCTTTTCTTCCTCTTCCCCCCTTTTCTTCCTCTTCCCCCCCTCTCTTCCTCTTCCCCCCCCTTCTTCCTCTTCTCCCCCCTTCTTCCTCTTCTCCCCCCCCTTCTTCCTCTTCTCCCCCCCTTCTTCCTCTTCTCCCCCCCTTCTTCCTCTTCTCCCCCCCCCCTTCTTCCTCTTCTCCCCCCCCCCACTTTTCTCTCTCTTTCCCTTCCTTCCTTCCACACGACTATCCCATTTTCCACCTTGCTTTCCACACACGTGCCATCGCATCCTAAATACATGCCCCGTCTTTCCCAGAGATCCCGCCATCAGGTCTTTGCCCCTGTCACAGTTGCGAAACTGCTCTTATCAACGATGCATTCAGGGCAGCACGGTGGTGCCGTGGTTCGCACAGCTGCTTCACGGCACCGGAGGTCCCAGGTTTGATCCTGGTTCTGGGTCATTGTCCGTGTGGAGTTTGCACATTCTTCCCCGTGTTTGTGTGGGTTTCGCCCCCATAACCCAAAAGGTGTGCAGGGTGGGTGGATTGGCCACGCTAAATTCACCCTGAATTGGAAAATATTATTTGGGTGCTCTAAATTATTATTTTTTTAAATTAATAATGCAGCTCCCTCTGCAAACCTCCCATGCCCACTTTTAAGGTGGTCCTAAAAACCTATCTCTTTAATCAAATTGGTCACCTGCTCTAATATCTTGCATGGCCTGGTGGTAAATATTGTTTAATAATGCTCCTGCAAAGTGCCCTGGTAAGTCTTGCTATGTTCAAAGGTTCTATATAAATGCAAGTTGTTTAAAAATGCTTTTCCAGGCTCTCTTGATCTCCCTATTTGTGTGTGTGTTGGGTAGTCCTTTTTTGCCATCCTATGGAGTGAATTGAGGAATGTTATTAAGGGTGTCCTGTATCATCAACACTTGGGAGTCAATGCTACAACCACTACAGTGTATGGACAAAGTTTATGATTTCTGTTCCTAGCTACTGGAATGATAAATGTACTACGGAAGGGGGGACTACAGAAGTGGGGGTGCACAGGAATATAATCAGACAGTTCATTAAGAGTGAAATAAAAAAGGAGAGAGATAATCCCATCTTTGGCTGAGTGACCACTGATTTTGCACTGACTCCTTGAGCGATCAGAATAAATGGAGCAAAAAGATTGATTCATGGGGGTGGCATTTGCTTTTTGACATTCTCCTTCTTTATTTCTGACTTTAACTTTTCATTAAGTGCAAGAGAGTTGTAAGTATAGATAAAGCTTGAGAATTAATTAAAAAGAAAAGAAACCAAATTAAGTATTAGAAACTCCAGCTTTCAATAATCACTAAGTAGATTGGGATATATTTACTGCTGTTTGACCTCTTGTTTGAAGAGGGAGTGAGAGTACCACTTGTTCAAGGCAGCGGTGGGATTAAGTGACAGTCTGAAGTGGGGTATGCAGTCAAAATAGCCAACAACCATTCTGATATATCAGCTCAAGGTGTTTTAAAGGCTAAAATGATGTCCCTCTTCATTGATCGTGACCACAAATATGGATACCTTAGTGTTCTTGTAACCCCCCTCCCCTCACTGCATTTTCTATTTCCTTCACATTTTTTCTTTTGGGAATGCTTTTTCTTGTTTGTAAATCACATGTAATCTGCTCATACACGAAGAACCATTATGACTTATGCTCCTGTATTCCTTTTCATTTCATTACATCTAGTTTTGATTTTAGTTACCATTTTGTTCTGTTAGACAAATGTGCACTAGCCTTTTGTTCAATTTAACGGCCATAAAAAACTTTAAAATATTTATAAAACTACATCTCAGTTAATATTTTGTTGTATGTAATTGTATTTTAGTGCACTGTCCTTTATGCAATTTAACGGCCGGAAAAACCTTTAAAATATTTATAAAACTACACCTAAGTTAATATTTTGTTGTATGGAATTGTATTTTAGATAACTATTTCCAAATCTTTACATTTTTGAGAGGAGGGTGGGGATTTTCGGATGACCAGCAAAGTTAGTGGAACTCCCTCTATGGCAGGAGAATATTCTGTCAGATTGGGGTGAATTCCTTTTTGTCAGATACAGAAAATAAAAGGAGATTATATTTTATTTTTATGTTTCTCCTGGTTAAAGATACACCATTTTCTCCAATTCACCGTGGATGATTCATTAGTGGGCAAGTAAAATGTAAGACCATTTGTTTAAAACAATGTTTGAATTAAAGTTCCTCAGCCTGACCCTGGCCAAATTATTTTTTTCTAAATAGTTGTTTTTAAGTGTCGAAGATTTTTACTAAAGGGAAGTGGGAGAGGCTGTTTGGTGGAAGTTTTTATTTACCTTTTTATGATTTGTTACCATCCCAGTTGATGTTATAACGGGAAGATCCCAGAGTGGTTCAAAAGACGGTAACGTTTTAAAAATAAAATGTGGAGGAACAGAGTCACAGGACCGCTAATTCGTTTTAACAACAAGGAAAAAACATTTATTTATCAAACATTAAAAAATTGATTTGTGATACAATATGCCTTGACTCCTTCCACCGCCCGCCCCCCCCCCCCCCCAGTTTAACAATTACACATAGGTTTTAAGATTAGCACAAAGTCCCTTTAAGTACACAAGATGACTGTGGGCAAATACACTCTTCATTCTGAACCTCAATTGAATGTGGTTCTCTTCTCAGAATCCCCCCAGATAATTGCCAAGTGAGAGTTTCCAAACTTGACTCCCAAAAACACACCTTTAAAATCTTCTCCCATAATTCCAATGCTTTCCGAAATCCAGATGGTTTTTCAAATGACACTTTTAAACAAAGCTTCCACTCCACTTTTAACTGAATCCAGTCCAGGATTCTACATCAACCCTATTAAGATTTCCAGCTTTGACAAAAAGTAATCGGACTCGAAATGTTAGCTCTTTTCACTCCCTACAGATGCCAGACCTGCTGAGATTTTCCAGCATTTTCTCTTTCGTTTCCCATTAAGATTTGTCTTGGCTGTTGTGAAAACTGCTCACAGTTGTTTTGACTCTCGACTCCGACAATGTAGAAAGTTAAATCAAATGTTACATCTACCTCAAGTCTGCTGTACCACGTAAAATCTGATTACTGCAGTTCTCTTTAATTCAGAACACTGTTTACTCTTGAATTCTTCTGAATAATACCTTAGTCTTTGATCTATTAATTTGCGGCATCATAAATGTTCCTTCTGTCCCAATTTCCTGGTTGTCTGGATTATGGCTTGTACTTTAGGATGCCTACCTCTTTGCAGCTCCTGCCCTGTCTAGTCTTCTAGCAGGATTAAGAGATGTTCACTCCCAGTGTCCTGTCTCTAACTGCTCTGGCTTCCAGTTAAAACTGAGAACAAAGGAAAGCTCTTCCCTCTGGAAAGTAGCCTCCTGTTGCCAAGCAATGACTTCTACTATTTATTTTTCACCCCCGTAGTCATCTCTAAGCACAATAGAATCACAGTTGGGATTGAAACCAGCTCCCACACATACAAAACACTGCATGAATCTAACTGTAGGTTTTTACCCTTCCAGGCTAAATTAAACACATTTAAAACTATACCTTATTTCTAATGTTTACAAACACAAATCCAATTCCCTTAAACCAACCGTTGTTTATCCTAACAGATTGGTGTCCAGCATGTCAGATCAGGAGAAGTTGCTGGAGGTTTTGAAGAAAGAGCTACGCTCTCTGCTGATTTCTGCCAAAAATAGTCTGGCTCCCTGTGAGCTGGAAAGAGATTACCAAAGCATGATGGGGAAGCGGCTGCCACTGTGTGCATTAGGTTACAGGTCTGTTCTGGAGCTTGCCTCCAATGTACCGGATACTATCAAAGTTTGCCCATGTGAAGATGGGAGCATCCTTTTCAAAGGTAAGCAGGAATCTTCTGTTTCATACACAAAAAAGCTGATTCTCAGCACCGGTTGATTTTTAGGAAGTTTTTCATTCTTTCTGTCTCCCCTCAAACCTGCAGATTCACTTTGTGCTGGGCATCATCTCTGGTTGAAAAGCTAGACCGGAAATGTGCTCAATCTTAATCAAAGTTGTTGTATAGCTGGGTGTCCCATGTTCTTTCTGACCTTGCCTTCTTTCCAGTAAAGGAGGCATCTCTTTCCCTTTGAAATTGAAAATTCAGGTAAGGAATTGCAGAGGGCCGCCCCTCTCGGACAGAGACAAGGAGAATTGTTTTCTCTCCGAGGGTTGTGCGACTTTGAAACTCTCTGCCTCAGGAGGTGGGAGAGTCACTGAATTTTTTAAAGACAGAGGTACATAGATTCTTGTTAGGCAAAGGAATCAATGGTTATTTGGGATAGATCACAATCTGGAATTAGAAACACAAATATCAGCCATGATAATGAATGGCTGATCAGGCTTGAGGGGCTGAATGGCTTACTACTCCTATTCCCTATGTTTGTATATTGTACTATATGTGCCACATCAGATTGTTAAGCACTTTTCCCCATGTTTCTCGGCATGTGTTTCCTCTTATCTCTTCCTTTACGTGTTTAAAGAAATTTTCAAAGATTGAAGTTTTTAAAATAGTGGAGGAATTTGACAGTTTAGCCAGGTTGTCTATTTGAAACTGACCGGAAAACCAGCAGTCGTGCTTTCATGGTTCATAGCATCTGACCCAACACATGAGCTGGGACGTATTTCTTTTTTCAGAGTTGTCGTCCTGCCAATGTGTGCGAAGAAATTGCAACACTCGTTTAGTTTCTGAGTAGAGAGCTTTTCCAGCTGTGGGGGGTATGCTGCTAGTTAATTGTGAATATCAGGAGCAACAGCCGGCACAATGTCCTGGAGCTTGCTTGATTCCCTTCAGAAGTTGGAGAGGAATTAGCAAAGTTTTTCCTAAGTTGGCTACTGATTTTCTGTTTCCTTTTTAACCTCTCTCGTTAGATAACATTGTTTTTTTTAAAACGCATTTTATTCAAACTTGTATCAAAGTAGGTTACAGCAAGTAAACACCCCGGGAAACATTCTTCCCAATAATCAGCTATACAGTTTGTACAGATTTTTCTCCTTTTTCACCCCCCACCCCCCCCCATCCACCACACCCCTGCGACGAACAGCTCCTCAAACACGGTCACAAACATCCCCCACCTTTTCTCAAACTTCCCAGCTGAGCCCCTTAACTCATACTTTATCTTCTCTAACCGCAGGAAGTCGTACAGGACACCCATCCATGCTGCTACCCCCGGTGGCGATGCCGACCACCACTCCAGCAAAATTTGTCGCCGTGCAATCAGATGGGTGAAGGCCAAGACATCGGCCTTCCTCCTCTCCATGAGCTCCGGCTTCTCTGAAACCCCGAATATCGCCACCAAAGGGTCCAGGCCCACTCCCTCCTCCACTATCCTGGCTAAGACCGCGAACATTCCTGTCCAGAATCTTACCAATTTTTAGCAACCCCAAATTCAAACCTTCACCCTGGCCTCTGCTCTCGTCCAGTACTGAACCAAATATCCAGCCAGAGGGGTACATGGTCCGAGATAACTATCCCCGCATACTCTGCCCCTCCACCCCAACCAAAATCTCCCGACTCACTACAAAGTAATCAATCCTCGAATACACCTTATAGACGTGTGAAAAGAACGAATACTCCCTGCTGGGTTCTGAAAGTGCCATGGATCCACCATACCCATCCTCTTCATAAACCTCCCAGCTCCCTTGCCATTCGTACCCTACCCATCGACCTGGGGCTCAATCTATCCACCCTCGGCTCCAGGACACAGATAAAGTCTCCTCCCATGATCAACTGGTACGCGGCGAAACCCCAGATTGCTGCCAGGAACCCCCTCATAAAGCCCACATCATCCCAATTTGGGGCATACACATTTACCAACACTACCGGTGCCCCTTCCAATACCCCACTCACAATCACATATCTCCCACCCGGATCCCTCACCTCCTTCGCACTCACAAATTCCATTTTTTTGCTCATTAAAATCGCCACACCCCTCGATTTCAAATCAAACCCCGAGTAAAAAAACCTGTCCGACCCACCCCTTCCTCAACCTAACCTGGTCCTTCACACGGAGGTGCGTCTCCTACAAAAAGACAACCCCCGCTTTCAAGCTCCTGAGGTGCGCAAACACCCTCGACCTTTTAACCGGCCCATTCAGTCCCCGGACGTTCCACGTTACCAACTTAGCGGAGGCTTGCGCCTCCAATCCCCTCTACCATCCGTCATCTTCCCCACTTAACTCCTGCCCCTTTAATTCCACTCTGTACCTCACCCATCCCAGATGGCACATCCTAATGACCTCCTCTCCCCCCCCCCCCCCCCACTCAGCTCAGGGAAGAAGGTCTCTTGCTGGCCTTACCCTCCCCACCCAAACAAGGACTTCTCCTGAACTCCAGGTAGCCTTCTCCAAAAGCAAACAAACAGATGTTAAACTCAAACAGCCCCATAAAACAGGAGGGGGATGGGAACATCCATCCCCACATAAACTTTTCACCCCTACAACTCCTTACAATCTCAACATTGAACAGAACCACCCCCCCCCCCAAAACAAAAAAGGCGAAAATCCCCCAATCCCTACACCCACTTCAAACATGCTCCTGACCGTTACATAGTGCCAGCACCCCGGTTCCCAAACATTGTCCACTCAGTTCCCCCCCCCCCCAGTTTATGCTCCTTAATGAAATCTTCGGCTGCTTCTGGGGTCTCGAAATAATTTTCCTGGCCTTCGAACGTCACCCATAATTTCGCCGGGTAGGTCACCCCAAACCTGATCTGCCGCCGGTACAGCACCGCCTTGGCCTTGTTGAAACCTGTCTCCCGTTTCGGCTCCGATGTCCTGATAAATCCGAACTTTATTTCCCTCCCAGTCGCAGCTACGCTTCTCCCTGGTGCACCGTAGAAGTTTCTCTTTCTCCACAAATTTATGGAGTCTCACGATCACAGCCTGTGGTGGGTCCCCAGCTCTAGGCTTTTGCCTCAGAGACCTATGCGCTCGGTCCACTTCAGGTGCCTTATCTAGCACCCCTTCTGCCACCAGTCCCGCCAGCATCCTCGAGACATACCTCGTGCCACTCGCACCTTCCACTCCTTCAGGCAGGCCCACTATTCACAGGTTCTGCCTTCTCGAGGCATTCTCCTGCTCCTCCACCTTTGCCCTCAATGTTTTACAGAGGTCTCCTAGGAGCCCCATCTCCGCCTCCAGAGCCACCACACGATCGCTGTGGTCCAAGATCACTCCTTCAATCTCCTGAATCTGTGACCCCTGCACCTCCAAACACCTCTCCATCTGCTCCAAAGTACTCTTCAGGGGTGCCACAGCTTCTGCAATGGCCTTTGCTTGATCCTCATGCATTTCTTTCCTCTGTTTATGGAATTCCTCCTTGATAAAAGTCATCAGTTCCTGTATCTGGGGCCTTGCAGCTTGCCCCTCCCCCGCCTGCATGCTGGAAGAGACTGTCTGTGAAGCACAAGACTGTTGCAACATTCCAGCCAAACCTCTCACTGTTTTCTGCCGGGTCCGGTGATCAGAAGACATACCATTCCAGGGGTAAACTACTCCTCTAACATTCACCTACGCCTTTTCATCAAAACTTCACCCGGATCTGGGTAAAAAGAGCCCTTTTCTGTGACTTTGAACAGGAACAGCCCTTTATGTGACCAATCACTCCATGGTCTCAAGTGGAAGTGGTAGATAACATTGTCAAGCAGCTGGAAGGACAGTGCGTGTGTTTGGATAGGCTTTATTGGTTTTTGTCACCCTTCATTTGTTTATATGGTACCTAAGGAGCCAAATTCTCAGAAGCTGAAAAGAACTTTATATTTTTATAGTGTAACCCTGGAACACATTCACATTGGTTTTTTTTGGTAGATTTATTAACACTGCTCTCAGCATCACCTGTTTAACCCGCCACCATTCGGTGACCGTATGTTTGCAGATGGCATTAAACCACAGCTAATGGTGTGGGAAGATAATGCGTTGTGTAGGAGGGATGTGATCTTGTAGGAATAATGTATGATATTTTGTTTTTGAGTCATTTGAATGTTTGCACAAGAGGATAAATTGAAATATTTGGGCGTTTGGTTAGTCTTTTTTTATAACTTTTTCCAGGGGTTGGAACTGAAACAACAAAAGGAATTGAAGAGCTGGTGGCAAAGGCAAAAGTCTCCTCCAAGACCAAACGTAACTTGAGAAAAACTAGGTATGAACTCATGCAGAAGCAAGCATTCCTGCCCAGGCGATACAACACCACCCCGATTCTACCAGCATTAGTGAAATGTGAACTCAGGCAGTTGGTGGCATCCTTTCCTGGGGGTGTCCTGCTCTCCAATTTTGACAGGTCGTTTATGAAAATGTACGGACGACCCTTTCAGTACACGAGATACGGCTTTTTCTCCTTACAGGAAGTTCTCCGAGCAACTGGCGATGACATTGAAATCCAACAGACACGCCAGGGTTCCCTGCTATTGCTGAGGCGCAAAAGTAAAGAGGCTCCACTGAAGCAAGGTGGGTTTTTGGTTGGGAATTTATGTGGGTTTTTTTTCAAAACCATTAATAAACTTGGTATGATTTATTTTGCTTTGTTTAAAACTGAGTTTTTAATTGCCACCCCTTCAAATGTTCATGCATTCAGGAGAAAAATGATCAAGTTGATAGATGAAGTTGATAGATGCTGATGCTGCTCCCTATCTGACCTGCCAAACCAGCAGTAAATTGTGGTTTGTCGTGAGTGCTGCTTAGAAAGCAGATTTTTTCTCCAAGTTCAGCTTGTTGAAATCGAACAGCTTACCAAAGAACGTAGCGAACACAATCTGTGATCGAATCTGGGCGCCCAGCCATATTGTTTGAAAGCGTGTGTAGTTTGCTCTTCCAGATGCTAATGCAAATTTCAACATCCAATTATATTTTTGTACTGATTTAGGTAAACAGCTGAGGCAGCCTATTCAGGCCAACCAAGCCCAGTCAGATGTGAAAACAGTGCTACCGGGCCCTGTCAATCCACCCGCACACAGCCAAATTGTAACACCTTTGAGGCCGGAGGGTTTACCAGATCCTGCTCCACACCCAGAGTACTTTGATGGAGGTTTGCAAAAGGTCTGCATTTATTTGGTTATCTTAAGAATATAGGGTGGTGTCATTCATATTTTGCATCAAACTGCAGTGTGCTATCCCACAAAAGTGTTTTTGGTGTTTGTAACACAGCTACACAGGAAATAGGAGCAGGTCAGCCCTCAAGCCCGCTCCGCCATCCAACTACATCATGGCTGATCATCTATCTCAACCCCATTTTCCCAGACTATTTCCATATCTCTTGATATCTTTAGTGTTAGAAATCTATCGATCTCTATCTTGAATATACTCAATGATTGACCCTCGACAGCCCTCGGAGATTCACCACCATCTGACTGAAGAAATTCCTCCTCACCTCAGTCCTCAACAGCCTATCTCTTCCGAGACTGTGTCCTTGATTCTAGAACACATCCTCGACATGGGAGACATCCTCCCTGCACCTACCGTGTTGAACCCTGTAAGGTTATCAGTTGTACAACAAAGATGGGATGTTTTTCCTGCAGAGGGAAATCAAGTCCTGCATGAATGATCCCAAACTGCCTTTTTGAGTTTCATACCATAATTGCATAATATTCTCACTTCATCATCTTTTAACTTGAAAACATTTCAAAGAAGAGGAGCAAAGTAAGATAGATGAAAATATCGAGTTGTACTGTGCAATGTTTTTTTAAGGTAATAGTTTAGTTTTAAAGATGACAAAGTTGCATCTCTCTCGCTCACCCTGATGTACCTTGGGGCGTTTGACTACATTAAAGACACTATATAAATGCAAATTGTTGCCAGTATTTCTCCCTTGCTCTCAGTGTTCCTTTCTATTCTGTGATGAGTTTGTACAATGTTTTTCCCTCCATTATAATTAGTTTTCATTTGCATCCATGTCCTCTGCTTTTGTCATGATCTGGGTGTGCCTCTCTGGCACTTTTCAGACTATATATTTTCCCGGTGGTGATCTTTTTAGGACAACTCTACTATCAAACAATTGCCCGTTTCTGCTGCATACCTGGTATACAGCTTTCTTGTGTGGTGTTTGATTTTCTTTGATTTTATCTTTGCAGTATTTTCTCTCTTACGATCTGGATTTTTGTGTTGATTTTTGTTTGCTGCCTCCTTTGATCTTTAAGGAATGTGTCTTGCTTTATCAATCTCTACCCCCGTCTCAGATAATGCACGTTTCCATCTTTGAAACCATATATCCCAGTTGACCGCTGATTATTCACTGCACTATCTTCCCGTCACCAATCCTATCTCCCACGCTTTAATGGGGCGATCGAGTATACTCGGGCCTCGACTTCTTTGTAGTGGGGAAAGTGGGGATTCCAGGGCTAGTAGGACTGTAATCTCCGACCACGCTCCACACTACATGGATGTGAGGTTGGAGACGGGTTGTGCCCATGGGGGTTGGGCACGGCCCTCCTGGCCAATAAGGCAATTTGCAAGAAAATGTCACAGGCCATAGACGGGTATGTTACCAACAACCAGAACGGGGAGGTCTCACCCTCCACATTCTGGGAGGTGCTGAAGACTGATCAGAGGTGAAATTAAGGGCCGGTTTAGCTCAGTGGGCTAGACAGCTGGTTTGTAATGCACAACAAGGCCTGCAGCGCGGGTTCAATTCCCGTACCAGCTTACCCGAAAAGGCGTCGGAATGTGGCGACTAGGGGCTTTTCACAGTAACTTGTGACAATAATTATCACCTATAAATCATGTCGAGACAGGCAGGAAAAGGTCGATTGGCTACAACTGATCAATCGATACTGGCGGTGGACCAGCTGTACTCCGAAGCCCTGGCCGTAGAACTTCTGGCGAAGAGGAAACTGCTACAAATGGACTTTGACTTGCTCGCCACTAAGAAGGCAGTACACCAGCTCCAGCAGACACCGGGGACATTCTATGAATACGGAGGCAAAGCCAGCTGCCTGCTGGCTCACCAGCCGAGAAAGCAGGCAGCCACGAGGGACATAGCACAGATTATGGGCAGAACAGTGGCAAATGGAATTTAACCCTGAAATGTGCACGGTGATGCATTTTGGCAGGACTAACAAGGCAAGGGAATACACGATGAACGGTAGGACGCTAGGAAGTACAGGACCGGGGGATCTTGGGAGTGCATGTCCAAAGATTCCTGAAGGCAGCGGCACAGGTAGATAAGTTGGTTAAGAAGACAGATGGGCTGAGGCATGGAATACAAGAGCACCGAGGTTATGATGGAGCTGTATAAAATACTTGTTTGGAAATTATCAAATAACTCGATCAGTTCATTAATAAAACATTTTACCCAGGTGACCTTATTTGCAAGATGAACAAAGGACAAACAAGTTCACGATGCAACCCAAATTTATTCACAAACACGATAAAATAGTTACTCTCCCTAATTATCCCAAATATTATCTGCCGATGAACTTGATCAAATTACAGGTCCAATCCTCTGAGCCCCAAGTTGTCTCAGGTCCCTCGTCTGCGGAGGTGGTTCTCGCATGCCTCTTCCGTCCTTTCTCTAGTTTGCCTTTGTGTCTTCTCTGTCATCTCCATGTTGAAACGGGGAGGGTCTTTGGGTGTCCCTACTTAGCCCCCTTTTCGTGCCTTTCCAGAAGTTTCTCTGGCCCTCAGCCAATGAGGTCACTGGGCAGGAGTCGCAACACCCAATGGAGGACACCAGGAACCCCCCCCCAGGGTCCATCCTCTGGTGTATTGTTCACACATAACTTTATCCCACATAAAGTAATGGCGGGAAATCGAGGTGCCAGAAAGTCTGGCTGCTTCTGGGCAATACACAATCAGTCTGAATAGAGCCGATTATCTCCGATCGCCTATTTCCAGGACAAATCCAGTCTTGTTTGCCTGTTGGTCAGTGTATTGAAACTTGGCTGTTTGAATTCCCATCAGGCCAGTCTCTGTCTCTGACTGTGGTTTAATTTAATTTAAAGTGACCAATTCTGAATTTAAAGTGTCCAATTCTGTGTCGGTCCTACGATTCAGGTCATTGGCCATTTTACCGCAGCTCATTAGGCGAGAGTACTGTGTGCAGTTCTGGTCACCACACTACAGGAAGGATGTGGTTGCACTGGAAAGGGTGCAGAGGGGATTCACCAGGATGTTGCCTGGGCTGGAGCTTTCAGCTGTGAAGAGAGACTGGCTAGGCAGGGGTTGTTTTCATTGGAGCAGAGAAGGCTTGAGGAGGGACCTGATTGAGGTGCACAAAGTTATGAGGGATATAAATAGGGTGGATAGGAAGGAGCTTTTCCCCTTAGTAGATAGAGGGGTCAACAACCAGGGGGCTAAGATTTACGGTAAGGGGCAGGAGTTTCAGAGGGGATGTGAGGAAAACCTTTTTCACTCACAGGGTGGTAGGAATCTGGAACCCACTGCCTGAAAGGGTGGTAGAGGTGGGAATCCTCATAACATTTAAGAAGCATTTAGGGGCAGCACGGTGGCACAAGTGGTTAGCACTGCTGCCTCACGGCGGCGAGGTCCCAGGTTCAATCCCGGCTCTGGGTCACTGTCTGTGTGGAGTTTGCACATTCTCCCCGTATTTGCGTGGGTTTCGCCCCCACAACCCAAAGATGTGCAGGGTAGGTGGATTGGCCACGCTAAATTGCCCCTTAATCGGAAAAAAATAATTGGGTACTCTTTTTTTTAAAAAAATTTAATTTTTACATTTTTTTTAAAGAAGCATTTAGATCAGCACTTGAAATGCCATAGGCTGGAAATGGGATTAGAATAGAATTGTTCCTGATGGCTGGTGCATACATGATGGGCCGAGGGGCCTCTTTCTGTGCTGTAAAACCCTGACTATGAGGTAAGGTCATCAAAGGATATGGAGCCAAGGTAGGTAAATGGATATGTAGATCAGCCATAAGCTAACTGAATGATGGGACAGAATCGAAGGGCTGAATGGCCTCGCGATTAAAATTATAAGTTGGTAAATAAAGAAATGTGACAGCTGGAAGTGTGCACCTTGCAAGAGAACTTGTGTGAGTAAATGTTGTGTTTTGGTAAACCGGATAAATGAGGGGGGGAGAAAACCTGCTACGGTGATCTAAATGTTACAAAATATGAAATGCCAGAAATACGCAGCAGTCAGCATTTGTTACTCCATTTTGACTGTGTACCCCTCATAACATTTCTGATGAAAGATACACACCTCTGGCAGAAAAAGGTTTTCCTCAACTCCCCTCTATATCTCCTGCCCCTTAACTTAAATCTATGCTCTCTGGTTATTGATCCTTCTATTCAGGGGGAAACGTTCCTTCCTATCCACCCTACCTGAAGCATCATTGTCCTGTATTTTCTCTTTCGAGAAGCTTACTGTCCTGGGTCAGCATTTGCAGCATTGTTTTGTTTGTTGCATTGGGTTGAGTGGCTATAGTGCCACCTCTGAGCAAGTAAGAATAATAGATGTCACCATTCCAGCATTACTCGTTGACTTGCATGGACTGGGGATGTGACCGACTGAGCGATTTTAATTCATTGCTGGCTGTTTTCCAGCTAGTGTTATCTAGCAGTTTAAAATTTAAGATCGTTTTTGACAGCACTGCAGATGGACATAATTCATGCTTGCACGTTAATGTTGATATCTTTGAATATAGGTTTTTGTATTGCCTATTTCTTGATTTCACCCCTTCCCCATGCCCATTCAGTTATGGCCAGTTTTTTTGGTATTTGGAACAAACTAAGTGGAAGGAATTTATCATAGCTTTATCATTTAAAAAAGAAAAATTCCAATTAAGGGGTAACCCACCTACCCTGCACATCTATGGGTTGTGGGGGTGAGACCCACGCAGACACGGGGAGAATGGGCAAGCTCCACATAGACAGTGACTCAGGACTGGGATCGAACCCGGTCCTCGGCGCGGTGAGGCAGTAATGCTAACCACGGGTGCCACTGCCGGTAGCTTTATAATCTTAACAAAATCAATGGAGGCAAGTGAACGCTTTAATTGCTTTTATGGAAAGTAGGCTGACCAATAGCCAACCATAAATGAGAAGTCAGGGGCTGCCTGTCATCAATATTCTGATTCGGGTCTTGGTCTAACTGGAATACGGCAGTGCACGGGCGAGAAACCGATGGCTGTTTTATCACTGTCTTCACCTCTGTTCTTTAATTGATGCTTTGAAATTCAACCTGTACCTTTTGGTGTTCAAGCTTGTAGAAGACCTGAGGACAGCACTGGTAGATAAAGGGGTCGAAGGTACCATTGATTCACAAGTGAAGGAGAAGATTCGGTTTGTAAGTAGTAGTTGCATATTGTTTTATCCAGATTTTGGGGGTGATGGGAAGGAAGGAGAGCACAGAGGGTATATTTGTATTAAACTATGTGGTGATGAGCACAAAACTTAGACATTTTGAAAGTTATTGTATTTGGGAGGCTATTGATCCTGAAGTTTTAAAGCTATAGAGAACATAATCCTTCATATTTTTCATTTGTGCCATCAAAAACAAAGTTCATAACCAGCATGAAAACATTATATTTGTGTTTCTTCAGCTAGGTTTTATAAGTAGGGACACATTCACAGTTAGTCACTCCTGCATTTTTTAAACCATTAATAAACATTCGGTCAAATATATAACCCAATATAACAAAAATATTAAGTTTGTGGATCCAATATAGTTTCAGAGACTGCTCACTGAACAGATGTGATAGGCTGGCTGTCATTTCCTGCTCATCTTAAGGGAGACAGGGAGAGCTGACTAGCTTTATGTAAGAGCAATGTTTTGCAAAATAAAACTTTGATTATTGACAATTGTGTATTATTGTTTCCCTGTACCTTGAGCCTCTTGCTGCTGCTATTACTGCCATTTGACTCCTGGAAATATATAATAGTTTTCATCAAATAAGTTTTCTTTCTTTTTTTGTTTTTGGCTTATTTATTTCCTCTTCCATTTTTGAAAAGCAGCCTGGGATTTAAAATTCCCCGGTGCAGTCTGTGGGGAAAAGTATAGTTGAGCAACTTCTTTAGATTTGAAGAAAACTTGCTGATATCGGTCAGTGAGGATTGACAAGATGATGTTGGAGTCACTATGGCTAAATTCTGAATCAAAGCTTTATCAGTGGACAAATGGCACCTTGTACAGCGCATCCAAGCTTTTGGAAGCAAAATACCTGACACTGCGGCATTGGATAGAAGCTCCCCATTGTCTTGGGAATAAAATCCAATTTCAATGAATTATTCAAATATTTACATTGGAGGAGTTTTAAAAAAAACACTTCCAAAGTGTCCTGGATTGGAAAATTTAATGCAAACATTCCCACTTTCAAAATGAACCAAGTACATACCATTCCCACTTAATGAATGTTGGAATATTACATTGGGATAGAATACCGATCGCAGGATGTGATACTGAGCCTATTTTGGATCTGAATACTCCAGATGGTTCTGTACTTTTGTGCATTTCTGATTGTCATTACCATATTACAGGAAGGACAGTGTGGTAGGAGGAAAGGACTTAAACTCATGATACTTAACATCAGACAGCTAAGTACAGGGAGAGACTACAGAAGCTGAGTTTACTTGCCAGAAAAAGAAAAATAGGTATTCAGGATCCTTGAGGGTAATCGCTAATTGAACCCTGATAAATTGTTTAGCCCAGAACTGAGATTCACAGTCAGGAGGATGAACAGGTCAGAAAGTTGTTTCATTGGGCGACTAATGTTTGGAATGGGCAGCCGAGGGAAGTGATTGAGTTTGAGAACATTCATAGTTTTGAGACAATCGGCCAGTGATTTGGCGAGTAGGCAAGCAAATCCTGATGGCGGACTGTGAATTCTAACTTTGAACTGAAGAACAGAGAGGACAGTTGGCCAATGCTTTATTCTGTATTCATCCATCTGCTACTGAATAGCAGTGGTCAAGAAATATCTACAAAGTACTCATTGGAGTCACTGAAAGTTGCAGTGAGCAAACCGTCTGGAATTGATGGGGGATAATTAAATGACTGCTTACACACCTTCACTGCTGGAAGATGCCATGCAGTACATGTGTGGACATGCTTGTGAATGGCTTCTGGGAAATACTGGAGGATGGAAATAAAAATGATTTGACCGGACAAAATTAATGCTGCATGAACAATGGACATGCATAAAGTTCAGATCTAATGGCTATGATTTTCAGAGTTTCTTATAGTTCATTTTACATTATCCATTATTGCTAGCACAGAACCTGAGTATTGCTAAAACAAAGAGACGTACTGTCGAAGCTTTTTGCCTTGCACTCATCAAGACAAATTCAAGAATACTAAATTTCCTAGGCCAAATTTCATAAGTTCATAATAGGCAGAGTACTGAGTGGGCTCAGCCAGCTCAATCTGCAAAACTCTAGAACATAATGTTCCATGATTGGGTAGCTTTTGCTGAACAATCTGATTGTGCTAAGAATTACACAAAGGACCAATTTAAGATTATCAGTTGGGCTCGCAATATGGCTCATTTAGCACTTGCTAGAAGCTAACTATATGCACTGGCTGCAGGCTAAAGGAACATGTATGTCCAGGCATTCTGCCTTTTTTTGAATTAAACAAAAGCTAGGGTGAAAATAGTTCCATGGTACATTCTCCATAACAATGATTGGCAAGTGGAGTCTGGACAAGGCAATTAGCACCTTTTCCCGTGCAGTATAAATTGTTGCTCCCTTTGAAATTTGGCATTCTGGTGCCTGTCCTGAGGGGTGCAAGATGAAAAACTTTGACAGCATATCTCTTTCTTTCAGCAATTTCTATTAGTTGTGCCATTGCTTGTTGCAAGTTAATTCATTTACGTTACCCCTAAAGTAATTCAATCAATGTTGGTTCCAATATGCCACACGCTATTGAGACTTTAAAAAAAAGTCTGTGCTGGAAGATTTGCAGTAGTTTCTGGTAAGGGCTCAGGTGGTTCCTGCTCTCTTTCTCCTGCTCTATGGTACTGATTGGTTTTGAAATCCCTCACTTTCTTTAGCAAATTTAAATTCAAAGTTTAAATTGAAATTTTAAATTGGTTTATTCTGGATGCTGTGTAATATTATATAGAGACCTAGAAATGTAAGCTTAACTGACATCAAATTATTTTAGCCAGGATTGGAGAGTGGAAAGCTAGCAACAAAGTATGTTGTTATTTCGTTCCTGCATGTGCTTTCTGATTTGGTCTATTCCATCTTTAATTTAGACGGTAGCGCAACGACCTAATGGGTTATTGGCATCCAAACTCCCTACGGAATTCAAGGTAACTCCAGGAATCATAAATATCAAAACACACATCTGTGCACATATGTACAAGAGCAAGGCCGTGGGTTAGCCTATTCATTCAGTGAAGCATACTAATATGACTTTTTAAATGATAATTGGTTGAGAGGGTTGCTTGTACATGACTATCATTCTCTAAATTTTACTACTTTCTAAATTGTGTCAACATTTAAATGAGCTAATATGATCTCTGGAATGTGTCCTTTTAGTCAAGTAGCTATGTTCCAAGCAACTTTCCAACCGTGACATTTTTATAATGAATTTCAGCGCTGTTGAGTAATATTGAATATGCTCCCAAAATACAATTCATTATATTTTACTGCCTTTAAATAGAATTCAAAGGATTTGCCTCTGCATTTTTCAAAATTTTCTCTTCATTCCTTTCTGTGGAATCGAATTGCCTTGTTATCCTGGTGGTTTTATAGCAGGGACGAAATTCTTCTGATAGTCCGTCACCAATTTGTAACATGTCTGGGCACCCCACCCTTGGGATGAGCCACCTTAATTTATTTTTTCGTGGAATATAATTAATGTATGTGTAGAAAGACCTCTTGGCTTGGACGAAATTACAAAAATTACCATGTAATTTGTAAAAAGTGATGCCAGATGCTTATTACACTTTTCTCCTCTTGTCCCATCTGATCTTAAACAACTGTTTATTGTGCAAATCATCAAGTGTGATGCTGATGTTTCACTAAAGTCTGTCTTAGTCTTCCTTTCCCACATCCAGAAGATGTACAAATTGAACATTGCCTTTTTGTAAATCATAGAATCTGTACAGTGCAGAAGGAGGCCATTTGGCCCATCGAGTCTGCATCAACCCTCTGAACGAGTACTGTACCTAGCCCCACCCCACCATATCCCTGTAACCTAAGCTGCACGTCATTGGACACGGAAGGGGCAATTTAGCATTGCCAATCCACCTAACCTGCATATCTTTGGACTGTGGGAGGAAACCCACGCAGACACTGGGAGAACGTGCAGACTCCGCACAGACAGCGACCCAAGCCGGGAATCGAACCCTGGAGCCGTGAAGCAACAGTGCTAACCAGTGTACTGCCGTGCCGGTCTTTTGTCAGGGAGGGGCAGGGATAAGGAACATTTATGGTGGCAAATATTATGTTTCTTGATGATCCACAATGTAGTCTGAGGCCTGTTGGATATATAGCGAGCAAACTGCTTCCAAATAACAGTCGGCGAATGGCTTAATCAAAAAAAATGCTTTTCTTGACTTTCAGAATATTTTTGGAATGGAACTTCCCTTAAAAGATTTGGGCTTCTATAGTGTGACTGAACTTGTTGGTGCCTTAAGTGATACCCTGTGTGTGGAACGTGACTCCGTAAACCAGGATTGGCTGGTCTTTGACATCCGACACTGCAAGTCACTTCAAAGTACAAGGATAATAAAGAACGCTCTGTTTGTTTTCTGTTTAGTTGTAAAATGTTCACCTTTCAGCAAGTTCCTGAGATCACAGTCATTATGTTTTGGATTCCGACAGATTTGTCATGTTCTTTAAATATTGAAATGAACTTGCTTTCTATTCTTCTCTAAATCTTCAGCATACGTCTTTAGAAAATATCCTTGAAGCATTCAGAGATAATATACTCTGTAGGTCGGTGTTAATAGGATTGTGAAAAACATGGCTAGCCATAAGATTTCCCTTCCATGCCTGTGGAAAATGCCTGTTATTTTGTCCCGTTTCGTCTTATAGTTGCAGTGTTGATAAAAGGATCTGTACCAACTAAGCGGCTCCAAAATAGCACCAGTCTGGGCAATCTCAATTTAGTTCTGAGTGGGTCTGGGCCTGTGGCACATAGTTGCACTGAATTAGGAATTTCACACCAAAGCTCCAATGTGTGGGGAAGAAAAAAATTCATTGAATAATTTGGTGCTCGTCTTAAATTCAGGTTAAAGTACACAATTGAGAATGCTTGGAAATAATGTACTGTAAAAGACCAGAATAGATCATGGCGGTTCGTCAGGCTGATCTCATAGTTCTAGCTGACTGTATCCTATAAATCCCTTTTCTGCCAAAAATCCATCGCATTCTCTCCTGAATTTACTAACGTCTTCCATTGCCATTGTGTCCCAAGACCGTCTGCTTCACACAATCACAGCTTCCTTTGTAGTTAAATTGGAACTGTTGACCCTCCGCTCTTTTGAACATTTGTTTAATGCTGTCTAGAATTTGTGATCATCAAACATACGGTGCAATTTATCTATAACCCCGCAAAGCTTGAATATGTCTGCCACCTCTGAGCTACCTTTCTCCCGTGTAAACAGCCTTAGTGGCACTACTCCTCAATCTCTACCTGTTTCAAGATGTTAATTTAGTTTCAATTTGTATGTTTTACTGCCAGGATGTACCCACTGCAGTATGGCGACCAGCACTGCGTACAGTGCTCCAGGTGGGGCTACATTATTTTATGAAATAACCTCCTGTGGTACATCTTTTAATATGGAAAATCGTTTTAGGTTTTCTTCAATGCAAATACTTTAGGATCATTTTTAAAATGTCTTCTCCTTTTCTAGAGCAAGTGGAATCGCAATTCAATAAAATCAATTCATTACCATCCGCAGACCGGAACAAGGCAGCTGTTGCAGACATTAGGGAGCCTGAAAAGAACTTCAGTTTTGAAAAAATTAATATGGAAATGGTAAAACTTAAAATATTTTTCAATTTAAATTTTATCTCCAGTATAATTATCATTCCTCAGTGCCTCATGTCCTGTTACTGGCCCAATGCCCGGAATTTCCTGCAGGGGTGCAACCTGGAATCTGTACCTGGATTATACCCATTTCTGTGGCTGTTTTGGCATTGGCAAGTCATGCTCCAATAAAAACTTGTGCGTATGTTAATAAAATTGACAAATGTAAAATGGGTGTTATAAAGTGATTTGAACAAAATTGCATTGAGGCCTCGAGGGGGGAGGACATTACAAATGCGCAAGTGGTTGGAAATATCCTTATAGAGGCAAGGTGGGGAGTACAAGCCAAGTAACACAACTCCCTGGCAAATTTGTTTTTTTAATAAACATTTTATTGAGGTATTTTTGGTATTGTAACAACAACAAAATAAACAATGTACATGAAACTAAACACATAGTGCAAAAGCCGTCACCCTCCCTTACAGGTCCCACCTTTATTAACCCCCTCCTCTAAGCTAAACTAACCCCCCCCCCCCCCTTCTGCTGACGATTAATTTTCCGCGAAGAAGTCGACGAACGGTTGCCAACTCTGGGCGAACCTTAACAGTGACCCTCTCAAGGCGAACTTGATTTTCTCCAAACCGAGAAAGCTAGCCATGTCCGATAGCCAGGTCTCCGACCAAGCTAACAGTATCCGTCTCCGGGCTACCAGGGAAGCAAAGGCCAGAACGTCTGCCTCTTTCTCCTGGATTCCCAGGTCTTCCGACACCCCAAAAACTGAGACCTCTGAACTCAGCACCACCCTTGTTTTTAACACCGTGGACATGACATCTGCAAACCCCTGCCAAAATCCCCTAAGCTTCAGACATGTCCAGAACATGTGGACATGTTAGGGGCTGGTTAGCACACTGGGCTAAATCGCTGGCTTTTAAAGCAGAATAAGACAGGCAGCCCGGTTCGATTCCCGTATCGGCCTCCCCGAACAGGTGCCGGAATGTGGCGACTAGGGGCTTTTCACAGTAACTTAATTGAAGCCTACTTGTGACAATAAGCGATTTTCATTTTCTCATGGTTCGCTGGTCCTCTTGCACATTTTGCACACCTGTCTTGCACCCCAAAGAATCTGCTCATCCGGGCCACTGTCATGTGAGCCCGATGAACGACCTTGAATTGTATCAGGCTGAGCCTGGCACATGTTGCGGTCGCGTTGACTTTACTCAACGCGCCCGCCCATAGACCATCCTTTATCTCTCCTCCCAGCTCCTCCTCCCACTTGCGCTTCAGCTCCTCGGTCTGCATCTCCTCTGACCCCATAAGTTCCTTGTAAATGTCCGAGACGCTCCCTTCTCCTACCCATCCTCTGGAAACTACCCTGTCCTGAATGCCCCTCAGCGGTAGGAGCGGGAAGGTTGTCACCTGTTTACGTAGGAAATCCCGCACCTGCAGATACCTGAATTGTTTCCCCTCGCCAACCTAAACTTCTCCTCCAGCGCCCTCCTACTCTGAAAGCTCCCCTCTATAAACATATCCCCCATCCTCTCAATCACTGCTCTCCGCCATATCCGGAACCCCCCCATACATACTTCCCGGGGCAAACCGGTGATTATTACAGGTTGGGGATCAGACCGATGCTCGCTCTGCTCCCACATGTCTCCTCCATTGCCCCCAGACTCTCAGGGCCGCCACCACCACGGGGCTGGTGGAGAACCGTGCCGGCGGGAACGGCAGAGACGCAGTTACCAACGCCCCCAGACTGGTACCCTTGCATGAAGCCGCCGCCATACACTCCCATGCTGACCCCTTCCCCACCATCCACTTCCTGATCATGGCTATATTCGCCGCCCAGTAATAGTTACTAAAATGTGGCAGCGCCAGCTCTCCCCGACTCCACTCGAGCATTACCTTCCTTACTCGCGGGGTCTTGCCCGCCTAAACGAAGCCAGTGATCACTTTGTTGACCCGTTTAAAAAAGGACCGCAGAATAAAGATGGGGAGACATCGAAACACGAACAGGAATCTCGGGAGGACCGTCATCTTCACGGCAAAAATTATTTTTAGCACCATTTACATTGTTCTGTGGACTGTCTTCATTGACACAAATGTTTCCCTACTCCCAGCAGACTTATTTGGAGGAGAAAGCTGCCAGGAGGAAGGAAGGGGAGCCGGTGAGGAATGCAAAGGTAGTCAGACGGCTGTGTCATTGGAACCTGACTAGCTGGCTGCAGGCCCGAAGAGGCACTGGTGGTGGAAAATCCGAGGGCGTGTGGATTCTGACATCCTGCGACAGTAAAGTGGACCTTCTTGGAGATGTGGTCTCTGAGTTGGAATGCTGAGCACCGAATATGCACAAGTTTCCTCAGCAGGATGAAATGAAGGAGCAGTTAGAATTCCACATTGGTGGAATTTCAGCTCTTCAGGTTTTTGGTGACAAACCAGAAGGCGTGGCAAGACGTGCCTTCCGGTTTCTTAGGCCTGCTGGTCTAACGACTGTCATCATGCCGGTGAGCAGTCTGATGAGTGAGGATGAAGTGGAAGCTGCTATGTTCCCTGTGCCTGCGGCTGCCACCTCTCTGCATGACAGGACCAGCCAGTCCCAGGCCTCCAAACAGCAGGCACCGTACCACCTGTACACTGTGCCGCAAGGGGCAGTTCCGAACGTAACTTCTAGGACACCATTAGGAGTGTCAGTCAAATCCTATACGCTCTTCATTAAATGCGTGCAGGGTGCTGTCTCATTTGGTGCTTCACTCTCCAGGTCTCTTGTGCTTCTTTTAATTTTAGCAGGCAGGGGAAGAGTGAGGTAAAGAGCCTTTTTATTTCTCAACAGGATTGGAAATTTCCTGATTGCATTAACCGGATGTGAATAGTGTCAGTGCTTCCTGGAGCAGTTGGCTTGCACCACTTAAGATGACTGGGTGCCGGGGCAGCATGTGGCGCAGTGGTTAGCACTGGGACTGTGGCGCTGAGGACCCGGGTTCGAATCCCGTCCCTGAATCACTGTGGAGTTTGCGCATTCTCCCCATGTCTGCGTAGGACGGGCCCATCAGAATGGGCATGCATTCTGTCAGAGAGATTGGTCGAGGATTCTAAAAGATTGAGGTTTGAGCACAAACCTCAATGCACATATTTCCTTTGCACTCCAACTCTTGTGTGATTCCAGGAACAAGTATACAGGAAATTCCAGGCCCACAATAATTTGTTTCCAGATTGGAGAGCCAGTAGCTGAACAATGAATTAAGTCATTTCAGCCATCAGTGTTCTACACAGTTGAAAGACCACTATACTAGCTTGTATCTAGTTTGCTTTATTCAGTGTAAACTGCTTGTTTTGCAGTGAAGTCTCCGTCAAGACTATTTCAGAATGCTATCACCAGTTTCTGACCCACAACCAAGGGATTTGAATTTTAATAACCTGAAATTCTTTCCATTTTCTCGGCTGTGGGAGCAGTATATTATGATCCTGTTAAGATCAATATTGTTTTGAAAACAGATCTGAAAAATGAAAATGAAAACCGCTTATTGTCACAAGTAGACTTCAAATGTGAAAAGCCCCTAGTCGCCACATTCCGGCGCCTGTTCGGGGAGGCTGGTACGGGAATTGAACCGTGCTGCTGGCCTGCCTTGGTCTGCTTTCAAAGCCAGTGATTTAGCCCAGTGTGCTAAACCAGCCCCATAAAATACATAGCAGAGGATGGTTCTGAGATGGTACCAGAGATCTGGAATCCCAGTGACCAATCTAAAAAGAAATCGCATGATGAGATTTCAAGTTTTAGGACTTTTACTGTAACAAACTAAAATCAGCATCAATTAATGTTACTTAGTAGGCAACTAATGACTAAATTACAGAAAAGATGACCTATATTATTGTTTTAACGTAACTGATGACCCCACACCATGTGTATTTTTTAAGGAAGCAGTCCAAAGTCACTCAGCTTCTAATGGGTTTTACTTGTCCCTGTTTCGCCGAGGCATAACGTCCAGCGACTGTGAGGCCCCTTTCCATCAGTCTTGTGTGAAATCCCAAATTTACCTGCAGCAGCACAGCTAACCCTGATGATTCTTTCCCCTAGCCACGCCCAGACAAATCTTTCCAAATTCTTGTTCCCTCTTCTCTACCAGAGGACAAGCTGCTATCAGCATGCCGGCTGGTAGCTGACACACAACAGCCTTTTCCTTGCTGCGCGGCCTATGTGGTTTTTCTGCCTCTGCCTCTCTCTCTCCGTTCAGAATCAATGAGACAGAAAGCCTGCAATAACCTGAACATCTTCTGCCTTTGTTTTCAGTTGTTAAAATCTGGCTAGTGTATTTCAACTGGGGCCTCCGGTCTCCATGGTAACCAAGTCACACAGGCCTGTCATCGGGCAGAATTTGTAGCAGAACGCATGACTCTTTAAAGAGAGTTTAAACGCAACTGCCTTACAAAACTTTGCATTTGTAACATTGTGTTATAATTTATGAATAATTCAAATTATTGGATTTTATTACACTCTCGAACCAGACCCCAGCAGTTGCTAGTATACTGGACAGAACCCCGAATATTTTATTTAATTTGTAAGACTGCGAGGAAAGGATACTTCACTCCAGGAGTCTATCCACAAATAGGGATAATGAAACAAACTTTATTACTAACTTTAATATTGTAAAGAATGTAGCTTAACCAGTTAAACAATGCTCAACAATAGAATGAAACAATAACTCTGAACATAAATCTTTATCTCCACTCGAACAACACCCATCTCAGGTCAGAATCCACTTTTAAGTGATTAGCAGACCGAGGAATAATTGCTTAATAGAGATGTCTTTGATACCTTACTTTGAGAATAATAACTCCTTCAGGAATAAAATCCTGCTATTCCCTCCCTAACAGCACTGTGGGTGGTACCTACACTGCAGGGACTGCAGCGGTTCAAGAAGGCAGCTCACCACCAACATCTGAAGGGCAACTGGGAATGGGCAATAACTGCTGGCCTAAGCAGCAACGCCCACATCCTGTGAATGAATTTCAAATAAACAATCCAATTAGCCCAACGTTTAAGATGCTTTAATTGCACCTGTCTCCAAAAAACCTGCTGCCTTTCAAACCAGGAGTTTTAAAAACATGGCTTCAGCAGTCACACACACTAACCCAGGCTTTTAACCCTTACCACACCAACTGCAGATAATACCAGATATCTGAAATTCCGACATTAATCACAATCTTTTTCTAGTAATCCAAACAAATTAGATTCATGGTAATTCCAGTGGTTATAGTCTGTGACACCAATATTGTTCTGGTTCCATTGTTTTAATCCCCACCTGATCTCAGTCGTGATGGAGATTCAAGTCATCAGGATAAAGTGTGAACTCTGAATCAGAAGTCAGTAGTCTTTGGCGTGCTCTCCTATAAGGCCATTCAAAGTGTTTACCGATCTTGATTGTCTGAGAAAGGATAAGTCACATTGGACTAAGCTCTCACCTTGTATCATTCAGGGAATCTTTTGGTCAGACCAAGCAACAACATTTGTGCAGATTATTTGCAGTTGAAGATGAATGTGGTGGCAAGATGGGGGTAAATGCACAAAATGTGTTCCTTGCTTTACGGTTTTGTTGTCCTATTATCCAGGTAAAGAAGACCCAGTGTTCACCAGACATTGAGATTCCACCAGATGCCATACAGGATGGAAATCTCTACAAGCTACCAGAGCTAGAGGAAAACTCCTTTGTCTGTGTGTTTGTAGAAAGCGTGACTTCGCCCAGTCAGTTTTATATTCGTTTCTATGGGGATTGCACCTCCATGATGCTCGAGGATCTGATGATCGAGATGAGGTACAGACTTTTAACGCTGACACATTGGGCTGGATTTTGCTACGGGCTTCAGGACCACGACCTTGGGACTAAATGGGAGCCTCAAGCCCGTACTTGCTCGCAGTGAGGGCCGGCTCAGAAATCTTCCATAAGGCAGGCCCCCCCCCCCCCCCCGCCCCCAAATGTCCACTTCAGGTTATCACCGTAAAAGGGGTAGTGGGGAAGCTCTCTGTTGCAGCCCCAATCAAAAGGATGGCAACTTAGCAGTCCTACCAGGAGATGTGGGTTGGGGACCACAAGGGCATTCACTGGGCTGCACCGTAGTGCAAAAATAAACAAGATCTAGGCCGTGGTTCTGGAACGCTAACCCCTCAGTTGGAGCAGGTTCGGCCACAATTGTGGCCTTTCATGCTTGTGTTGCCTTTTTTACCTACTGTAAATATGGCAGTCAATGAGGTTGCCCTCCTTTCTGTGGATATCAATATTCTATTGCTCAAGTCGCCAGGTATCAAATGATACCATCATAAGGTTCAACCAGATATCGATCAAAGAGCCAAACACCAATTAGTTAGTTCAAGATCAAGAATACTTTTATTTACACACACAATTATCATGCAACATAAACACTACTAGTTAAACTACACGTATCGACTAAGACAACCTGTACTTAACTTCAGGCACCCGGGTTAGGTCAGAGGAACAGTGGCCGTTGTTCGGATCTGTATCTATCGGGTCTGTAGAAGTAATTGCTGCTCAGCTAGGCTCATCCGCCTGGTAGCGGGCATTGAACTTGACCTTGCTTCTGGTGGTGCTGCACTTGGAAGCAGACGTTGCCAGAGCGCCGGGTCCAAGAGAGGCCGAACACATGGCAGGCTCTCTTTTTGTCCTTGGGGGTTTTCGCTCTCTTTTGGGCGGTCCTTCAGTTTGGACCCCATTAATTGGGTAATTCTTGATCACTGTTCGATTCAAACCAATAAAGGGGCGGGTGCCTTGATGGCTGGGCGTATCCTAAGCGGTCATTGACCCTGTTGTTTACGCTTCCCGAGTACAGGGAGTGGCGCCGAAATGTTGGGTTGTATCGGTCGCTCAAGTATCAGTCCTTTGGTGGAGATGGGCCATCAAAATGCTAATCGGTTGGGGGGTTTCGATACCGTCTGGATTCTTCACTTGCAAATATACATTCAGGCTCTGAGCCTGCCTGAATCTCGCATTGTCCATTTTTCCCGTTATGCTTTGTGACCTTCCCTGTTCCTTATTGTAAGTGGCCATCCCAGGTGGCTACACTTGCAGCATAGGCATAGCCTCGCCTGCTCTGATGACCCTGCAGCATGCCACAGGGAGGCCCACCTCCATTGAGCTGTTGGGAGACCTGCTCTGCTGGTGCAAAATTCCTGCATGGCTGCAAAATTAGTCCTAATTGGTGTTTTAACAATTTTAAATTGGCTACCCGCTCCATTCTGACATGGCTCTCCCAGTCTGCCATTGCAGGGCTGAGAAAATGCAACCTGTTATTGTCTCCTTCCCCGAACAAGTAAAACATTTAAATGTAACATGTGGTTGTTCCAAAATTTTAACCCAAAATAGAATCCGAGTAACTGTTAATTATCCACTTAACTCCCATTTTAATAAAAAGGTTAGTCTTTGACTTTCTGAACTACAATTAAATGCAAGAGTCAACTATTATACTTTGAGGGGTAATGAACAGGGACAATTTGAGGTGGGGAGTAGATGATTTTGATCTTGTTCTTGCATGTATCATTGAAGAATGTTGTCAACGCTTGCAAAAGAAGTCCCTAATTTAATGTTTTTTCTACATCAGAGCTGCTGCAATGTTGTACTACGTTGAGTAGTACACTGGGCTGCATCACAGTCTGGTATGGGGACTGCTCGGCCCAAGGCCGCAAGAAACTACAGAGTCGTGAACACAGCCCAGTCCATCACGCAAACCTGCCTCCCATCCATTAACTCTGTCTGCACCTCCTGCTACCTTGGGAAATCAAAGATCCCTCCCACCCGGGTTATTCCCTCTTCCAACGTCTTCCATTGGGCAGGAGATACAAAAGTCTGAGACACGCACTAACAGATTCAAAAACAGCTTCTTCCCCGCTGTTATCAGACTCCTGAATGACCCTCTTATGTACTGAACTGATCACTCTACGCATCTTCTCTACTATTGTTAGCACTATCCTCAGTCTGCTTCACCCCATGTCTACGTATTTACATCGTGTATTTATCGCATGTCCTGGTTTTTTCATGTATGGAACAATCAGCTTGGATTGTTCGCAAAACATTACTTTTCACTGTACCTCGTGACAAATCTAAATCTAGTTGCCTCCTGGTAGTTCCTGTGTGACTGCTGTGATGTTTGGTGACCCAGCTGAGAGAGCACTGGACCCAACTCGAGATCCAAGATTTTTCCTAGTGCTTCATTTTGTCTTTTGAGGAAGTTAATTACCGGATGGATGGTGACGGGCTGAGATGGTGGACAGTGTACAATTCTGTACACTTCTGAATACAATTCTGAATTGGTGACCCTAACTGTCCTATCACAGTAAGAGTTTGCCATTCCTAATCTGTAAAGACATGTGTTTTACAGTTGAGTCATCCATCCTAAGACATGTTAGCCACTCCATTTGGGAGAGGGTCAGATGGTGGTTGAACCAAATGGAGCACTCCTTTGCGTTTCATGCAGCAGTTTTCCGAGCGCTTACTTCTATTTGTGCCTACAGGGATCGTGGCAGGTAGAGCATGGCTGTATTCTAATCATAGCAGAATAGCAAAACGTCCTTTGGTGAATAAATCTTAGATTTGTAGATGCATTTACAAGTAAAGCACAACAGGACAAAGCACTGGCAGTTCCAGAAATGGTCACTCTGAATGGGCATCATTGATCTAAGTGTTAATATTGTTTTTCCTTTCAGACGGTGCTATTCTTATCAAGAGGTCTCTGAGCGCTATGTGATGCCAGATTCGTTTATCCAACCAGGACAAGTGTGTTGCGTGCGGAACCCTGATGATGTGTGGTGGTACCGTGTCATTATCCATCGAGTGCTAGATGAAAAACTAGTGGAGGTGTACTACGTTGACTTTGGAGATATTTCTTCTGTGGAAAGGTCTAGACTAAGGTTCCTCAAGTAAGGACAACTTATTTTACATGGGTTACTTCTGTCCTGAATCTGTTTTGGGTCTGCTTACCTACCGTTGTTTGAGATTACATTCATCTTGGTCATTTGAGAACCCTTCTTTTTCATTAGGAAGCAAATGACCTACATCATTTCAAATTGGGTATGGGTCATTTCATCTATTGGTGTTGTGGTTTTTTTTTGTACTTCTGTTATTTTGGGACTAGGACGTCTTTGCTTGTCTCCTATGGAGGTACAGACCGACCATGTATCCTAGAGAAGACTGGCTTCCTTTGTTTGTTTCTGGTGTTGTTGGAATAGAGAGAAATATGTATTGGTACATGCCCAGGCGTGGTAGTTATAAGAGTGATGCGAGTATCCTTGGCCTTTCAGCCCCTATTGTAATATGTTGTCAATCTTAATTTTAGCTCGATTGAGTAAGTCAGGGTAGTAGTAACTAATCTGGGTCAGATGGAGGGTACGTTGAGCAGGGGAGAGACCACCCTCCCCCGAGATGTCCCCTTTTGAGGACTTCTGGATTGACCTTGAGATTTGGCTGTACTGGGGATGTAGTATCCTGTTGGCTGTGGGGCCTGAGTATGGGTCTGAGTGCTCCGGTTTAGCATTTAGAATCTTTCTTCAGTTGGAGATTAGGCTGGATGGAGGAGTAAGTTGCCCTCCTCCTAGTAATCTTATATGGGGTCTTCCAGACAATCCTCCTCCTTGAGTCTTGGTTTCCTCTGGGAGAGGCAGTATCCTGTTTCTTATGAGGTTATGCTGTTCTGTTCCTGGTACCCTTTCCGTGAAAGTGTACGTTGCCAGACCATGTTGGACGTCAATTGGCTAATCCTGGCGTTCCTCTCTTTCAGGGGTTTCCTTTCTTTATCTGGATGGGAGAGGTGCTGAAATGGGCTCTGATTTGTTTTCAGAAAGGTTTCCCTTATCTTGTCGCGAGGAGGAGGGTTGTATCGCCCTCCAGGATATCTAGTTAATGGGTGTCTTAACTATTCTTCTGCTCTTCGTCGACTGGGCTTCCTTGGTGGAGAGTGGTTTAGGTTTTCCAGTGTTGGCAGGGCCTGAACGGTGCCTCTGATTTAGGTAGGGAGGAGTGAGTCAGTTGTGTTGCGTGTCTTGGCATGGTGTAAGAATCCTTGGTTAATTTATAGCGTACACAAGAAATGATCAATAATGATCACTCTACTATACTAGACTTTGTTTTTTTTGCATCTGATGGTTGTACGTAGGATGTCCCTTTAGAACAAAGGTCTTTGTGAATTATTTCTATATTTCTTTTTTTCCTTATTTTGGGGTAAAACCATTGTTGACTGGCTCCTGCGAAAGTACACACAGTTCTCTTATCCGAATAAAAGACATTTATAAAGTGTCACTGGTGCCTCTGGTATAATTGGAAAGAGTGTGTGTTAGTCCTACAGCAAAGCCGTGTCTACAGTTGCCTTGGATTTCCCTGCCACTGGGCCAAGACCTCGCTCCGTTGGGACGGTGTGGTGGTTGCCGTGCAATGAGCCCCTCACGTTAAAAGAATCCATGCACGGGCATCTTCCACCCCACCCACCCAAATGAATTACGGGACCTGGAACGTCAGGGCCCTCATGGACAACCCCAACAACAACAGAGCTGAACGTCGCACTGCAATCAAAGCCCGGGAACTCCAACGCCAGAACATTGACAACACCGCCCTGAGTGAGACATGACTGGCAGGAGGTCAGCTTAAAGAACAAGGTACCTTCCTCTGGAAAGGCAAACCAGGAGAAATGAAATGAAAATCGCTTATTGTCACAAGTAGGCTTCAAATGAAGTTACTGTGAAAAGCCCCTAGTCGCCACATTCCGGCGCCTGTTCGGGGAGGCTGTTACGGGAATTGAACCGTGCCGCTGGCCTGCCTTGGTCTGCTTTCGAAGCCAGCTATTTAGCGCACTGTGCTAAACCATCCCAAGGAGAAGAATGGTGTCTCTACGGGGCTGGCCTCGCCATAAAAAAACAAATTGGTCAGACGTCTCAACAAACCCCTTGCGGGGTGAGCAAACTACTCCTGACCTCACGGCTCGCATCTCAAAGTCAGAGGAGCTGATTCTCCTCAGTGACTTCAATGCTAGAGTCGGGAAGGACGCAGACTGTTGGAAAGGCAGGAAGGACGTGAGGAAAACAAACGCCAATGGAGTCCTCCTCCTGACAAAATGTTTAGAACATGACCCTTTAATCACAAACACCCTGTTCTGCCAGAGAGACGAGCAGAAGACCTCCTGGCAACACCCCTGCTCCAAGCACTGGCACCTAATATACTATCTTCATCATCCGGGCAAGGGACCGCAAAAAAACGTCCGAATCACCCAGCCTCGACTGGAACTGACGACTGCTGGACTGGCCGCTGACTAATCCGCTCCACCCATCTCCATGACACTGGCTCCAAACCACACAGGCAGAAAAAACTCTGCCGCAGGAGACTCAATGTGGCTGGACTCCGAGACCCTGAGAAGAAAGAACTACCCAGTCTGCACCTCACAGTTAACCTGGCGACCACCATCGGGTCAGAGCCCAAGAACGCCCACAGCGCCGGGTCCACCTTAAAACCCACCATAGTCCGCGCCTGCAAGGAGACGCTCGGGCTCGCGACCAGGAAACACCAAGACTAGTTCGACTAGACCAATTAGAATCCCTGCAGAAATACTAAAATGCGACAGAGTTGCATTCTTTTTTTTTTTATTAAATATTTTATTGAAAATTTTTGGTCAACCAACACAGTACATTGTGCATCCTTTACACAATATTATAACAACACAAATAACAATGACCTATTTTATAAACAAAAAATGAATAAATAATAAATAACAAAAATGAAAACTAGCCCTAATTGGCAACTGCCTTGTCACAAGTAACACTCTCCAAAAATATAATTTAACAGTCCAATATATAATTATCTGTAGCAACGACCTATACATACTATACAGTATATATTAACAACCCTGAGAGTCCTTCTGGTTCCTCTCCCCCCCCCCCCCCCCCCCATCCTGGGCTGCTGCTGCTGCCTTCTTTTTCCCATTCCGTCTATCTTTCTGCGAGGTATTCGACGAACGGTTGCCACCGCCTGGTGAACCCTTGAGCCGACCCCCTTAGGACGAACTTAATCCGCTCTAGCTTTATAAACCCCGCCATGTCATTTATCCAGGTCTCCACCCCCGGGGGCTTGGCTTCTTTCCACATTAGCAATATCCTGCGCCGGGCTACTAGGGACGCAAAGGCCAAAACATCGGCCTCTCTCGCCTCCTGCACTCCCGGCTCTTGTGCAACCTCAAATATAGCCAACCCCCAGCTTGGTTCGACCCGGACTCCTACTACTTTTGAAAGCACCTTTGTCACCCCCATCCAAAACCTCTGTAGTGCCGGGCATGACCAAAACATATGGGTATGATTCGCTGGGCTTCTCGAGCACCTCGCACACCTATCCTCCACCCCAAAAAATTTACTGAGCCGTGCTCCAGTCATATGTGCCCTGTGTAATACTTTAAACTGAATCAGGCTTAGCCTGGCACACGAGGACGACGAGTTTACCCTGCTTAGGGCATCTGCCCACAGCCCCTCCTCGATCTCCTCCCCCAGCTCTTCTTCCCATTTCCCTTTTAGTTCATCTACCATAGTCTCCCCTTCGTCCCTCATTTCCCTATATATATCTGACACCTTACCATCCCCCACCCATGTCTTTGAGATCACTCTGTCCTGCACCTCTTGTGTCGGGAGCTGCGGGAATTCCCTCACCTGTTGCCTCGCAAAAGCCCTCAGTTGCATATACCTGAATGCATTCCCTTGGGGCAACCCATATTTCTCGGTCAGCGCTCCCAGACTCGCGAACTTCCCATCCACAAACAGATCTTTCAGTTGCGTTATTCCTGCTCTTTGCCACATTCCATATCCCCCATCCATTCCCCCCGGGGCAAACCTATGGTTGTTTCTTATCGGGGACCCCCCCAAGGCTCCAGTCTTTCCCCTATGCCGTCTCCACTGTCCCCAAATCTTCAGTGTAGCCACCACCACCGGGCTTGTGGTGTAGTTCCTCGGTGAGAACGGCAATGGGGCTGTCACCATAGCCTGTAGGCTAGTCCCCCTACAGGACGCCCTCTCTAATCTCTTCCACGCCGCTCCCTCCTCCTCTCCCATCCACTTACTCACCATTGAAATATTAGCGGCCCAATAATACTCACTTAGGCTCGGTAGTGCCAGCCCCCCCTATCCCTGCTACGCTGTAAGAATCCCCTCCTCACTCTCGGGGTCTTCCCGGCCCACACAAAACCCATGATGCTCTTTTCAATCCTTTTAAAAAAAGCCTTCGTGATCACCACCGGGAGGCACTGAAACACAAAGAGGAATCTCGGGAGGACCACCATCTTAACCGCCTGCACCCTCCCTGCCATTGACAGGGATACCATATCCCATCTCTTGAAATCCTCCTCCATCTGTTCCACCAACCGCGTTAAATTTAACCTGTGCAATGTGCCCCAATTCTTAGCTATCTGGATCCCCAGGTAACGAAAGTCCCTTGTTACCTTCCTCAGCGGTAGGTCCTCTATTTCTCTACTCTGCTCCCCTGGATGCAACACAAACAACTCACTTTTCCCCATGTTCAATTTATACCCTGAAAAATCCCCAAACTCCCCAAGTATCCGCATTATTTCTGGCATCCCCTCCGCCGGGTCCGCCACGTATAGTAGCAAATCGTCCGCATACAAAGATACCCGGTGCTCTTCTCCTCCCCTAAGTACTCCCCTCCACTTCTTGGAACCCCTCAACGCTATCGCCAGGGGCTCAATCGCCAGTGCAAACAATAATGGGGACAGAGGGCATCCCTGCCTTGTCCCTCTATGGAGCCGAAAATATGCAGATCCCCGTCCATTCGTGACCATGCTCGCCACTGGGGCCCTATACAACAGCTGCACCCATCTAACATACCCCTCTCCAAAACCAAATCTCCTCAACACCTCCCACAAATAATCCCACTCCACTCTATCAAATGCTTTCTCGGCATCCATCGCCACTACTATCTCCGTTTCTCCCTCTGGTGGGGCCATCATCATTACCCCTAACAACCTCCGTATATTCGTGTTCAGCTGTCTCCCCTTCACAAACCCAGTTTGGTCCTCGTGGACCACCCCCGGGACACATTCCTCTATTCTCATTGCCATTACCTTGGCCAGGACCTTGGCATCTACATTTAGGAGGGAAATAGGTCTATAGGACCCGCATTGTAGCGGGTCCTTTTCCTTCTTTAAGAGAAGCGATATCGTTGCTTCCGACATAGTCGGGGGCAGTTGTCCCCTTTCCTTTGCCTCATTAAAGGTCCTCGTCAGTACCGGGGCGAGCAAGTCCACATATTTTCTATAGAATTCGACTGGGAATCCATCCGGTCCCGGGGCCTTTCCCGCCTGCATGCTCCTAATTCCTTTCACCACTTCTTCTACCTCGATCTGTGCTCCCAGTCCCACCCTTTCCTGCTCTTCCACCTTGGGAAATTCCAGCCGATCCAAGAAGCCCATCATTCTCTCCCTCCCATCCGGGGGTTGAGCTTCATATAATTTTTAATAAAATGTCTTGAACACTCCATTCACTCTCTCCGCTCCCCGCTCCATCTCTCCTTCCTCATCCCTCACTCCCCCTATTTCCCTCGCTGCTCCCCTTTTCCTCAATTGGTGTGCCAGCAACCTGCTCGCCTTCTCCCCATATTCGTACTGTACACCCTGTGCCTTCCTCCATTGTGCCTCTGCAGTGCCTGTAGTCAGCAAGTCAAATTCTACATGTAGCCTTTGCCTTTCCCTGTACAGTCCCTCCTCCGGTGCTTCCGCATATTGTCTGTCCACCCTCAAAAGTTCTTGCAGCAACCGCTCCCGTTCCTTACTCTCCTGCTTCCCTTTATGTGCCCTTATTGATATCAGCTCCCCTCTAACCACCGCCTTCAACGCCTCCCAGACCACTCCCACCTGGACCTCCCCATTATCATTGAGTTCCAAGTACTTTTCAATGCACCCCCTCACCCTTAGACACACCCCCTCATCTGCCATTAGTCCCATGTCCATTCTCCAGGGTGGGCGCCCTCCTGTTTCCTCCCCTATCTCCAAGTCCACCCAGTGTGGAGCGTGATCCGAAATGGCTATAGCCGTATACTCCGTTCCCCTCACCTTCGGGATCAATGCCCTACCCAGCACAAAAAAGTCTATTCGCGAGTAGACTTTATGGACATAGGAGAAAAACGAGAACTCCTTACTCCTAGGTCTGCTAAATCTCCACGGGTCTACACCTCCCATCTGCTCCATAAAATCTTTAAGTACCTTGGCTGCTGCCGGCCTCCTTCCAGTCCTGGACTTCGACCTATCCAGCCCTGGTTCCAACACCGTATTAAAATCTCCCCCCATTATCAGCTTTCCCATCTCTAGGTCCGGAATGCGTCCTAGCATCCGCCTCATAAAATTGGCATCATCCCAGTTCGGGGCATATACGTTTACCAAAACCACCGTCTCCCCCTGTAGTTTGCCACTCACCATCACGTATCTGCCCCCGTTATCCGCCACTATAGTCTTTGCCTCGAACATTACCCGCTTCCCCACTAATATAGCCACCCCCCTGTTTTTCGCATCTAGCCCCGAATGGAACACCTGCCCCACCCATCCTTTGCGTAGCCTAACCTGGTCTATCAGTTTCAGGTGCGTTTCCTGTAACATAACCACATCTGCCTTAAGTTTCTTAAGGTGTGCGAGTACCCGTGCCCTCTTTATCGGCCCGTTCAGCCCTCTCACGTTCCACGTGATCAGCCGAGTTGGTGGGCTTCCTACCCCCCCCCCCTTGTCGAGTAGCCATCACCTTTTTCCAGCTCCTCACCCAGTTCCCACGCAGCTGTATCTCCCCCAGGTGGTGCCCCCCCGCCCATCCTCTCCCATACCAGCTCCCCCCTCTCCCCAGCAGCAGCAACCCAGTAATTCCCCCCTCCCACCCCCCCCCCCCCCACCGCTAGATCCCCCGCTAGCGTAATTACTCCCCCCCATGTTGCTCCCAGAAGTCAGCAAACTCTGGCTGACCTCGGCTTCCCCCCGTGACCTCGGCTCGCACCGTGCGACGCCCCCTCCTTCCTGCTTCTCTATTCCCGCCATGATTATCATAGCGCGGGAACCAAGCCTGCGCTTCTCCCTTGGCCCCGCCCCCAATGGCCAATGCCCCATCTCCTCCACCTCCCCTCCTCCCCCATCACCACCTGTGGGAGAGAGAAAAGTTACCACATCGCAGGATTAGTACATAAAACCCCTCTTTGCCCCCCACATTCGCCCCACCACTTTGTTCGAACGTTCTTTTTAATAACCCGCTCATTCCAGTTTTTCTTCCACAATAAAAGTCCACGCTTCATCCGCCGTCTCAAAGTAGTGGTGCCTCCCTCGATATGTGACCCACAGTCTTGCCGGTTGCAGCATTCCAAATTTTATCTTTTTATGAAGCACCGCCTTGGCCCGATTAAAGCTCGCCCTCCTTCTCGCCACCTCCGCACTCCAGTCTTGATAAACGCGGATCACCGCGTTCTCCCATTTACTGCTCCGAGTTTTCTTCGCCCATCTAAGGACCATTTCTCTATCCTTAAAACGGAGGAATCTCACCACTATGGCTCTGGGAATTTCTCCTGCTCTCGGTCCTCGCGCCATCACTCGGTATGCTCCCTCCACCTCCAACGGACCCGCCGGGGCCTCCGCTCCCATTAACGAGTGCAGCATCGTGCTCACATATGCCCCGACGTCCGCTCCCTCCACACCTTCAGGAAGACCAAGAATCCTCAGGTTGTTCCTCCTTGCGTTGTTTTCCAGTGCCTCCAACCTTTCCACACATTGTTTCTGATGTGCCTCCTGCGTCTCCGTCTTCACCACCAGGCCCTGTATATCGTCCTCATTCTCGGCTGCCTTTGCCTTGACGACCCGAAGCTCCCGCTCCTGGGTCTTTTGTTCCTCCTTTAGCCCTTCGATCGCCTGTAGTATCGGGGCCAACAGCTCTTTCTTCATTTCCTTTTTGATCTCTTCCACACAGCATTTCAAGAACTCTTGTTGTTCAGGGCCCCATGTTAAACTGCCACCTTCCGACGCCATCTTGGTTTTTGCTTGCCTTCCTTGCCGCTGTTCTAAAGGATCCACTGCAATCTGGCCACTCTCTCCTCCTTTTTCCATCCGTATCCAGGGGGGATTCCCTTCTGGTTTACCGCACAGTGTTTTTAGCCGTCAAAATTGCCGTTGGGGCTCCTATCAAGAGCCCAAAAGTCCGTTTCACAGGGAGCTGCCGAAACGTGCGACTCAGCTGGTCATCGCCGCACCCGGAAGTCCCCGACAGAGTTGCATTCTTGACAAGAATCCACAACCTCCGCAGTCTTGTCTGGAAGGAAGAGAGCATGCTGGATGATCTCAGAGATGCCGTAATTGTGACCATTTTCAAGAAAGAAGATCGGCCCGACTGCGGAAAGTACCGTGGGATTATCTACTTTCCGCCACAGGAAAGGTCATTGCAAGAATCCTCCGGAACCGCCGCCTCCCAGTAGCTGAAGAGCTCCTCCCTGAGTCTCAATGCGGCTTCCGCCCATCAAGAGGCCCCATGGACATGATCTTCAGTGAGGGACAAATCCAGGAAAAGTGCAGGGAGCAGCATCAGCCTCTGTACATGGCTGTCTTCGATCTCGCAAAGACCTTTTACTCTGTCAGCCGTGAGGGATTGTGGAACATGTTCCTCCAATTCAGCTGCCCGCAGAAATTCTTCACCATTCTCCGCCTGCTCCACGATGACATGCAGCTGTGATCATCCCCAACCGAACCACCACAGACACAATACGTGTGCAAACTGGGGTCAAACAGGCTGCGTCATCGCACCAACGCTCTCTCCAGCTCCTCGCAGCAACACTCCACTCTGTCACCCTGAAGCTCCCCACTGGAGTGGAGCTAACCTAACCAAGTGGGAAGCAGTTCAACCTCCGACTCCTCCAGGCCAGAACCATGACCACTCCAACCTCTGTCAGCGAGCTGCAGTACACAGACAATGCCCGTGTGTGCGCATGCTCGGAGACCGAGCTACAAACCATCATCAATGCATTCATCAAGGCATATGAGAGAATGGGCTTCAGACTAAACATTCGGAAAACAAAGGTTCTCTACCAGCCCACTCTTTCCACAAAAAGCTGCTCCCCCCCCCCCCCCCCCCCCCCCCCCCGCCAAACCATCAAGATCCACGGTGAACCCCTGGACAATGTGGATCATTTCTCCCATACTGCAGGAGCTTCCTCTCAGTGCAAGCAGACATTGACGATGAAATCCAACATCGACTCCAATGCACCAGTGTAGTCTTTGGGGCGCCTGAGGAACAGAGTGTTCAAACACAGAGACCTCAAACCCAGCACCAAGCTCATGGTCTACAGAGCTGCCGTGGTCCCCGACCTCCTGCATGCATCAGAAACATGGACAATGTACAGCAGATACCTCAAATCTCTGGAGAGATATCACCAGAGCTGCCTCCGCAAAATCCTGCAAATCCTGGCAGGATAGGCATACCAACGTGAGCATCCTCTCCCAGGCCAATATCCCCAATATCAAGGCACTGGTCAAGCTCGACCAGCTGTGATGGGCGGGCCACATTGTCCGCATGGTCGACACGAGACTCCCCGAACAAGTGCTCCACACCGAGTTCCGCAATGGCAAGCGATCACTGTGAGGGCAGAGGAAACGCTACAAGCACACGCTGAAAGCCTCCCTAAATAAATGCAACATCCCCACCGACACGTGGGAATGGCTTGCCTTAGAACGCACAAACTGCAGAAAAGGCATCCGCAAAGGGGCCAATCACCTCAAGCGTCACAGGGTGGAGCACACATGCCAAGCGTACACAGCAGAAAGAGAGCGCAGAATCCTGAGCGTCCCCCCCACCCACCTCATCAAACACCACCTGCCAAACCTGTGGCAGAGTCTGCGGATCCAGGATTGGACTATTTGGACACTACAGAACCCACCTCCCCGGAATGGAAGCAAGTCATCCTCTGGGACTACACAAGAAGGGAAGAAAAAGATGATGATTGGAATTGAGGGAGGTATGTTTTGGTGCTTGCCCGAACGGGGAGCGAAAATCTTATCCTATATTTTCTTTGGCTGTATGAGCAATCATGATCGATTGTTCCAGGCACAGCACTGTGCCTGGCCTGATACATTCCTTGCACTCCCATCCCTGGGACTCTGATCCAGACAGAGCACTGTGCCTGGCCTATTGATTGTTCCGGGCAGAGCACTGTGTCTGGCCTGATTGATTGTTCCGGGCAGAGCACTGTACCTGGCCTGGTTGATTGTTCCGGGCAGAGCACTGTACCTGGCCTGGTTGATTGTTCCAGGCAGAACAATGCCTGGCCTGATTGATTGTTCCGGGCAGAGCACTGTGCCTGGCCTGATTGATTGTTCTGGGCAGAGCACTGTGCCTGGCCTGATTGATTGTTCCAGGCAGAGCACTGTGCCTGGCCTGGTTGATTGTTCCAGGCAGAACAATGCCTGGCCTGATTGATTGTTCCGGGCAGAGCACTGTGCCTCGCCTGATTGATTGTTCCAGGCAGAGCACTGTGCCTGTCCTGGTCGAATGGTTGAACAGCTGACCGGCAATCAGATTGACCGACTGCTCTCACGGGTGGGACTGCCTTCGCTTGCCAATAGCTCGCCATCCTTAAAATCTTAACCTGTAAACTTAGATGAACACTGAACAATGAATCCTAACATTGGTTCTATTGTCTTCCATAGATGTTGCCATTCAAAGCTTCCCGCTCAAGGAATTCCATCAACGCTTATGTGGCTACAACCAACTGAGGTAGGGCAGAAGAAAAATATGGTTTGAACTAACTTTGAGGATGTTTTAAAATTGAAACCCACCACAACTGCTTTTGGTTGTGGGCTCCACTTAAAGGCAAGTTTCCCAAGTGAAAGGTCATTTGTAGACCGTGAGGAATTCCCGTAGGGACTGAAGTCTAAATCTACTGTTCAAGTGAAGCACGGTCAAAGGGCAAGTGTAATTCCAGCAGAACGCTTCCCCATTTTAACATCAGTCATTTGAAACTTCATTTTTCCACAGTTCCGTTCTGTTATTATTTATAGTTACTTGCAGCAATTTGGAAAATGCAGACGAAGAACTTGAGGGTGCAATTGCAGTTCAGTAAGTTTACATAAGTCATTTTCATTAGAAATGTGGCAGTAGGAATTTATAATCAGAGTGTGTACAGATTAATGTTTTATTCATAGCAAATGTTTTGTCTGGCATGAAACGCACGCTGTAGTTTTGTATTCAAAAACAGACTTTGTTTCTCAGTTTTCTGCTGCTTATTAATTTTGGTCCGTTCAAATATTTGATAATTGAACAAATTGAAGTCCCCGTTTCAACCACTGGCAGGTGGACATTGCCCCACAGACATGATGCCTGGGAAATGTAATGTAATTCCAGCTGCAGCATGTCATCACAGAGATTTCATTTTCCTTCAGCAGGATGACTGGAGCATTGCTGCTAAAAATCAGTTTCTGAGATTCTGTGGCAAGCAACCACTGGTGGCCCTGATTTGTGGCTACCTCGACGATGTGTTGCACTTGTTCCTCTGTGATACCTCGACAGATGAAGATGTTTACATTAATGATGTCCTGAAGAAAGCAGGCCATGCAGTGCCCAGCCTTACAAACAACGCTGCTAAGGTACAGTCAGTGCGTGCCAGTGTAGCAGCTTGCCATTGCACCCGAAGGGGAGGCTACGGTGTTAGTGTTAATATCGCTGGACTAGAAATCCAGAGTCCCAGGATGATGCTCTTGGGATCTGCATTTGAATCCCACCACGGATGATGAAATCTGAATCCAGTAGAAATCTGTAATTAGGAAGTCTTAATGATGGCCATGAAACCATTGTCATAAAAACTCACCTGATTCACTGATGTCCTTTAGGGAAGGAAATCTTTTTTTATATAAATTTAGTGTACCCAATTCATTTTTTCCAATTAAGGGGCAATTTAGCGTGGCCAATCCACCTACCCTGCACATCTTTGGGTTGTGGGGGCGAAACCCACGCAAACACGGGGAGAATGTGCAAACACCACACGGACAGTGACCCAGAGCCAGGATCGAACCTGGGACCTCGGCGCTGTGAGGCAGCAGTGCTAACCACTGTGCCACCATGCTGCCCTCAGGGAAGGAAATCTACCACCTTTACCTGGTCTGTGGTAGTCCCTTAATTGCCCTCCCGGATGGGCAATAAATGCTGGCCCAGCCAGCGACGGCCACGTCTCATGAACAAATGTACTTTGGAAATGCATTTTCTTGAACTATTCCATGTGTTCGAAATACCCTCTTTAATTGCACTGACCCGCACGCCATTCCTTGTCCAAAATGGTGAGCAGGGTACCTGTTGAATCTTTGCCCAAATGCTGATTCTCAGCCTGAAGCTGGGAGATTGCACCAAACAATGTAGAATGTGACAGCATTCTGGCTTCCGTGGTACCTTTGCCTCAGCATTGCTGACATGGAAAACAGATGGTTGGAGACAACCAAGCCACTTGCTGCTCAAGGTTTTGGTACTCATTTTAAAGTGAGTAAAGAGAGAGGAGCAATAGAGTCCTTGTTGGTGTTTGTTGGTTGAACTCTGGTATGACAGGAAGCCTTTTTCTGAGCTTTGGTTATAACTTCTTTCTGGTTTTGGCTGTAGGGATTTGGGCTGTTTAATCCTGCTGCCCTGTATTTGAAATCAAAACTAATTTCTGTAAAGGAGGTGCCATCAAAAATAAATGAGCCTCCAACAACCCCACTTGACAGAAAACCCAAACCCTCCACAGCAGAGAAGGACAAACAACCAGACCTCCCAGCACAGGGAGAGCAGAATAAACGGGTGAGCTGATCTTCATTGTCTAAGCTGTGGAATGGTGCATTATGGTAATCTTAAGTTTGGTTTTGTGTTTTTTGAAGTAACTATCAATTTCCTGTGTTGTTAGACAAACCAAGTCAAGACTATATCTAATATTCGGTTTAAAAGTCGATGGGGTAACCGGACCTAGGTGAGGAGATGCGAGATCAATAGAGAAAGGATGCTTTTGATCCTGGAGGAGATGGAGGATGAGGACAGGAGGAGTAGGTGCAGTGAGAAGCTAATAGTAAACATGACACTGGACTAGAAGCCATTTCTTTACAGTGGGACGAATGAGGAAATGGGGTGGCAAGAGGAACAGGGCAGAAAAGGTATGAAGGGAAGAGGAATAATGGTGAATAGGAAAAGGTTGGTTGGCACTATCAGAGCCAAGATTCTTCAGTGGGGCGGGAACCTATATTGTGCAGAGCCCAATTCCATCTCTGGTGGGCACAGATGGGAAGCAGGTGGAAATCTTGCTTTTGGGTATGAATCAGAAGAGGAATGCGCTGTTTCTAGGCGAGCAAGTGATTGCCTAGAATAATGATCGAAAGAACAATTTCTGTTTAAGCCAGGATGGGGATGTCTAGTTCCAGTAGCTGAGATTTGGAGGGGTTGTCCAGCAAACTTAGTGCTAGGCTGGTATTTAACCTGTGGTCAGAGGTGGTTTAATTACGTTTTCCATTTAATTCTCGGTTACAGATGTGTTTATTGAGATGGAGGACACTCTGAGACTGTAGCGGTTGGGTGAAGATTATTCTCACTTGCAGTTTTGGTACCATTGAGTATTCAGTTTTACCATTATCTGGTGACTCTCCGGAAGTTGCTGCCTTTACCATTAGTCCGTGCACCGTTGCAGTGTTTGATCTGCATGCGTATTGTTATCACCTAGCTTTGTGATTTGTGTGTAGGACCATTTCAGGAGATGCTCCTCCAAACCGAGAGATAAACTAATCATTCCCATCCTAATCACAAATAGAACTAACTCTTAATTCTCGCCATCCTAAATGATGTTTATATGGAGATAATATATCCATCGTTCCTCGTCAGTTTTACTAATGTGGCCACTCCACTCCATGATCTTATTACCATACATTCAATTACAGCCTATTGTAATTAATTTGGATTCTATATATCACTAACAACATGTCAAGACATACCAATTCTTTTACAGGATTTTGAACCACTAACATTTGATTTACCATATTTGGAACCATATCCGTTTTGCTCGGTTACTTCAGTTGAAGACAATTGTAAATCTTCGAAGATGTCTACACTGGAAGTATCTGAAGAAATTCAATATGAGCTCCCAGCACTCGAGGTTGTGGAAGAGGAAAAGCAAGTATGTGTTATCAACAAACCGGGATGACTGGTACCAGCTTTACCAGAAATTAAAATCCAGATTCCGTAACGGAAGAGTCTTTGCAATTGATGTAGATAGCTTGTAAAGTTGGAAGCCTATCTAAGAGCTTTCTCTCAGTGGAGACAATCTTTCACTCGTTCCCAGGTTTCATTTTGCACTTTACTGGCTGCTCTGTCTGTGCTGCTCCCATCAAGTTTCTGCTGCTCCGCCTCGCGGCGCCGAGGTGCCAAGTTCGATCCTGGCTCTGGGTCACTGTCCGTGTGGAGTTTGCACATTCTCCCCGTGTTTGCGTGGGTTTCGCCCCCACAACCCAAAGATGTGCAGACTAGGTGGATTGCCCATGCTAAATTGCCCCTTAATTGGAAAACATTAATTGGGCACTCTAAATTTTTTTTTTTAAAGTGTTTCTGCTCCCACTTCTGGCTATATAGGAAATGCTGAGCCCGACATTCACCCTATCCTCTAATTCCCCCCTCCCCAGATTCCTTTTTCCCAAACCACTGCCTGCTCAACCACCCAATGGACCAAATAGCCTACTTCTGCACTGTAGGGTTTAAGGAGAGGTTTGCACTTCCCGTATATTTAGCATGCAGAATGAATGGTGTTGAGTCCCTCAGTCATCATCTGATTGTTTGGATACAATTGAGATGCAAATATTCGACAGACTTGAGGTTATTTGGCTTCGAGTTACAAATTCTTGAAGTTCAGATGACCCTTTGTGTTTCTTTTGCCATATATTTTAGATTGAAGAATGATTTCTGCACAGAAAGTGAGGATAATGCAAAATATTTTGTGTCACACCAAACATTTTTAGACACTGGTTAAATTAGTTTACTTTAACTTTTCATCACTTTTTCAGCAGGTTATCTTGTGTCTGTTCCTTTTTATTAACTGCGTATATAATTATAGCAGAATCGGTGTTGTGAATCACTGAACCGTGTGAATCACCTCCAAAATTCAGAGGCAATGTTAAAATCACAAGATGAGTTCTATATCTCAATAATTGATACCAAGCATTCTGTGGAACCATGCAGAGCAGAAATTCCAAGTGGGAATGATCAGCCTGGTGAGTATAGCCATCTACTATTGAAATTGGAGAATTGGACATTTTGAGCAATGTAGGATACAGGAGCTTTTACTTTTAGAATTTCAAAAAATATTTTTGTTTTCACACTAACTGTATGATTTGAATGAGCGGAGTAGAATGATAACAGTGCAAAATAAAAATCAGAATAAAATCATCACTGCTGGATGCTCTGCAATCGTATAATTTGCTTATAATGTACTTGCAAATTCTTCGCGGTGGACTTTGTAACTCTCCCAAGTTAAATACTCCCAACAGTTCACACCAGACCAGAATTAAATTAAGAACAGTCAAAGTTTGTAAATCTTTGGAGAAGGTTTTGCTTTGCTGGTAAGTATGGAGCTGAACCTATACACACCAGAAAGTAAGTTTAGTTTCTCGTCTCCTGTTGAGTTATCTGGCTAGAATGGCAATAGCAGTAATTAGATCTTGATTGTATATCATTGAACTGGAGGGTAAAGTTCATCCTGGATCCTATTTTGTCCACTATGCAAGGACGCATTGAAAAGTATATGTGCATGTAAATGTTGGTTGGATAAGATCAGCCTTAGCTGTGGTGTTCACATGCAGGTGAGGCCACTTGCGTTGGACCTAGTGACAGTGGAATAATGCTCAATTATGATCTTACATAAAATGAAAGATTGGCAAAACAAAATTATTTCTGGGGGGGGGGGGAATATTATCATATTTTACAAATAGTACTTTTAAAATTTTATGTCACTATCCGACTGGAAATACATGAAAAATAGAAGCAGGAGGAGGCCATTCGGCCCTTCGAGCCTGCTTGCCATCCATTATGATCATGGCTGATCATCAAGTTCAATACCCTGATCCCACCTTGCCCTCGTATCCCTTTAGCCCCAAGAGCTGTATCTGTTTCCTTCTTGAAATTACACAATGTTTTCGCCTCAGCTATTTTGTGGTAGTGAATTCCACAGATTCTCCACCCTCTGGGTAAAGAAATTTCTCCTCGCCTCAGTCCTAAAAGCTCTACCCCTTAGTTCAGAATCCTTTTCCAAAGCCCCTATCTGTGGCTTTTTTCATTACCTCTTCAATGGCTGCTTACATTCTCTCACTCTCACTTTCTCTCTCACTCTCTAAGAGTCTGCTGGTAGCAGTCTTTTCTTTCTGTCTGTTTAACCCTTAAATTACCTGCTACATCTTGGACCCCATTTCTGGACCCACGTTCTAATATCCCCTTATCATGATACCTTCAGGAATCATTAAACATGTCTGGAATTCAAAACACCAGCTGCTCCAAGAACTTCTTATAAAATTGAATCAGAAAGCCCTCCGGACCAGGGCTTTCCCAGTCTGCATCAAACCAATGCTTTTTTTCATTTCATCTGGGTTTAATAAGGGTTCCAACTCCTTCTCCGCCTCCAGAGCTGGGATGGATAGGCTGTCCAAAAGGTCAGACATGACCGATCCCTCCACCAGAGGCGCCGATCTATGAAGTTCACAATAGAACGATTCACAAGCCTGATTAACCTGAGATGGGGAGGAAACCAGGTTACATATTTGTCTAATTTCCCGGGAGGCTGCCTGTCATTTAAGTTGGTGAGCCCAAAGACGACTGCCCTTCTCCCCGTATTTATAAAACATGAGCGTCGCAGCTAGCCCACTGCTCTGCCTGTCGACAATAGCTTGAATTGTGTTTGCAGCTTTTTCTTACTTGCCAACAACTCCGGGGTAGGGTTCATTGAGTACTGGTGACCCACCTCAAGAATGGAGTCCACTAGCTTTTGCTGTTCCACTCTCGTTGTCTTCATCAAATGCGCTTTATAGGAGACAACTTACCTCCTATAAGGACCACCTTAAGGGCCTCCCACACCGTGGAATTGCGTGAGATTGACTCAGTTTTATTTACTTTTATATAGTCCTCAATGGCTATGGACATGTGCTCCACAACATTTCTTATCCGCTAGCAAAGTGTCTAACCTCCACGGCGGACGTTGGGAGGGGTCTGATCCTATGCCAAATCAACAAAATACGGGGCATGGTCCGAAATCACAATCGCTGAGTGCTCGGCCGCCACCACTGAAGGGAGGAGAGAACTACCACCACCCACCCCCGAGGAGCGGTCCAGTTAGGATCCAGAATACAGTTTAGGTCCCCACCCAAAATAAGCTGATTGGGGAGGGAGGCCGGCAGAGTATTAATAAAGTTTGTATATTCCCAGTTTTGGGCTTAGACATTAACCATGACCACCGGGGTGCCTACCAAAGATCCACAGACAATGACATGTCTGCCATTGGGGTCGGGTAAAAGCTGAAAGGCAGAAAACTGAACGCTTTTAGTAATTAATATTGCCGCACCCCTGGCCCTACCATCAAAAACCGAGTGAAAAACGTGTCGTACTTGCCCCCTTGCAGTCTTGTCTGGTCCCTGACCCACAAATGGGTCTCGGGGCGGCACAGTAGTACAGTGGTTAGCACTGTTGCTTCACAGCGCCAGAGTCCCAGGTTCGATTCCGGGCTTGGGTCACTGTCTGTGCGGAGTCTGCACGTTCTCCCCGTGTCTGCATGGGTTTCCTCCGGGTGCTCCAGTTTCCTCCCACAAGTCCCGAAAGACATGCTGTTAGGTGAATTGGACATTCTGAATTCTCCCTCTGTGTACCCAAACGGGTGCCGGAATGTGGCGACTATGGGATTTTCACAGTAGCTTCATTTCAGTGTTAATGTAAGCCTACTTGTGACAATAATAAAGATTTTTATTATCTTGCAAAAACATCAGGTTTTAAACTCTTAAGGGGAGCAAATACTCTCGAACTTTTCACTGGGCCATTCAACCCCATAACGTTGCAGGTGACCAAACAAACTGAGGGTCTCACATCTCCCCCTTGCATCAAATAAATAGTCCTTTCCATCAAAAGTTACTCTAAGCCAAGCATGCTAGATCACACCGAGTCAGACGCCACTTTTATACAGGGGCAGCCTTGGGTCTATTGATCACAGCCCTCTTCTTCGCCAGCGCCGCTCCTAGGTCTTGGTAGAACCAGATGGCGTGGCCTTCCCCTTTAAAGTCCCAATGTTCCTTCGCCCATCTTGGAACCCGTTCTTTCTACTTGACGGTATGGAACCTCGCTATTACCGCACGAGGTGAATCCTCAAGATGGGGCCTTTGCCGGAGTGTACAGTGGGCTCGGTCCAACTCAGGAGGGGATGTGAGTCCACCCTCCCCCACCATCTTTCCGAACATATCCGCAAAGTGCTCCGTGGGCATTGGGTCTTCCAGCCCCTCCGGCAACCCCACAATTCAAATGTTTAGTCTCCTGGACAGATTCTCCAAATCATCCACATTGGCCTCAAAGACTTGTTCGCTTAGGCCACCGAAGATAGCTCTGATTCCAGTGAGGCAACACGATCTCTGTGGCTTTTATCTGGCTCCATGGGCTTCCACTGTTCTCCAGAGCCGCTTGGATGAAAATGAAATGAAATGAAAATCGCTTATTGTCACAAGTAGGCTTCATATGAAGTTACTGTGAAAAGCCCCTAGTCGCCACATTCCGGCACCTGTTCGGGGAGGCTGCTACGGGAATTGAACCGTGCTGCTGGCCTGCCTTGGTCTGCTTTCAAAGCCAGCGATTTAGCCCTGTGCTAAACAGCCTCTTTAGGCCTCTTCCATTGATTTCCGGAGATCCTCCGACACAATCCATCAGCGATTTTCAAATTCCTTGGCCATGGTCCTACAAAGCACCTCGGCCATTAGTGGAGTGGCCATGGCCTCAGAGACTGACTCGGCCATTTTACCTGCCGACGACTCTGAGAAGCCTCCGACTCCGCCGACAAACGTTTGCTGTCCATCTTCTTTCCCCTGCCTTCTCTGGGCATTTCAGTCATGCAGGATCCTTATTCCATTAACTGTTTGAGTTTTCAAAAGAAAACACCCCCCGATATTAAGAAAAAGGGGCAAAAAGTACAATACTCTTGTGGGAGCCACTTAATGTGTATCTTCCCCCTACATTAAGCCACAGGAAGTCCCCGAGTTACATAGACACTTGATCGGCAAGGGGGTCAAAAGAAACATATTGGGTAGACAGGAAAGTGAAGTTTGAGAGGCTGCAATCATATCAGCTGTGATCTTATCAAATGATGTGGAGATGCCGGCGTTGGACTGGGGTGAGCACAGTAAGATGTCTTACACCAGGTTAAAGTCCAACAGTTTTGTTTCGAATCACTAGCTTTCGGAGCACTGCTCCTTCCTCAGGTGAATGAAGAGATAGGTTCCAGAAACATATATATAGACAAAGTCAAAGATGCAAGACAATGCTTTGAATGTGAGTCTTTGCAGGTAATTAAGTATGTACAGGTCCAAACGGAGCAACTGGAGAGAGGGATAATCACAGATTAAAGAGGTGTGAATTGTCTCAAGCCAGGACCGTTGGTAGGATTTCACAAGCCCAGGCCAGATGGTGAGGGGTGAATGTAATGCAACATGAATCCAAGGTCTTGTTTGAGGACGTACTCGTGTGCGGAACTTGGCTATAAGTTGCCAACTTATAGCCAAGCTTCTGCTTCGGCAGAAACTTATAGCCACATTCCACGCATATGAGTACGACCTCAACCAGGACCTTGGATTCATGTCGCATTACATTCACCTCCCACCATCTGGCCTGGGCTTGCAAAATCCTATCAACTGTCCTGCGAGCTTTTGCAGGTAATTAAGTCTTTACCCTTTCTCTGGATCTGTAAAGACTTAAAGGCTGAAAGGACCGAATGGCCTACCCCTCCTTCTAATTCATATGTTCAGATGTATACAAAAGGATGGAAAATACTGGAAGATTTGTCTTGTAGCCAACTTTTGTATGCAAATTAGAATGCTTTATAAATTTGCAAAACGTTTGGGTTTGAATTTTTGCTGCATTTTAACAGCTTAAATTAATAGTGCATTTGTTATTGAATACAGATATCTTGGGTGAAGCTTTCAATCCCGAGAAGGTTCAGCCCTCTGTTAAAACCGATACCAAGGAAGGTAAGTATTAAAAATGTTGGGCGCACTGGTTTGTTTAACTGCACTTTCACTGTGGATTAAATGATTCCATCGAATTCCCCTGTGGTTCGCCTTCTCTTCGGCTGAAAGTACTTTCTGACCCACACAGCCCTGCTCTTGGACAAGTTGCTTGATGGGCAATGCGAGAGGTGGAGGTCATGGTGTTCTTTAGGCTGCTGATAACCAAGTGAGCCAGGCTGACATAATGAGCACACACCCTCTGCTGTGGCACGAAAGTGCTCCAGATACTGCAATTGCATATCGTAACTTGAGCCGTTTTAAAATGGCACTCTTGTTCGTACACATTACTACTCAGTCACACAATGTGAAGCTACTACTTGGTGTAAACAATACACCTTAACCAAACCGCTTCTCAAAGACAGCTGGCGCTCAGGTTGAGACAGGTAAATTGCTCCCCATGATGTATTGCTCAAGATATTTGCGTGTAGTATGTCGATTATAGCCAAATAAAGATGCCCAAGCCTTGTGGTTGTCATTGCTCAAATGTAGACTCTATCTTGTCTATCACAATTTACACACACTTCTAAAAGGACTGGCTGTGCATTATAAATACTTAAGCTCATTTATGTCTAAATTTGGTTGAGATAGTAATCTATATAAACATAATTTATATTTCAAATTTATTATTAAATCATTCATTTTCAAGGCTTCTGGCTCTCTGGTACTGCTTTTTTTATCGGAAGATTTTTCACCACATCTGTTGTGGGCGTTTAATGAAGCGCTGGAGAAGGGGGAGTTACCGGAGACGATGAAGCAGGCAGTAATCACACTAATCCCCCAAAAAGGGAAGGACCCGGTGGAATGTGGGTCGTATAGACCCATATCACTATTGAACACGGATGTGAAAGTATTGGCTAAGTTGTTGGCGGGGAGGATGGAGGATTGTGTCTCGGGGGTGGTTGCAGAAGTACAAACAAGCTTCGTGAAGGGCAGGCAGCTCGCGAGGGATATAAGACGGCTGTTGAATGTGGTGATTAATCCGTCGAGAGCTCTGGTACCGGAGGTGGTGTTGTCCATGGACGCAGAGAAAACATTTGATCGGGTGGAGTGGCGGTACTTGTTCGAAGCTTTGGGAAGGTTTGGGTTTGGGCCGAGATTTGTGGCATGGGTGCGGTTGCTGTATGTGTTGCCAGGAGGATGAATGATATGAGCTCACAAAGCTTTGACTTTCAAAGGGGTACGAGGCGGGGGTGCCCGCTGTCGCCGCTGCTGTTTGCGCTGGCCATAGAGCCATTGACGATGACTCTCGGGGTCGGCAGAGTGGCAGGGGATAATGAGGGGACAGAGGGAGCACTGGGTGTCGCTCTATGCCGATGACCTCTTGTTGTATGTTTCGGATCCGTTGGAGAGTATGGGAAGGATTATGGGCCTGTTGGGGAGGTTTGGAGGGTTCTCGGGATACAAGCTGAATGTAGGGAAAAGCGAGGTATTCCCGGTAAATGAGCTGGCACAGTGTGCTAATTTAGGGGGGCTGCCATTTATGGTACCGAGGGATAGGTTTAGGTACTTGGGGATTCAGGTAGCGAGGGAATGGACGGGACTCCATAAGTGGAACTTTTAAAAAAAATGTTTATTCAAAGTTTTTCCAACAAAAATTTTCAACCAGTTAAACCCCCCCCCCCCCACCCCGCCCCGCCCGTAACAGAAAAGAAAAAGACAAAAGAGCAAAACAACACATAAACATATCAAGCAAACATAGTACAGAACTTATACAATGGGTTTCTCCCGCACATATTAACCCTCCCATATGTTAGTACAAATACTACCTGGGAAAAAAACCCTCCCCCACCCACCCAAATACCGCCCCCCCCCCCCCCGAAAGAAATAACCCCCCCCCCCCCCCCCCCCCCCCCGGGCTGCTGCTGCTGACCGAGCTCCTTCTAACGCTCCGTGAGTTAGTCTAGGAACGGTTGCCACCGCCTGGTGAACCCCTGTGCAGACCCTCTCAGGGCAAACTTTATCCTCTCCAGCTTAATGAACCCTGCCATGTCATTTATCCAGGCTTCCACACTGGGGGCTTCGCGTCCTTCCATAATAGCAAGATCCTCCGCCGGGCTACCAGGGACGCAAAGGCCAGAATGCCGGCCTCTTTCGCCTCCTGCACTCCCGGCTCGTCCGCCAGCCCAAATAATGCCAGCCCCCAACTTGGTTTGACCTGGACTTTCACCACCTTGGACATAGTCCTCGCGAAACCCCTCCAGAACCCTTCCAGGGCCGGGCACGACCAAAACATGTGGACGTGATTCGCCGGGCTTCCTGAGCACCTCCCACATCTGTCCTCCACCCCAAAGAACCTACTCAACCTCGCCCCCGTCATATGCGCTCTGTGAACAACCTTAAACTGTATCAGGCTGAGTCTGGCACATGAGGAAGAGGAATTAACCCTACTCAGGGCATCCGCCCATAGACCCTCTTCGATCTCCTCCCCCCAACTCCTCCTCCCACTTGTCCTTCAGCTCCTCTACCAAAGCCTCCCCCTCTTCTTTCATCTCCTGATATATCGCCGAAACCTTGCCCTCTCCGACCCATACACCCGAAATCACCCTGTCCTGGATCCGCTGTGCCGGGAGCGACGGGAATTCCCTCACCTGCCGCCTCACAAACGCCCTCACTTGCATATACCTGAACGCATTTCCCGGGGGTAACCTGAACTTCTCCTCCAGCGCCCCGAGGCTCGCAAACGTCCCGTCTATAAACAGGTCCCCCATCCTTCTGATCCCTGCCCGATGCCAGCTCCGAAACCCCCCATCCATCCTCCCTGGGACGAACCGGTGGTTCTCCCGGATCGGGGACCACACCGAGGCTCCCATCTCACCCCTATGTCGTCTCCACTCCCCCCAGATCTTTAGCGTTTCCGCCACTACCGGACTCGTGGTGTACCTTGTCGGCGAGAGCAGCAGCGGTGCCGTCACCAGCGCCCTCAGGCTCGTTCCTTTGCAGGACGCCATCTCCAACCTCTTCCATGCCACCCCCTCTCCCTCTATCACCCACTTACGGATCATCGCTACGTTGGCTGCCCAATGATAGCCCTCCAGATTCGGCAACGCCAGCCCTCCCTGTCCCTACTACGCTCCAGAAACCCCCTCCTTACCCTCGGGGTCTTGTTTGCCCACACAAAGCCCATGATGCTCCTACCTACCCGCTTAAATAAGGCCTTGGTAATCCTAATAGGAAGGCACTGGAACAAGAAAAGAAACCTCGGGAGGACCATCATTTTAATTGACTGTACCCTGCCCGCTAGCGAGAGTGGCAACACATCCCATCGTTTGAAGTCCTCCTCCATCTGCTCCACCAGCCGCGTCAAATTAAGTTTGTGCAGGGTCCCCCAGCTCTGAGCTACCTGGATCCCCACGTACCGAAAGCTCCTTTCCGCCCTCCTCAACGGTAGGTCATCTATCCCTCTTCCTTGGTCCCCCGGATGCACCACAAAGAGCTCACTCTTCCCTACGTTGAGCCTGTAGCCCGAGAAGACCCCAAACTCTCTTAGGATCCGCATGACCTCCACCATCCCCTCCACTGGATCCGCCACATACAGCAACAGGTTGTCTGCATACAGCGACACTCGATGCTCCTCTCCCCCTCGGACCACCCCCCTCCAGTTCCTGGTCTCCCTTAATGCCATATCCAAAGGCTCAATTGCTAATGCAAACAACGGGGCACCCCTGCCTCGTCCCTCGATACAGCCGAAAATACTCCGACCTCCGCCGATTCGTAGCCACACTCACCACCGGGGCTCTATATAGAAGCTTAACCCAACTAATAAACCCCTCCCCAAACCCAAACCTCCGCAACACTTCCCAGAGATACTCCCACTCCACCCAGTCAAAGGGTGTTCTCCTTCTCCGCGTCCATAGCTGCCTCCATCTCCGCCTCTCCCTCCACCGATGGCATCATAATCACGTTTAGGAGCCTCCGCACATTGGTGTTTAGCTGCCTGCCCTTTACAAATCCCGTCTGGTCCTCATGAATCACCCCCGGGACACAGTCCTCAATTTTCGTCGCCAGCACTTTTGCCAGCAGCTTAGCGTCCACATTGAGGAGCGAGATCGGTCTATATGACCCACATTGCAGTGGGTCCTTGTCCCGCTTCAGGATCAGAGAAATCAGTGCCCCGGACATAGGCGGGGGCAGGGTCCCCCCCTCCCTTGCCTCATTGAAAGTCCTCACCAGCAACGGGGTTAACAGGTCCGCATACTTCCTGTAAAACTCAACCGGGAACCCATCTGGCCCCAGGGCCTTCCCCGCCTGCATGCTCCCCAGTCCTTTAACCAGCTCCTCCGGCCCAATTGGCGCCCCCAAACCAGCCACCTCCTGCTCCTCCACCCTCGGGAACCTCCGTTGATCAAGAAATCTTTGCATCCCCTCTTCCCCCGCTGGGGGCTGAGATCTGTACAGCTCCTCATAGAAGTCCTTAAATGCCTCATTTACTTTCACCGCACTCCGCACCGTAGTTCCCCTGCTATCCTTGACTCCATCTATCTCCCTCGCTGCCATCCTCTTACGGAGCTGATGTGCCAGCATCCGGCTCGCCTTCTCCCCATACTCGTACGTCGCCCCCTGTGCCTTCCTCCACTGTGCCTCTGCCTTCCCCGTGGTCAACAGGTCGAATTCCGTCTGGAGACTTCGCCGCTCCCTAAGTAGTCTCTCCTCGGGGGCCTCTGCACATCTCCTGTCCACCCTTAGGATCTCTCCCACTAACCTCTCCCTTTCCCTGCCCTCTCTCTTCTCCCTGTGAGCCCTGATGGAGATTAACTCTCCCCTGACCACCGCCTTCAGCGCCTCCCACACTACCCCCACCTGCACCTCCCCATTGTCGTTGGCCTCCAAATACCTTTCAATGCACCCTCCCGCACACCACCTCATCCACCAGTAATCCCACATCCAGACGCCACAGCGGGCGTTGGTCCCTCTCCTCTCCTCTAACTCCAGCTCCACCCAGTGCGGGGCGTGGTCTGAGATGGCTATGGCCGAGTACTCCGTTCCCTCCACTTTCGGAATCAGCGCCCTGCTCAAAACAAAAAAATCTATCCAGGAGTAGGCTCTGTGCACGTGAGAAAAAAAAGAAAATTCCCTGGCCAGGGGCCTAGCAAATCTCCATGGATCTACTCCCCCCATCTGGTCCATAAACCCCCTAAGCACCTTGGCTGCGGCCAGCCGCTTCCCCGTCCTAGATCTGGAGCGATCTAATGCTGGGTCCAGCACTGTGTTGAAATCCCCCCTCCCATTATCAAGCTTCCTGCCTCCAGATCCGGAATCCGCCCCAACATGCGCTTCATAAATCCAGCATCATCCCAGTTCGGGGTGTAGACGTTCACCAATACCACCCACACCCCCTGTAGCCTACCGCTCACCATCACGTATCGACCTCCATTATCCACTACAATATTCTTGGCCTCAAACGACACCCGCTTCCCCACCAGTATTGCCACCCCTCTGTTCTTCGCATCCAGCCCCGAATGGAATACCTGTCCTACCCATCCCTTTCGTAACCTGACCTGGTCTGCCACCTTCAAATGTGTCTCCTGAAGCATGACCACGTCTGCCTTCAGTCCCTTTAAGTGCGCAAACACTCGGGCCCTCTTAACTTGGAATGTGAAGGGCCTGAATGGGCCGGTTATCAGCTGGATTGGGGGGCTTTCTCCCCCCCCCCCCCCTTGCCGACTAGCCATCTCCTTTTCTGGGCCAGTCCCGTGCCCGCGCCTCCCACACCCCACACCCTCCAGTCCCCCAGGCTGGGGACCCCCGTCCCGACCACCTCTTCTGTTTCCAGTTCCCCATCGGCCAATGCAGCAGCAACCCAATATCTCCCCCGCTGGACCCATGTCTAGCTCTTTTGCTCCCCCCCCATAACACTCCCGTAAGTCAGCTGACTCCTGCTGACCCGGGCCTCCCCCGCCATCCCATTGACCCCCCCCCCCCCTCCCCAGCAGTCAGTGAGTGCTCCTCCACCCCACCGCCCCCTCTGTCTTTCCCTAACCCGGGGAAAAAGCCCGCACTTTCCTAAGCCGGCCCCGCTCCCTCTGGCGCAGCTCCTTTTGCGGCCTTATCCCAATTCCCCCATCCCCGGGCCTCCCCTCCCTCCAGCACCGACGCCCACATTCGCTCACAATCTCCCCATCAGATCTCTTCCCCCATCCATCACCCAACCCGTGGAACATTCCCGATGCATAGTTAAAATCCTGTATGCATCCGACATCTCCCCCCCCCCCACAACCACAAACCCTCAGTTTGAGTCCAACTTTTCAGTTTGTATAAAGGTCCAAGCCTCCTCGGGCGTTTCAAAGTAGTGGTGTCGATCCTGAAATGTGATCCACAATCTCGCTGGCTGCAGCATTCCGAACCTCACCCCCTTCCGATGGAGCGCCGCCTTGGCCCGATTAAAACCAGCTCTCTTCTTTGCCACCTCCGCGGGTAGATTCGGATCTCCGTATTCTCCCACCTGCTGCTCCACTCCTTCTTGGCCCATCTCAACACACACTCTATCCACGAGACGGTGAAACCTCACCACCACCGCCCGTGGCGGCTCATTGGCCTTGGGTCTCCTCGCCAGGACCCGATGAGCCCCATCCAGCTCCAGGGGATGCGGAAAGGCCCCCGCTCCCATCAGCGAATTGAGCATCGTGCTCACATATGCTCCAGCATCGGCCCCCTCCACTCCTTCAGGGAGACCCAGAATCCGAAGATTCTTCCTCCTCGACCTGTTCTCCAGGTCCTCTAATCTTTCCGCCCACCTCCTGTGCAACGCCTCATGCGCCTCCACCTTCACCGCCAGGCCCAAGATCTCATCCTCATTCTCCGCGGTCTTCTCCCGCACCGCCTGGATCGCCGCACCTTGGGCCTTCTAGGTCTCCACTAACCCCTCGATCGCCGTCAGCATTGACCGCTCCACTCCTGGTCATTTCCATATACTATGGAGGGGGGACCTTGCTCACCTTCCCACAATAGAGGTTGTCGAAAAAACTGCCGTTGGTGCTCCTCAAGAGAGCCCAAAAGTCCGTTTTAGCTGGAGCCGCCGAATGTGCGGCTTAGCTCCGCATAGCCGCAACCGGAAGTCTCCATAAGTGGAACTTAACAAAGCTGGTGGGCCAGGGAGCATTTTAAGAGGTGGGATACACTGCACTTAACGTTGGTGGGGAGGGTCCAAGTGGTGAAAATGAATATTCTGCCGAGGTTCTTGTTTATCTTTCAGGCTCTCCCGATCTTTATACCAAAGGCCTTTTTTCGGAAAGTGGGCACGATCATTTCTGACATTGTATGGACGGGGAAGGTGCCAAGGGTGGCGAGGACCCTGCGGCAGAGGCAGCAGGGGGGACGGTTGGCGTTGCCAAACTTGCTTCATTATTATTGGGTGGCGAATGTGGACAAGGTGCGGCGGTGGTGGGAAGGAGAAGGGGTAGAGTGGGTTAGGATGGAGGAGGAATCTTGTAATGGGTCTAGTTTGAGGGCTATGGTGACGGCAGCATTGGCAATGGCTCCGAGTAGGTATTCAGGGAGCCCAGTGGTGCAGTCCACGGTGAAGATATGGAATCAGCTGAGGGGGCATTCTAGGGTGGAAGGGATGTCGGTGCTAACGCCGCTGTGCGAGAATCATGGGTTTGAGCCGGGGAGGATGGATAGTGTATACAGGAGGTGGAGGGCAATGGGGCTGGTCAAGGTGAGGGATTTGTATTTGGAGGAAGTGTTCGCCAGTCTGGAGGAGTTAAGGGAGAGGGTAGAGCTGCCGAGGGGGAGTGAGTTCCGGTATCTACAGGTTAAGGACTTTGCACGAAAGGTCTGGAAGGGGTTCCCTAGATTGCCGGGATACACCCTGCTGGAGCGACTGCTGCTTCCGGATGTGGAAGGGGAGGGAAGAATTGGGGATATTAAAAAGTGGCTGGGGGAGGAGGGAGGCGAGCGGGTGGTGAAGATCAAGGAGAAATGGGAAGCGGAGTTGGGAATGGAGATCAATTGGGGAGTATGTAGTGAGGCACTGCGAAGGGTAAACGGGACCTCCTCTTGTGCAAGGATGAGCCTGATACAGTTTAAGGTGGTGCACAGGGTGCATATGACTCGGGCGAGAATAAGTGGGTTCTTTCAGGGGGTAGCAGATGGGTGTGGGCGGGGGCCAGCGAATCATGCGCACATGTTTTTGGGGTTGTGAAAAATTGGGAAGATTCTGGGCGGGAGTGTTCGTGGTCTTAGCCAGAATAGTGGAGGAGGAGGTGGACCCCGGACCCTTTGGTGGCGATATTTGGGGTTTCAGAGAAGCCGGAGCACATGGAGAGGAGGAAGGCCGATGCCTTGGTCTTCGCCTCTCTGATTGCACGGCGACAAATTTTGCTGGAGTGGCGGTCGGCATCGCCACCGGGGATAGCGGCTTGGTTGGGTGACCTGTACGACTTCCTGCGGTTAGAGAAGATAAAGTATGAGTTAAGGGGCTCAGCAGGGGAGTTTGAGGAAAGGTGGGAGATGATTGTGACCGTGCTAAAGGAGCTGTACGTCGTGTGTGTGTGTGGGGGGGGGGGGGGGGGGAGGTGAGGTTTTTCCCGCGACCGGCACACAGTGGGCCCCTGGATAGAATGATCCAGGTGAAAAATCTTGAAATCGTTTAGGTGTGTCATTGGAGAAACTTCAGAGTCATTTTGCATGGATGGTTAAACTGAGCCAAATAGCCTTCCTTATTCATAATTATTTTGTAATTACTCTGATTTGCATGTTTGGATATAATTCCATCCATGAAAGAAGTGTGTATGTTTTCATTCAAGGGTGATAGTTGCTCATCTCAGTAGAGAAAGCAGTAGTTAATCAGCACATACTAAATGTCATGGCCATTGCTCACATTTCCATGGAAAGTGTAGACCAACAGCATTAACATTATAATGTTCATGCAGATCGGTGTATAATGCTGAGCCGCCATGATTTTCTGAATTGCACAGGTACAAAGATAAAGGAAAAATCTTAAGGATCAAGGAAAAATCTTAAGGATCGCATTCCTTCTCAACAGGTTTCAGTGAATCTGTGACCCACAGTGAACATATTTTCATTTTAAGGAAGAAAGGCTAGCTTTCCAGTTAACAGTCCAGTCTATTGTGCTTCACTCATTGACACTTGTCTTAAGCCACTACGTTATTTTAAGTCTGTGATTATAATAAACGTAGATATAAGAGTGAATTTTTAAAAATCTTGTGTTTGATCAAACCTAGTCTCAGTAGTCATCAAGACTTTGGCTTTCACTTAATTGCCAGTTTGAGACCTTAATATTTTTTGGAAAAGGGGGGAAATACTCCAAAGTGGTCCGTTGCACCAATCGGGGGAGGGGGATGTGATATATTCTCTACCCAGAGATGCCTGTCTGTTGAACTGTCCTTCCTGGCCAACAGAAATTACACAGGGTGCGTTTGGAGAAAGGAGGAATGGCTAAAAGTAGAGAGAGAATTTGTCAAAAGTTTAGACAAAAATGCAAAACCGCTCCCAAATAATCTGGAAATTAAAACAATAAAGCGAACGGCCGCGATAATTGAATCACTCCGTTTTAATAGAATATTAAGTTTGGGCAAACCATGCAAATCAACCCACTGTCACTGAACACATCACAGTTTGGCTTGAACAAAGACGCACTCAGCAAAACGTAGAGATACTTCTCCATGCTGGCTGGATTATAGCGCACATTAATTAATCAATACTCTTTTTGTTTCCTCAATAGTCTCCCGCTGCACTTCTGAGACCCTGCAAAAAGAATCCATTCAGCCTGCTACGGTGTCTTTATTCAGCAATGTCCAGGAGGAGTCTGTCCCGGTCTCACCTCTGTTATCTGTTGCATCAGTTGGGCAGAGTAAATTTCACCTACCTCTGAGCTCTTCATCTGTAGCTTTGGGCCCATCTGCGCGCATGGCAGGAGCACTCCATCATTTGTCATGGCTGGCGATGATGAACAAAAAGCTGTAATCCTCACCGTTTGAGTTAGGTAAAAATTTAAGAGTCTTTCTGTGGTGGGGCGGGGTAGAGAAGGAAAATACTTTTGGTGCAAAGCTCTGGAAGAAGATTTATATTTTCCCCGAGGGCACCTACGCAACACTGGCTAAACATAAACAGCATCAACAAAGAATTATAGAATGCATCAGCCAAAGGACAATAATTTTGGCGTAAACACAAATTTTCAGTATGGGATTGGAAGCTGTTTTTGGTTTCCAATCAATGGTTTTTGCCATGGGCGACTGTGACCTTTTCACACTTCATGCAATCGGGTATATTTTACTGTCGGAAAATGTTGGATTATACATCTGTATTCGAAACCAGCCCGTAAGATGCACAAGAGACTAGAATTTTCTGTCAGTGGCAAAGTAACAGCCTTTGACCTCAAAGAAAGCAGCTGAAGACGATTTAGTGTGGACTGGGAACATTCCCAATAGCAGTTTAAAGCTGGTGAAAGTCAAGTGGATCTCCAGGTAGCCAGCATTAGTGATGTCAGCGGGGTAAGCAGCCAGCCACATTAAAAGTATCATCACAGACAGCGAACAAAGGAAGCTAAAAGCTCTGACTAATTTAAATTTAAATTCAATAATTCAGATTAGATCAGGATAGAAGCAAAAATATTTATAAGCAACCCTGTAAATTTTTTAAAATGTGGATGCTAATCATAATGGAAAAATGCAACATTCCACAAATATAAAATTAGCTTTTCAGGGTCAGTGAAGGTGTTTTAGCAGTAATTATAAACTTGGATTCTTGTAAGAAATAGGAGCATGGGTAAGCCAGATGGCTCCTCAAGCCTGCTCTACCATTCAGTAAGATCATGGCTGAGGAGATTATGGCCCCAACACCACTTACCTGCCTGTTCCCCGTAACCCTTAACTCCCTTGTAGTTCAAAAATCTGTCTCTTTTAAATATGTTCAATGCCTCCGCCTACATATAGCGGTGGAGAATTCTAAAGTTCCACAACCCTCAGAAAATAAACACCTTATCTCCGTCTTAAATGGGAGATCTCTTATTCTGAAATATGCCCCTAGTTCTAGATTCCCCATGCGGGAAACATCCTCTCAGCATCTACTGTATCACGCGCCTGCTAATCTCATCTGTTTCAATTGAATCACCTCTATGTCTCATAAAATGAGGATTGACCCAACCTGTTCAATCTTTCATCATAGAACTCGTTCGTCCCAGAAACAACCTCGTGAACCTTCTCTGAACTGTCTCCAGTACAAATATATCCCTCTGTACACAGTACTCTAGGTGTGCTCTCACCACACCAACATCCTGTACAATTGTAACAAGAATTCCCTGTTTTTACATTCTATCCCCTGCAATAAAGGTCAACTATCCATTGGCCTTCCTAATTCCTTGCTCTACCTGCATGTTAACTTTGCGTTTCATGTATGAGGACACCTAGACCCCTCTACCTGCTGCAGTTACACCTCATTCAACAAAGTGTTTTCAAGGGTTTTTACAGCTAACAGGATATGAGTGGAAGTTCTTGCCAATGATTGTAATCCAGAGGAAACCTCCATAGGGCACCCTCTGGAGCAGGATAGATCACTGGCGGCAACTTCTGGATTTCTGTAACTGTGCAGGCGTAAACTCCCAAAGTTGGTGTCAGTATCAGTGGAAGAATCACTTGTGAATGTGAACAGTTTCACTGTCATTGCCACCGTAAAATCCAGGATAGTGTCAATTTTAGGTCAGTGACAGCACTCTTGCCTCTGAGTCAGGTTCTGGGTTCAAGTCCCAACTCGGAGACTTCAGCATATTATCTAGACAAACACTTCAGCGCATTACTAAGGGAATGCTGCATTGTTGGAGGTGCGAAAGAGAAAATGCTGGAAAATCTCAGCAGCTCCGGCAGCATTTTCCTGCTGAGGTTTTCCAGCATTTTCTCTTTTGTTGCAGATTCCAGCATCTGCAGGAATTTGCTTTTATCCATTGTTGAAGGCGCTCTCTTTTGGATGACATGTTAAACTGCATCCCTGCCCCATAAAAGATTCCACAGCACTGTTCAAACATTCATCCCTCAATCAACGCCAAAAACAGATGAATGGGACATCGCACAAATTCAATGTCACATTTCCTAAGTTAAAGCTCACTGCACTTCAAAAGTACAAGTGTAAAGTGCTGCAGGTGTTGGAATTCTGAAGTAAAAGCAGAAAATGATGGAAGTACTCAGCAGGTCTGGCAGCACCTGTGAAGCAAGAGGTTTTTAAAAATAAATTTAGAGTACCCAATTCATGATTTCCAATTAAGGGGGAATTTAGCGTGGCCAATCCACCTACCCTGCACATCTTTGGGTTGTGGGGGTGAAACCCACGCAAACACGGGGAGAATGTGCAAACTCCACATGAACAGTGACCCAGAGCTGGGATCGAACCTGGGACCTCTGCCGTGAGATAGCAGGGCTAACCCACCGCGCCACCGTGCTGCCCCAAGAAACAAGAGTTGATGTTTCAGGTGGGTGTGGTCGCTCCGAGAAGGATTGCTGATAAATGCAGGATTTGCTTCCAGCATTTTCTGTTTTTATTTTACACCTCATTGACCGTGAAGCAGTTTGGGATGTCCTGAGGTTATGAAAGATGTCATACTATTTTACGTTCTTGCACTAAGGAAATTATATCCTCTGAAGAGAGCTCTGCATCATTCCGCTGTCAGGTAATATGTACCTGGGAAAGTCTGGTACTATGATCATGCTCTGTTTAGATTGCAGTGAGATAAGTAGGATCTTTCTGCTGAAAGAGATATTTCACTCCTGTGACGGCGTAGTGGTAATGTCGCTGGTCTAGCTCTCCAGAGATGCGGGCTAATGATCTGAGGACATGGGTTCAAATCCCACCACGGCAGATGGTGGAGTTTGAATTCCGTTAATAAATCTCTTTTCATGTAAAGTTAGCCCGAGTAATGCTGACCATGAAACTATCATTAATTGTTGGAAAAACCCATCTGGTTCACTAAATGCCCTTCCAGGAAGGAAGTATGCTATCCTTGCCTTGTTTGGCCAACGTGTGACATCGGGTCCCCTTCCTACTTTATGTTGAGTTAGTTGATCTCTGCCTGGATACCTTTAGGAGCGCCACATTTCATCCCAATATGTCAGGGTTCTGGAGTGCATATTAGCTCGCATTACAGTCACCAATTACTGTCTAGTGACCGCTGGTGAAAAATCTGCTTCTGTGAGTGTTAGCTGAGAACAGGATCAGGCTTGGTTTTGATTCTGTCCACTACCAAATTGCTGGCTGTTATTTGTTGTCCAGGTTCACGTGTAAGGTGGTTCAATGGGCGAGGTGGAACTGTACCCAACATTCTCTCAGAGAGAAGGGGGAAAAGTTGGAAGCTGTAGGGCTTGAAATATACTGGAGAGGTTTTAAGATTCTTTTTTAAAAAAAATATATTTATTAAAGTTTTTTAACAACACAATTTTTTCCCCTTGCAAACAATAACCCCCCCCACCCCCGTAACAAAATAACACAAAATCACGCTGAGCAAGATACATACATGGCAAAATGGAATATTTACATAGCTTTATACACTGGCTCTCGCCTGCACGTGCCAGTTTCCCCCACCCTCCATGTTATCTCCTGCTCATCCATCCCCTCAAACATCTCTTCTCTTCCCCCCCCCCCCCCCCCCAGGGTTGCTGCTGCTGACCGACCTTCCTCTAACGCTCCGCGAGGTAGTCTAGGAACGGTTGCCACAGCCTGTAGAACCCCTGTTCAGACCCTCTCAAGGCAAACTTAATCCTCTCCAGCTTTATGAACCCAGCCATGTCGTTTAAGGTTTTAAGATTCAAGGGTTCCAGTGACTTTCTGTCAGATGGGCGGCATGGTAGCGCAGTGGTTAGCACTGTTGCTTCACAGCGCCAGGGTCCCAGGTTCGATTCCCGACTTGGGTCACTATCTGTGCGGAATCCGCACGTTCTCCCTGTGTCTGCGTGGGTTTCCTCAGTTTGCTCCGGTTTCCTCCCACAAGTCCCGAAAGACGTGCTGTTAGGTCATTTGGACATTCTGAATTCTCCCTCTGTGTACCCGAATAGGCGCCGGAGTGTAGGGACTAGGGGTTTTTCACAGTAACTTCATTGCAGTGTTAATGTAAGCCTACTTGTGACAATAAAGATTATTATTATTATAACAATTTTTCAGATATTCATTCTTAATTATCTCACCGGTTAGTTTTTTTAATCTTCTCCAAGCATCCCATATTCCCTACTTTTAATTGCATGTTTTGAAATTATTTACTACAGGAAATCAGCCTGCATTAGCTGGAACACTACTTGGCTATCAAGACTCATTTGATGCTCCAGGCCTGCATTGTACACTCTGGTTCGGAGAGCTTTCAAAAGGTTGAACTGTCAAAACCTTTTGGATTTTTTTCCCTGTGTTATGAGTTTTCCTTTGTGCATGCTTCTGTAAAGGAAACATTGTATAAGATGGGCATAATCCTGACCTTTGTATTTTTTTTCTTTTTTTGTGAAAGTTGTTCAAGTTACCTTCCAGAAGGCCAGCTTCAGAGAATTGAGATTTAGATTTTTCTTGGGAAAGATGTGTTTTACTAGTGAATGTTGACCTTCTTGAAAGAGCCAGCCTGATCGAACATGTGGAATTATAATGGCAATCTTTTATGTTGTATAACGAATGGAAAGCTGCTGATATTCCAATCTAATGTTTGTCATGCTCAGTAAGCCTTCACATCCTCTTCTGTTGCTTCATATGTGTTTACTTTTACTTTGTCACTTTTAACATTCACTTTGTACATAAAGTTTTTTTCTTGTTTTTGTGCTGATGGTGGTGAAACCTTTTTCCATTCAGGTGCCCATTGTCCAGATCAACCACTCCCCCAGGTCAGATCCAGCACAATGCGCTGTAAAGAACCTCCGCTGTAGCCCTTTCAATTACAAGATTCTGGGTTTCAAGTCCTTCTCCAGACCTTGAGCACAGAAATCAAGGTTGACACTGTGTGGCTCTGAGGATGTGCAGTGCTGCACTATGGGCAGTGCCATCTTTTGGGTGAGGTTAAACCAAGGCTCTGCCAGTCTGCTCTCGTGGGCGTAAAAGATCCCAGGGCACTATTTTGAAGAGCAGCAGCGGAGGGATCCTCTGGTGTCCTGGCCAGTATTTATCCCTCAGCTTATCTGGTTATTATCGCGTTGCTGTTTGTGTGAGTTTGCAGTGCACCAAAATTGGTTGTCGTGTTTTCTGAATCACAACAGTGACTACCCTTCAAAAGTAACTCAATGACTAAAATCACTATATAAATGCAAATCTTGCTTTTCCCCAAATTTACCTGGGTTTTAACTAATACAAGTACAAAAAGTAACCTGCACTCCACCATGTGAAATTTTCATCTTCAAATGAGCCATTTCTGAATAAGATTGGCAATTATTGGCATATAACACTTAGCAACTGGATTGAAGCTTCCTCAATAGATTTCACTAGGACCCTGACACTCAGAGCGGAGAGACCTTTATCCTATTATCCTGGATAAATTTAAATGTGTGTGCTGATTCAAGTTTGTTACCTTTTTTAAAAGAGTAAAATGTTACTTTAGTCCCATTTAAAGTAAGCAAAACGTTCCTCAGCTAAAGTCTTAAAAAGGGTAGGGAAACTTTATGGTACAGGTTAGCCACAACCTTTCTTTCATGTAAGGTGCATGGGTTGCACCCTGTGTCCGCATGGTACCACAGTGGTTAGCACTGTTGCTTCAAAGCACCAGGGTCCCAGGTTCAATTCCTGCCTTGGGTCACTGTCTGTGCAGAGTCTGCACGTTCTCCCCGTGTCTGTGTGGATCTCCTCCCACAAGTCCCGAAAGACGTGCTTGTTAGGTGAATTGGACATTCTGAATTCTTTCTCCATGTACCCGAACAGGTGCCAGAGTGTGGCGACTAGGGGATTTTCACAGTAACTTCATTCCAGTATTAATGTAAGCCTACTTGTGACAATAAAGATTATTTTAAAAATGACTTTGATCTCAATCCAGTTGCACTGAGTATAGGCTCTCAGTACACAAAACTAGTTCTAATTGCTGAATCAGGCTAGGACAAAATAGCTAATATAGTAAATTTAAAATGTACATACTTTGTAATATAGTGTATTCTTCCAGCGTAGAGGGTTAGGTAAATTGTTGAGAAGAGGGAGATTTGCTTTTGTATCAAACTGATATTCCTGACCTAGGATTTCCTTTTTCTGGAACTAGATGATCTGATCTCATTTATTTAAATGAATATACTGTTCACACACCCATCATAAATAAAATAGTTCCCCCAAAGTGAAGATAAACAATATATGTAAACTGAATTGGAGAATTACATTACATTGAAACTTTCTCAAGCATATGTTTCTGTTATTTTTCAGGATAAGATTTTTCTTTGGGCTACTGGTGGTAAGAGCAATTTGTCATTGCTCAGAAAGTTCATGATACTTAGGAAAATTTGGTTCCAATATATATACAAAATTAAATAAAGAACTACGATTGCATCATTACTATATTTGTTCTGTAAAATAATTGCTGGTTGACAATTGGGAAATGTGGGCAGAAACGAGGCTGTTTCAAATAAATGTTTGGTGTTGCTATGTCTGTCTAATTCTTTTCCTGCAAAGCTCCCTACTCTTTTCGCTCCTTTCTCCCCCGTCAAATATATAAGGCGTGATCTTCTATCCACACTGTGTCGGAAAAGCATCTCGCCACGGCGTACTGAGGCCGGTGAAAGCCAGGAAACCCCGCTCCCGGGATCCACCCGCATCGCAAGATTGCACTGAATCATTGCACACAATAGGCGGGATCAGTTTTTGGAAAATCTGCATGTTAGAGCGAGGCAGTGAGACTTACTCTAAAGTGCAGATTTCCGAGGTACCTGAGGCTTTGGGATTCAATCACTTGGCCTCTTGTCCCCACAAACAGGGACCAGATAGAACGCCACTCATTGAGCAGAGTGGTGCCCTGCACTGCTGGTGCCACCTGGGTACTCTGGCAGTGCCAAAATGGCAATTTTGCACGTGCACAATTGGGCCGGGGTTACCCACCGGGGCTGCGGGAAACCCTCCCATGTTGCGTTTGGGCTGGGGGGAGATCGGGGATTTTTTTTGGTAGACCACGGAGATGGGGGACACCATTTAATAATGGCATCCCGATCTCTCGCCACAATGGGGAGTACCAGCAAGCGGAACGCCCCGTTGTAAAAAACAGGGCTGCGCTATGTGCGGCCTCGGACGTGCGTTCCCAGTTCAGGCCCCTTATTCAACGCAAGTACCATAAGAATAGCCACGTGCTTCTCAGCACTGCGAGTGCCAGGAAACACGCGGCTAAACGCACTCACTGGGGGACTTTGTTCCCTTTTGGGAAGATTGTGTCCATTAGCTCGTTGCTAGTGTGCAGTTGTACAGGCGCCGGTCACACTTTGGTATTTCAACCAAGTGGCTTTATTTATATGGGAGTCTAGTCAGTGAATGTCAGCGGGTGATTCAATCCTTGCAAGCACCGTAGTGAATCCCAATCCTGTCCTTAAATTGATTTCCATTTGTGTCCATTTTCCAGCAGGAACCTCATCCTTCAACCCCACATACCAAGGGCTCCAGAACTGAATATAATCTAGATTGACACCAGAATGCTGTAGTGTCAGAGATGTTATTTTTCAGATATGACATAAAACTGATCAAAGTTTTTTTTAACGAAAGGCTAATTCAATTGTGTACTTGTTTGAATTCCTTTTTAAACACCAAATCCCATTTGTGTTGCTTAAAGTTATCGGGCAATTCAATTGTTAACTCAAAAATGGCAATTCTCAGGAGCCGACTGCATTTCGAGTTGCAATCCATTTATTTTGTTTGTCAGAGTTAGGTAGAAATATTGGGGGGGAAAAAATTCTGTTCTTCCTTCTGGTAGACTTGACCGAATGCTTGGCTTAATATCACGACCAATGAGCACACTTGGAAATCATAGGGAACATACCTTTGAGTGTGATTAAAAATTCAGAACCCAAGAAGAACCTTGAGCAAGAAGGTCGCAAAAATTAAACTCCGTGGTAGCATTAAGGAATCACAAAAAATAATTTTTTCACAAAAAAAAGTCTTAATCAATCCTGTTAAAAACTCAAGACTGTTGCCAATCAATCTAACAGCGAATTCAGGTGAAATGCCTTTACTCACAGAACCGTAGAAACCCTACAGTGCAGGAGGCCAGTTGGCCCATTGAGCCTGCACTGACACTCTGAAAGAGCACCCTACCCAGGCCCACTCCCCCACCTTATTCCCTTAACCCCACCTAAACCTTGGACACGGAGGGGCAATTTATCATGGCCAATCCACCTAACCTGCACATCTTTGGACTTTGGGAGGAAACCGGAGCACCCGGAGGAAACCCACGCAGGCACGGGAAGAACGTGCAAACTCCACACAGTCGCCCAAGGTCGGAATTGAACCCAGGTCCCTGGAGTGGTAGGAATGATGGAACTTGCTACCACAAGGAATAGTTGAGGCAAATAATTACTGCTTTTATGGAGAAGCAAGACTCAAACACATGAAAGGAATAGAAGGCTATCCTCACTAGTCGGATGAAGAAGGGTAGGATGAGGATCATGTGAAGTATATCTAGATCTGTTACTGTGAAATATGTCTCTGAAGAATGAAAGTAATTTCTCCCTTCTGTTGAGACAAACTTGTTTCATTATAGTTTTTCTGTTTTTTATTCCTGCAACTAAACAAAGCATTCTGTTAATTTGTTCTGGTGTTTTAACATTGTTCCAACTCTTAGATGTTATCCTTATCATGGTCAATTTGATCAGGATTGACCTTCACTCTGCATTAATTACTTAGTAATACTTTGTTAAATATATGACAACAAAGTCTTTTCTGTTCTAAAACATTGGATGTAACTTTGAGTTATTCCAGTCAATTAGGCAAAGATCAAGTCTTTGTTTGTAATTATCTTTTATTTTGTGCAACTTTTTTTTAGTGTTTTACCTTCCTCCTGCAACTGGGAACTAAGAAGACTTGAGCAAAAGTTCTAGTTCCTGTCATAAACTCTTCTCCTTTGTCATTCACTGCATCCCCAACTCCAGACACTCCAGGGCTAAACTGGAGTGTATGAAATCCGGGGTCTCATATTTCATCCGAAATTAAACCCCAAATCCTGTAATGCTACCTGTTGCCAAGTCGACCTATCTGCACAATGTTGCCTGGCAACAAATCGCTTGTCCGCACTTCTGTCACCTCCAGATTTGATTTCTGCAGTAACTTCCTTGCTGGCACCCAACATGTCCAAAACTCTTCACCCTGTATCCTACCCCACACAGTCTCAATTTTCAAATTGTTTCAGATAAAATAGTATCTCCTAAACCAGTTTTGTAATGCACTTTTACTCGTGCGCTTTTCAACAGCTTAACCTCTATTTCTTTTTAATTTCCTGTACACTTTTGTTTTCAATTTAAAGTACCCAATCATTTTTTTTTCCAATTGAGGGGCAATTTAGTGTGGCCAATCCACCTACCCTGCACATCTTTGGGTTGTGGGGGTGAAACCCACGCAAACATGGCGAGAATGTGCAAACTCCACACAGTGACCTGGGGCTGTGATTGAACCCAGGTCCTCAGCGACGTAGGCAGAAGTGCTAACCACTGTGCCGCCCCACAATTTGTGTTTTATCCTCCATAACTTCTCTGTCACTTTTTTTTTAGGTAACCTGTTCCATGCAGCCCACTATGCCCACCCTAGATACGTGGAATTGTCACCCGAAACACCTCGGCCTCCTTCAACGCTCTTCACAACCAAAACTGACCTACCTTCCTCATAGCTGCTCTCTGGCTTGGTATCCAAGCTGATGTTTCTGGATAGATGAACTAAGATGGACTAAATGATTTCCTTCCCCTATAAGCATCTTGTGAACCAATAACCTTCTGACTCAGCACAGGCAGGCACCAACTGAACAAAATCAAAAGTAACATAGCTGACATCTTATAAAAGTACTATTGAAGGAAATTATATTATCTGTTTTGCTTTTGTATTAAGAACAGGGTCAAAGCCTCTTCACCTTTTTAGGTATTCAGTGGGATTGTTTTAAAGTCATATATATCAAATACTATTAATGTACACAAATTAGGAATTTGCCATATGTATCAGAAAAAGTCACGTGAACTCATTGTGTTCTTAATTTCATGTATAGAACCTATAACAAAGGTGTCAAAGCTACATACAAGCCTCCTCCCAGTTTAATAATGTGTTCTCATTCTGGGAATATCCCCCTTCATTTATTTTCACATAAGGTAATCTTGCATATATCATTCTGATATTAAGTTAGGAAATCTTTTAAACACCGTTAAATAATTCCTCCCGATTCCGGCTCAAATGCAAGTTTATTACTCCCGACAGCACGAGTATAACATATGGTTGTACAATAGATTCATTCAATCTGGTTTCTTATAGAACCATGCCAAGGCGATCAAACTTGGCCTCTGTAGATGTTGAATTCTGACCTCCAAGGACTGTTCCCTGATATTTTGTGTACCCTGTCTTTCTGAGTTATATCACATGATACCCAGAAATGTATTTGAAGCAAGTTTCTTCTTACCCAACCACCAGACTTGACATAAGGGCCATATTGATGGTTTAACTATAAAGCAGTTAACGTTGCAAAAGGAACAGAATGTTCTACAATTTCAAAAAACGATGTGATACTGCTCAGGTGTTTCCATTGTTCTGGCCAAAACCCAATACTCGCACCTGATGTGGGATATAGCAACAGTCTCCAAGTTTCTACTCCCATTGTTCTGGCCTCTAACCATGTTGATTAAAATTCTGGTTCCTTGTAACTACAGGAATCACTCGGGCAAATCCAAACATGCTAGTGTTTGTTTTATAATCTTTATATTTACTTTGGTGGACTTTGACCCAATGGCTCATTGATTCTCAGCACAAAAGGGAAATAGAGAATATAATTTATTTAAGTAGTCCTTTTGTCAGATGTCAAAGTAAAATACTGGCTTAAAAACTACATGTATAGGTAATATTGTAAGACTTGCTGTGAATTTTCACCACTTTGATTTTAGTGGGCGGCAGAGTGGGTCGAACTGCCGCTACACAGCACCAGAGATGTGGGTTCGATTCCGGCTTTGGGTACCCGTGTGGAATTTGCACCTTCCACCCACAGTCCAAAGATGGGCAGGTTAACTGAATTGGCTATGTTAAGTTGTCTCTTGGTGTCCAGGGATGCACAGGTTAGGTTACAACGTTATGGAGGAAGGGGTGGACCTGGGTACCGTGCTCTTTTGGAGGGTTGCTGCAGAATTGATGGGCCGAGTGGTCTGCTTTGGCACTGTGGCGGTTCTGTGATTTTAATATTTGTGCATTTTGGCACGATTTGAGAGCACGTGGACCGTTATTGTGTCTTGTGAAAGGACGTTTTTCAAACGTGGAGATACCAGGACTGTGGTGGGCACAGAAAGAAGTCTTACAACATCAGGTTAACATTCATAAGAACTAGGAACAGGAGTAGGCCATCTGACCCCTCGAGTCTGCTCCGCCATTCAATGAGATCATGGCTGATCTTTGTGGACTCGGCTCCACTCTCCGGCCCGTACACCATATCCCTGAATCCCTTTATTCTTTAGAAAGGTATCTATCTTTTTCTTTAAAATGTTTAAAGAAGGAGCCTCAACTGTTTCACTGGGCAAGGAATTCCAGAGATTCACAACCCTTTGGGTGAAGAAGTTCCTCCTAAACTCGGTCCTAAATCTACTTGCCCTTATTTTGAGGCTATGCCCCCTAGTTCTGCTTTCCCTGACCAGTGGAAACAACCTGCCCGCATTTATCCTATCTATTCCCTTCATAATTTTATATGTTTCAATAAGATCCCCCCAGGATCCTTCTAAACTCCAATGAGTACAGTCCCAGTCGACTCAACCTCTCGTCATAATCTAATCCCCTCAACTCTGGGATCAACCTAGTGAATCTCCTCTGCACTTCCTCCAGCGCCAGTACGTCCTTTCTCAGGTAAGGAGACCAAAACTGAACACAATACTCCAGATGCGGCCTCACCAACACCTTATACAATTGCAGCACAACCTCCCTAGTCTTAAACTCCATCCCTCTAGCAATGAAAGACAAAAAACGTGTGTAATTCAACAGGTTTGTTTCGAATTACTAGCTGTAGGAGCACAGCTCCTTCATCAAGAACTTCCTCACAAAGTGTAAATTACTATTGTGATAGAAAAGGAGTCTGAGCGCTTTAATATTGAGTTTATATAGGAGCAAAGAAAGCCTACCAACTCTGAGCGATTTAGGCGCGCCTGACATTACTTCCGGGTTTTTGTTCCTTGAAAGTCGCAGCCTGATTCGAATTTACCCAATCAGAATGCGTCTTGTTCTGGGGCGGGGTTAACGCCAGTTGCATGTTCGGATTGGCTAGCGGGCCGCGCTGATTGACTCGGGCGCGATCCAATGGCCGCTGGGCTGAGCTTGTGGGCGGAGCACACGGAATGAGCTGATTGATGGACGTGGCATTGGACCAATAGGAGGAGGAGATGACACCGGCTGATTTTAAACGCGGATTGGCTGGGAGGCAGGATGAGATGCTTAATGAACGTGGAGGTGGGCAGGCTGATTGGGGGGACAGAAGGACGTGTGTGGTGGACGTGGCGCTGGGCCAATGGAGAGAGGGGGTGGGCCAATAAGAGGCGGCGATGTCGCCGGCTGATTGGCGGGGGGCGAGATGAGGCGTCTCCTGGACGTGGCGCTGGACCAATGGGAGGAGGGGGTGGGTCGGCTGATTGGTGGGGGCGGAAGGAGGTGTGTGATGGACATGGCGGTGGACCAATGGGAGGAGGGGGCGTGGCGGTAAACCAATGAGAAGCGGGGGCGGGCAGGCTGGTTTAAATGTTGAGTGACGGGCGGGCGACCGCAGCCGTTGGGGAGAGTCCGCTCGAGCGCCATGTCTTCCACCAGCACCTTCCAGGGCCTGGAGGATAAACCCAGCTCCAGGTGAGAGGCTGCGGCCGGCCCACCGAGCACCAAACCCCCTTCCCCACACACTTACCGCCCGGACTCCCATCACCGCCCGAGGAGAAACTTTCTCCAGAGAAACTCCGGCTCTCAGCACCGGCATCTCCCACCCGGGCCCCGGCATCTCCCACCCGGCCCCGGCATCTCCCGCCCGGGCCCCGGCTCTCCGCACCGGCATCTCCCACCCGGGCCCCGGCATCTCCCACCCGGGCCCCGGCATCTCCCACCCGGGCCCCGGCATCTCCCACCCGGGCCCCGGCATCTCCCACCCGGGCCCCGGCATCTCCCGCCCGGGCCCGGCTCTCCGCACCGGCATCTCCCACCCGGCCCCGGCATCTCCCGCCCGGGCCCCGGCATCTCCCGCCCGGGCCCCGGCATCTCCCACCCGGGCCCCGGCATCTCCCACCCGGGCCCCGGCATCTCCCACCCGGGCCCCGGCATCTCCCACCCGGGCCCCGGCATCTCCCACCCGGGCCCCGGCATCTCCCACCCGGGCCCCGGCATCTCCCGCCCGGGCCCGGCTCTCCGCACCGGCATCTCCCACCCGGCCCCGGCATCTCCCGCCCGGGCCCCGGCCCCGGCTCTCCGCACCGGCATCTCCGGCCCCGGCATCTCCCGCCCGGCCCCGGCTCTCCGCACCGGCATCTCCCGCCCGGGCCCCGGCCCCGGCTCTCCGCACCGGCATCTCCCGCCCGGGCCCCGGCTCTCCGCACCGGCATCTCCCGCCCGGGCCCCGGCTCTCCGCACCGGCATCTCCCGCCCGGGCCCCGGCTCTCCGCACCGGCATCTCCCGCCCGGGCCCCGGCCCCGGCTCTCCGCACCGGCATCTCCCGCCCGGGCCCCGGCCCCGGCTCTCCGCACCGGCATCTCCGGCCCCGGCATCTCCCACCCGGCCCCGGCATCTCCCGCCCGGGCCCCGGCCCCGGCTCTCCGCACCGGCATCTCCCACCCGGCCCCGGCATCTCCCGCCCGGGCCCCGGCCCCGGCTCTCCGCACCGGCATCTCCCACCCGGCCCCGGCATCTCCCGCCCGGGCCCCGGCTCTCCGCACCGGCATCTCCCGCCCCGGCCCCGGCATCTCCCGCCCCGGCCCCGGCATCTCCCGCCCCGGCCCCGGCATCTCCCGCCCCGGCCCCGGCATCTCCCGCCCCGGCATCTCCCGCCCCGGCCCCGGCTCTCCGCACCGGCATCTCCCGCCCCGGCCCCGGCATCTCCCGCCCCGGCCCTGGCATCTCCCGCCCGGGCCCCGGCCCCGGCTCTCCGCACCGGCATCTCCCACCCGGCCCCGGCATCTCCCGCCCGGGCCCCGGCCCCGGCTCTCAGCACCGGCATCTCCTGCCCCGGGGCTGCGGCTCTCTCTCTGAGTCACTGTGCTGGCCGGGTGCCGAATGCGGTACCGGGAGATTTATTGATGATTTTTTTGTTGTTGTTCATCTATGAAGAACCCACCGTTATTGAAGTGTCTCTCACCCCCAGCTGTGTGTGTGTCTCTCACCCCCAGCTGTGTGTGTGTCTCTCACCCCCAGCTGTGTGTGTGTGTCTCTCACCCCCAGCTGTGTGTGTGTGTCTCTCACCCCCAGCTGTGTGTGTGTGTCTCTCACCCCCAGCTGTGTGTGTGTGTCTCTCACCCCCAGCTGTGTGTGTGTGTCTCTCACCCCCAGCTGTGTGTGTGTGTCTCACACCCCCGGCTGTGTGTGTGTGTCTCTCGCCCCCGGCTGTGTGTGTGTGTCTCACCCCCGGCTGTGTGTGTGTGTCTCACCCCCGGCTGTGTGTGTGTGTCTCACCCCCGGCTGTGTGTGTGTGTCTCACCCCCGGCTGTGTGTGTGTGTCTCACCCCCGGCTGTGTGTGTGTGTCTCACCCCCGGCTGTGTGTGTGTGTCTCACCCCCGGCTGTGTGTGTGTGTCTCACCCCCGGCTGTGTGTGTGCGTGTGTCTCGCCCCCGGCTGTGTGTGTGCGTGTGTCTCTCGCCCCCGGCTGTGTGTGTGCGTGTGTCTCTCGCCCCCGGCTGTGTGTGTGCGTGTGTCTCTCGCCCCCGGCTGTGTGTGTGCGTGTGTCTCTCGCCCCCGGCTGTGTGTGTGCGTGTGTCTCTCGCCCCCGGCTGTGTGTGTGCGTGTGTCTCTCGCCCCCGGCTGTGTGTGTGCGTGTGTCTCTCGCCCCCGGCTGTGTGTGTGCGTGTGTCTCTCGCCCCCGGCTGTGTGTGTGCGTGTGTCTCTCGCCCCCGGCTGTGTGTGTGCGTGTGTCTCTCGCCCCCGGCTGTGTGTGTGCGTGTGTCTCTCGCCCCCGGCTGTGTGTGTGCGTGTGTCTCTCGCCCCCGGCTGTGTGTGTGCGTGTGTCTCTCGCCCCCGGCTGTGTGTGTGCGTGTGTCTCTCGCCCCCGGCTGTGTGTGTGCGTGTGTCTCTCGCCCCCGGCTGTGTGTGTGCGTGTGTCTCTCGCCCCCGGCTGTGTGTGTGCGTGTGTCTCTCGCCCCCGGCTGTGTGTGTGCGTGTGTCTCTCGCCCCCGGCTGTGTGTGTGCGTGTGTCTCTCGCCCCCGGCTGTGTGTGTGCGTGTGTCTCTCGCCCCCGGCTGTGTGTGTGCGTGTGTCTCTCGCCCCCGGCTGTGTGTGTGCGTGTGTCTCTCGCCCCCGGCTGTGTGTGTGCGTGTGTCTCTCGCCCCCGGCTGTGTGTGTGCGTGTGTCTCTCGCCCCCGGCTGTGTGTGTGCGTGTGTCTCTCGCCCCCGGCTGTGTGTGTGCGTGTGTCTCTCGCCCCCGGCTGTGTGTGTGCGTGTGTCTCTCGCCCCCGGCTGTGTGTGTGCGTGTGTCTCTCGCCCCCGGCTGTGTGTGTGCGTGTGTCTCTCGCCCCCGGCTGTGTGTGTGCGTGTGTCTCTCGCCCCCGGCTGTGTGTGTGCGTGTGTCTCTCGCCCCCGGCTGTGTGTGTGCGTGTGTCTCTCGCCCCCGGCTGTGTGTGTGCGTGTGTCTCTCGCCCCCGGCTGTGTGTGTGCGTGTGTCTCTCGCCCCCGGCTGTGTGTGTGCGTGTGTCTCTCGCCCCCGGCTGTGTGTGTGCGTGTGTCTCTCGCCCCCGGCTGTGTGTGTGCGTGTGTCTCTCGCCCCCGGCTGTGTGTGTGCGTGTGTCTCTCGCCCCCGGCTGTGTGTGTGCGTGTGTCTCTCGCCCCCGGCTGTGTGTGTGCGTGTGTCTCTCGCCCCCGGCTGTGTGTGTGCGTGTGTCTCTCGCCCCCGGCTGTGTGTGTGCGTGTGTCTCTCGCCCCCGGCTGTGTGTGTGCGTGTGTCTCTCGCCCCCGGCTGTGTGTGTGCGTGTGTCTCTCGCCCCCGGCTGTGTGTGTGCGTGTGTCTCTCGCCCCCGGCTGTGTGTGTGCGTGTGTCTCTCGCCCCCGGCTGTGTGTGTGCGTGTGTCTCTCGCCCCCGGCTGTGTGTGTGCGTGTGTCTCTCGCCCCCGGCTGTGTGTGTGCGTGTGTCTCTCGCCCCCGGCTGTGTGTGTGCGTGTGTCTCTCGCCCCCGGCTGTGTGTGTGCGTGTGTCTCTCGCCCCCGGCTGTGTGTGTGCGTGTGTCTCTCGCCCCCGGCTGTGTGTGTGCGTGTGTCTCTCGCCCCCGGCTGTGTGTGTGCGTGTGTCTCTCGCCCCCGGCTGTGTGTGTGCGTGTGTCTCTCGCCCCCGGCTGTGTGTGTGCGTGTGTCTCTCGCCCCCGGCTGTGTGTGTGCGTGTGTCTCTCGCCCCCGGCTGTGTGTGTGCGTGTGTCTCTCGCCCCCGGCTGTGTGTGTGCGTGTGTCTCTCGCCCCCGGCTGTGTGTGTGCGTGTGTCTCTCGCCCCCGGCTGTGTGTGTGCGTGTGTCTCTCGCCCCCGGCTGTGTGTGTGCGTGTGTCTCTCGCCCCCGGCTGTGTGTGTGCGTGTGTCTCTCGCCCCCGGCTGTGTGTGTGCGTGTGTCTCTCGCCCCCGGCTGTGTGTGTGCGTGTGTCTCTCGCCCCCGGCTGTGTGTGTGCGTGTGTCTCTCGCCCCCGGCTGTGTGTGTGCGTGTGTCTCTCGCCCCCGGCTGTGTGTGTGCGTGTGTCTCTCGCCCCCGGCTGTGTGTGTGCGTGTGTCTCTCGCCCCCGGCTGTGTGTGTGCGTGTGTCTCTCGCCCCCGGCTGTGTGTGTGCGTGTGTCTCTCGCCCCCGGCTGTGTGTGTGCGTGTGTCTCTCGCCCCCGGCTGTGTGTGTGCGTGTGTCTCTCGCCCCCGGCTGTGTGTGTGCGTGTGTCTCTCGCCCCCGGCTGTGTGTGTGCGTGTGTCTCTCGCCCCCGGCTGTGTGTGTGCGTGTGTCTCTCGCCCCCGGCTGTGTGTGTGCGTGTGTCTCTCGCCCCCGGCTGTGTGTGTGCGTGTGTCTCTCGCCCCCGGCTCGCTGTGCCCCCTCTCGCCCCCGGCTCGCCGTTATAATTAGTATTAACCCTTGCTAACGTATATTGTTATAGGCATGCTCTTTTTAAAATTTAGAGTTCCCAATTATTTTTTCCAATTTAGTGCCAATCTATCTAACCTGCACATCTTTGCTTTGTGGGGGTGAAACCAACGCAGACAAGAGGCGAATGTGTAAACTCCACCCAGACAGTGATTCAGGGCCAGGATTGAACCCGGGTCCTCGGTGCCGTAGGCAGCAGTGCTAACCGCTGCACCACCGTGCTGCCTGTTATCGGCATGCTGGTGCGTCAGAGGTAACACTCGAATGTTGTTACGTGTGGGAGATATTTGGAAATTGGATCCAGAAGTGAGACCCCAATGTAGCAGGCGATTTAGGGGTTAAATAAACTTGAGTGGGGGGGGGGGGGGGAAGAGAGAGAGAGAGAGAATCTGCTAACACAATCAGAGGGATACACTCACTCCTGGCTGAGTTACATTGCCCCAGACAGAATTGAACTCGTTAGTCGGATGTCCCAGATCTATTGTTCTTCAGGACATTCCTGTCTGGCCAGCTATTAGCCCATTACAGAGTCTGATGGCCTCCCTCTCCATCAGTGGGAGGTTAGTTGCCTATCAATAGCATGGCCCTGTTCTTTTGTATAAACGAAGTGGGCAAACAGCCAGCCAAGATAACGTTGATTCAAGCCTGGAAACCCCAGCAGAGAACCGTTGTTTGAGGGGTTGGGTGGAGCTTAAGAGAGAGAGAATGCTATTCTGAACAGTTATAGAGCAGAAGGCTTTGGAAATCGACTGAAAGAGGTCATGAAAGTTGCCACCAAGGCACTTTTTGGAAAAGAGTTCTGAACGAGAGTTTGGATGAGGATTCTGAACGAGTGTCCCTAACAGAAGAAACATTGTTTCCTAAATGCAAGTATTGCATTTTGCCTTGCAGTGCAGGTGGTTTGACTACTGCATGTTCTGGTAAATACCAGAACATGCAGCTCTCATGTTACTTGCATTAATCTTTGCAGCGTTGTTCTCTCGTCTGCGGCATGGTTCCGGCCTTGGGGAGCCTGTTTAATGGGAGCTGTTGGTGTTTGCAAGTTGACGTTTAAATATTGTTTTCTTTTTTAATAAAGTTTGTTTGTAAAATAACTATGCCCTTATTACCACTCCTGGAATATATTGTTTTAAAAGCTGGAAGGTACAGCTCTGGTTCAGACTCCTCGAGAGCTGACTAGATGACCGTAACAATGTCTTCACAGCATTTGTATCTAACTTCTCTCTAAGGCTTGAAGTACCAGTGTTGGGTCAGTGCCACACTCAATTTGTATAGTGTCTTTAATGTAATGAAAACACATTGTCAAAGCTTTTGACAACATTAGAAAGCAAAATGACAGCTCTAAGTAGATGTTGAGGTTGAAGATCAGAGGCAGGTTTAAAAAGTGTTTTAAAGGAGGGTGGAGAGGTTTAGGAAGTTAATTTTGAGAACCTTTTTTTTTAAATTTTTGGGTTGTGGGGGTGAAACCCACGCAAACACAGGGAGAATGAGCGAACTCCACACGGACAGTGACCCAGAGCCGGGATCGAACATGGGACCTCGGCGCCGTGAGGCAGCAGGGCTAACCCACCGCCACTGTGCTGCCCAATTTTGAGAACTTGACAAGGTGGGATGGGAGGCTTGGCAAATGCTAGCCAGTTGAAGGAAAGAGCTAGAGCTGGTCTCTCCTTGGGATAAGTTTATTCACAGGGAAACATTGCAAGTCTATATTTCCTGACTTCTCTGTTTTGTTTTTATGTCTCCTACGCCCCTCCTGTTTGCATTGACGATGGACCCTTTGGCCATCACTTTGAGGGCTTTGGGTAAGTGGAGAGGGATGGCACGGTAGCACAATGGTTAGCACTGAGGGAGAATTCAATGTCCAGTTCACCTAACAAGCACGTCTTTGAGACTTGTGGGAGGAAACCGGAACACCCAGAGGAACCCACGCAGACACTGGGAGAACGTGCAGATTCCGCACAGACTGACCCAAGCCAAGAATCAAACCCGTGTCCCTAGTGCTGTGAAGCAACAATGCTAACCTCTGCTCCCATGTTGACAATTATGGAGTGAGGCCCTTTGTACAGCCTGTGCGAGGCTTGGTTTAATCCAACTTCAGGTGATTTTTGGGATGCACCTGGCCAAGTGCAAACATTTTTTTTCAGGGATGGAGGGCAGTGAGCACTGTTCAAGAAATCCAGCTAACCGCGCACACGTGTCCTGGTTTTCTCCCAAGCTCGTGGGTTTGTGTCTCCTTCTTGAGCATGATGATGATTCCGAAAGATTGAGTTGGAGCCCTGTCCTACAGTGGCCATATTTAGGGTGTCAGATTCAATGGATCTGCAGGATGGCGGGGGGCATATCCTGGCCTTTGCCTTGCTGACTGCATAGCGGCGAGTACTGCTGGGGTGAAGGTTTCCATCTCTACCCAGTGCTTTGGTGTGGCTGAGGGAACCTGATGCTATACTTCAAGAAAGTCAAGTACACCATGAGGGGAGCAATTGAGGGGTTCTGTCCAAGATGGCGGCCTTTTATTGTTTATTTCAAGGAATTGGTCACCGTTAGTTGTTGAGGCGGTAGGTTTTGTGAGGGGTTATTTTGTGTTTTTGGATTTAATGTATGTAACTGTTCACTCGTGTCAAGTGAAAAATGAATAAAAATAATTTTTGGTTCTTCCGGTGACGGCGGGCGGGAGGCAGCCGCACAATGGAGGGCTCCTGTTCGGGAACAGCATTTACGGGGCTTTAAGGCCGGTCCCAGGGTCCACAGGCAGCAAAGGCAGGGAGAAGGCATAGTAAAGAAAAATGTTGAGGGTGAGCAAAAAAAAGGACGTTTTTTTTAAAACAGCTGAAGGTCTGTCGGGGAGTGGAAAGGTCACCACGGGGTCACCAAGGAAAATGGAGGCTGGAGCACCAGGGGAGGCCGCATTGCTTACGGCTGAAGAAATAACTACGGTGATGGCTGCGGAATTTGAAAAGCAGTTTACGAAATACATGGAGACAATGAGGAAGGAGATGAGGGAGGTTTTGAGTGTGTTGGTGGAGGACGCCATTTCCCCTGTGACGATGGAGGTGCGAGAGCAAGGGGAGACGCTGAAGGAAGTGGAGGAGACATTATTGCAGCACGGTGATCAACTTACCTCGATGGGGAAGGTGATGGAGATTAACAAGGATCTGCGAGGAAAAATGGAAGACCTGGAAAACCGATCCAGGTGACAGAATTTGAGGATTGTGGGGCTTCCCGAAGGAGTTGAAGGACCGAGGCCGACTGAGTATTTTGCCGCGATGCTGGCGAAACTATTGGGCGAGGGGGAAGGATCCCCCTCGATATGAGCTGGATCGGGCTCACTCACTGGTCGTGGAGGCCTGTACCAAAGGCGAGTGAGCCGCCAAGGGTAGTGACTCTGTGCTTCTGGAGGTACAGTGCAAAGGAGAAGGTCCTGTGCTGGGCCAAGCAGAAGCGGGTGGTGCAGTGGGCTGGAGCTGGTATCCGTGTATACCAGGACTTTAAGGTGGAGCTGGCGAGGAGGCTGGCTGCCTTCAACCGGGTGAAGAGGGCACTGTACATTAGCTAGGTGCAGTGAGGCATTGTATATCCAGCGAAGCTGAGGGTGACTTGCAAGCTCAAGGACTTTTATTTTGGAACGGCGGAAGCAGCAGAGGAGTTTGCAAAGGCAGAAGGACTGGCAGAATTGAGAAATGGCCATGTGCCAATGTAACCTCATGACTGTATTTTCTTTTTTGTTTCAATGCGTGCGTGTGTATGGGCTAAAGGAGCCAATGTTGTATTTATTTGGACAAGGGAAGTGATGGGACTTTCACTCGAAATGAGGGCTCTTTGGGGTGTAGGTGGATATGTGGGGGTTGTGTGCTAAAAGGGGATTTCTGGGCTTTCCTAGGGCCGGGCAAGGGACCCGGACGGGGGCCGCGCTGGCCGGTTTAAGCTGGCCAGTGAATGGGAGTGAGGTGGGGGGAGGGGCCTGGCAGAACAGGGTCAAAGTGCTCTAGCCGAGGTGGAAAGTTGGGGGGAAGGAACCGAGGGGGGGGGGGGGGGGAGTTTTACAGGAGGCAGTGGACGGGAGGAGAGGGGGAGGCGAAGTGTTTACAACTCTTGGGTATCATGTACAGTTCTCTTTCAGAGGTTTGGGGGGGGGGGAAGTGGACTCTATAGGTTAATGGTGACCATGGGCAGTCCCAGACTACTTTTTCTCCTTTATTTTTTGTTTCTGCCGTGGGAGGGTTTGTTTTATTGGATGCATATATTGGCCGCGATGTGGGCTGTTGTTTGGGGTGGTGGGAGGATGGGATTGTTATGGGGATTGATTTTGTATTTGTTGCCATTTACTGCCTCGGTGGGGTGTAAATTTTGAAGGAAAATGTGAAAATGGAGAATAAAAACTTTTTTTTAAAAATAATAATTTTTGAACATATGTTGTGGCTTAAAACTGGACATTAAAGAAATGACTTAAAATGAAACCATTTGAAACCAGAATTAGGCAGCTGGATTATTAGTTGGTAGCTTTTGCTTAGTTTCTTTATATCATTTAATTTACCAGGTGCATTCCTTCTGAAGATGGCTAATTTGTAGCCACACTAGGTGGGATCTGTGCAAATTGTTTATGTTGAATGTATTTGGATCTCTGACCCAAGCTTGGAAATGAAGAGAAGTATTTGATTTGTCAAGTCAAACAAAGGTATACATTTGAATTGCTTTACGGAGCTTTTCATAGGATTTTGGAATGGTATATTTTTAAAGCTGAATTTGCAGTTCAATTGAGGGTATGCTCATCCTAATTCGTTAGACAGGATATTGAGCAATGCATTATTCCGTCTCAAATGGCTATCTTCATGTGGAAACTGCCTTATTTAATTGGAATGAAGAGAAGGGCAACATGAGCATGAACGGCCAGGGTTTGGTTCTATTGTTTGTTTCAATCAACCCACTAAGGCAGACCACTTTATTTTAGCAGAGAATTCAACTTGTGATTTTTGTTGCTACAAGATTAAACCTAAACATACTTTAGATTTTGTTAGCACCTAGTTTGGCTATGAATGTTTAGTAGAATGGGAAGAGACACATGTCTATTGCTGGTTCATGCTTCACTTGGCCTGAATGGTACATTTTATGAATGTCCCGTTCCCCCCCCCCCCCCCCCCCACCACCACCCCAATCCTCTTTCTAGCGCCCTCCCCTGTGCACCATGTGGAGTAACGGTGGAGTATAATTCCAAACCGTACCAATTGAGTCAGTTACTGGAAATGCCAACCGTTTTGATGTCTTGTTTGGATTTTGTTTGACTTCTGAAATTTGTCATAGATTCGAGCTTGAACACATGTACTAGGATAATGACCATGTGCAGGACTGCATTGGATGCTCTATGTCCAGTTGGTTTCCTTCAGTTGAAATGCCACTTTTCCAAGTGGATATTCAAAAGATATTAAGCAGAGTTCTTGTATGCCATCCTGCCCATATTTATTTTCAAACAGTCCTAGAAACTAATATCATACTATTACTGCTTGTGTGCCATTGCTGCAAAATATTTACCCTCCTTGGTACAACAAACATGTTATGCTAGGCATTAACATTTACAGCTGATAATTGGTCAAGTTCATTTTACGTCTTGTGTGAAGAGCGCGATTGCTGAATCTCTTGGACCTGTGGATGGCACAGTGGTTACCACTGCTGCCTCACAGCTCCAGGACCCGTTCAATTCCGATCTCAGGTGACTGTGTGGAGTTTGCACTTTCTCTCTGTGCCTGCGTGGGTTTCCTCCGTGCAGGTTAGGTGGATTGGCCATGCTAAATTGCCCCTTAGTGTGTCAAAAAGGTTAGATGGGGTTACTGGGATACGGTGGAGGTGTGGGTTTGGGTAGGGTACTCTCTCCATGGGCCGGTGCAGACTTGATGGGCCAAATGGCATCCTTCTGCACTGTAAATTCTATGTTTCATTCTGGGGCCTGTTGTGAGTATTTAATGCTCTGGTTTTGTTCATCAATTTGTATTCCAAGGCCTGTACTACACTAGTTATAATGACTAGATGTGCCTCAATTAGTTAAAACTCAGATGAATAAATTCAATATCAATTTATTAAGTGGTAACTGGGTGTATCTAATCTGTTTGGAGTAAAAGTAGTCGGGCTTTTATCATGTTTTTTTTCTGTGGACTATGGACTTTCATTGTTTCAGGTTGACACCATTTGAAGTTTTTATGGCATTGTGTTGAATTTGATAGATAACGCCAAGTAAGAGCACTTGCCCTGCACAATACTATTTAGGGTTGCAGGATTATTTTTCTGCTACTTGAGCGGAGGCTGAACTTATTGTGTGTTTTTGTATTAGTTTACATGGTTTTTGTATGCATAATATCCAACTTTAATAGTTTGTTGCTCAACCTATGAGTGAGTTCAACCTATGAGTGAGTTCACTGCATTCCATATTTCTCTGTTTACTGTAAAATGGTAACTTGTTTCTGTAGTGTGTCCTGGCCACCTATTGTGCAAATGTTCTTGCTGCCAAACCACATGGAAACATGCGAATATGGAGTAAGCCACTCAACCACTCGAGCCAATGAGATCATAGTTGATCTGATTATAATGTCAATTCCACACCCTACCCCCAATAACCTTTCACCCCCTTGCACCCCTCAAGAATCTATCTAGCTCTGCCTTAAAAATATTGAACTCCAAAAAAACACGATCCTCAGAAAAAATGTCTTCTCATCTGTCGTAAATGGATAAGTACTTCTAGATTCCTCTATTAGAGGAAACATCCTTGCCACAAAAATCTTTCCAGAGAGTGAGAGCTGTCACAATTTAACAATCCGAGTTAGATATCAAACCATATTGATCAATCTGGTTAACTTGGGTTGAGCAACTTGTACTAGTAACTTGTGCTACCATATACCCTAGGCTAAAATTAATCTGTTATACAAACCCTGGATTTTAGAGGGTTCTCTTTTTTTCACGACATATGGCCATCACTGATGAGGCCAGTGTTGCCTCTCCCTACTTGCTCATGTGTCTTCTTGAACCCTTGAATTGTTTTTTTTTTTAATTTATTCTCCTCCCTTTTCACGTTTTCTCCCACATTTACACCCATCAACAATAAACTATAATCAACAAGATATGTCAATCCCCATAATAACAACGATCCCATCCGCCCACCAACCCGCCTGTTTACATAAACAAATGACAAAAAGGAATCCGGGATTACCCGTAGTCACCCTTAATCTACACGGCTCTCCACCCCCCCCCCCCCCCCCCCCCCCCAACCAACGCCATCCAGCCTCTAAGAGTACCGTACATGATACCCCAAAGTTGTACCCCCCCCCCCACCCCAAGTCTCCAGCTCCTCCCGTCCACTGCCTCTTGTAAAACTCCTCCTCCCAACCTCTGTTCCCTCCCTCCCCCCCCCCCCCCCCCCCCAAAAAAAAACTTTCCACCCCGGCTAGACCACTCGGACCCTGTTCTGTCAGGCTCCGATGGCCGCAGCCCCTCCCCCCACCTCACTCCCGTTCACTGACGGCTTAAACCGGCCAGCGTGGAGGCCCCCACCCGGGTCCCTTTCTCCCTTGCCTGGCCCTAGGGAAGCCTAAAGATCCCCTTTTAGCACAGAAACCCCGCATATCCACCTACACCCCAAAGAGCCCTCCTTTCGAGTGAAAGTCCCGTCCCTTCCCGTGTCCAAATATATGCAACATTTGGCTCCTTTAGCCTCTACACCCGCGCGCAGTGATACAAAAAAAAGAAGAAAATACAGTCATGAGGTTACATTGGCACATGACCATTCCTCAATTTGTCACTTCTGCCACAGTCCTTCTGCCTTCGCAAACTCATCCGCTGCTTCCGCCGTTCCAAAATAAAAGTCCCTGAGCTTGTAAGTCACCCTCCGCTTCGCTGGATATACAATGCCGCACTGCACCTTGCTAATGTACAGTGCCCTCTTCACCCGGTTGAAGGCAGCCCGCCTCCTCGCCAGCTCCACCGTAAAGTCCTGATATACACTTATACCAGCTCCAGCCCACTGCACCACCCGCTTCTGCTTGGCCCAGCTCAGGACCTTCTCCTTCACACTGTAACTACGGAAGCACAGAGTCACTGCCCTTGGCGGCTCACTCGCCTTTGGTACAGGCCTCCACGACCGATGAGCCTGATCCAGTTCATATCGGGAGGGGTCCTCCCCCTCCCCCCAGTAGTTTTGCCAGCATCGCAGCAAAATACTCTCGGCTTCGGTCCTTCAACTCCTTTGGGCAGCCCCATGACCCTCAAATTCTGTCGCCTGGATCTGTTTTCCAGATCTTCCATTTTTCCTCTCAGATTCTTGTTCGTGTCCATCACCTTCCGCATCTCCTTCCCCATCGAGGCAAGTTGATCACCGTGCTGCAATACCGTCTCCTCCACTTCCTTCAGCGCCTCCTCTTGCTCTCGCACCTCCGCCACTGTGCTCGCCACCGCCGTCTTCACCGGGGAAACCGCCTCCTCCACCAGCACATTCAAAACCTCCCTCATCTCCTTCCTCACCATCTCCATACATTTCTCAATCTGCGCCAACTGCTTTTGGAATTCCGCAGCCATCACCTTAGTTAGCTCTTCAGCCGTAAGCACTGCGGTCTCCCCTGGTGCTCCAGCCTCCATTTTCTTTGTTGACCCCGCGGTGACCTTTCCCCTCTCCAACGGACTTTCAGACGCTTTTTTCCTGGCCGTTTTTTTGGTGATTTTCGACATCCTTCTTCTCCTTGCGCTATCCCCCGACTTTTACTGCCGTCGCTGGCCCTAGGACGGGCGTTACTCACCGAAAAATGCCGTTCCCGAACGGGAGCCATCCAATGTGCGGCTGCCTCCCGCCCGCCGTCACCGGAAGTCCTGAACCCTTGAATTGTTGTCAGACAAGGAGTTCCAGGGTTCTGATCCAGCAAAGGAACTGTGATAATTCAAAATCAGGAGGGGCACTTGCAGGTTGTGTTCAACATGGAGTACTGAATTATCAACTAAAGGAGGGTGGTATGTGGTAGTCAGTGGGTTTCCTTGCCTGTGTTTAACCTGATGCAATGAGATCTGTGGGGCCGAGAGTCAATGTTGACTCCTCGGGCATCCCACTCCTAACTGTGTACCATTGTGCTATTTGCTGGGTCAGTTCTGCAGTAGGACAGGACATTACCAGGGATATTAGTGAACCATGAGGAATTTTATAATTTTAGCTTTCATTCCAGTTTTTTATTAATTTAATTTGAATCTGGATAACCAGGTCATTAGCCTGGGCCTCCTGAGTTACCACCATGCCACTGTCTTTCCACCTTGATGTGGGGGACAAAAAACATTCTCCTTGTTCCAGTGGGTTGATACTCTATCTTCTAACAAAGTAGTTAACATTGACACTAGTAACTGGAATATATCAAGATAACTACCATGTAGTAATTGGTGCTGAAGGGATTTTTGAGTAATGTTTGCAAGGCCTTAGCAAGTTAGTAAATGAGGTTCTCTAGACTTTCAAATACTGTACTTGACTGGGAGGGATCGAGAAGATGGCATCTGATAAAATGGAGCACTAATGTGATAAATCTTGATTCTTTGTTCCTCCATTAGCAGAGTACGCCAACCACCTGGTGGTGGTTCCAGTAACATATTTGGTGTCCCTGAGGTACCATTGACCAAACCCCATAAGATGGCATCCAATATCTTTGGACCTCCAGAAGAAACGTCATTACCAAAGAGATCTAACCCTCCAGGTAAGGAAGTCAAATGGAACCAAAACCTTCAAGCTGCATCTTTCATGGATGTCTGCTGATATTGGAAGCACATTGTATAAATGTACATCGCATCAGTCTGTAGGTGTCTGCATGATGCAACCTGCTATAGCCTGCAGGCATCATTAGTGGCTGAATGGACAGCCAGAGTCAATACTGTTGTGAGCTCTTATTGGTATTGCTAACATGAGGGTCATTGCGTGCTGAAAGGTTAACTACAGATATTATCTGACCTGCTTAAGCATTTCTTGTATTTTCTGATTTCATTATGGCAAACGTGAGTGTCCTTGGCTGATCTGAGAAGACTAAATGCAAATCAGCTATGTCAAATGTTGAGTGGAAGTATTTTTCCTACTTTCTATCTCTGATAACAATTTGGTTGCTAATTCCCAGGGAACTACGTTTCCTCTTCTTTACCTTTTGATGACTGTAATAGTATTTCTGTCTGGTACTAAAATAGTTTGAATGATTTGGCCTTGTCCCCCATCCATTCAAAGCCATCATGGGATGTTACAGTGCAGAAGGTGGCCTTTTGGCCTATTACCGTGGCTCTATAAATTTTCCCCTTTAATTTAACAATAAGTTACCTGCCACTGTGCATTCAAAATCATAAACTTGCTCCATTTATATAACATTAACTAAATTTGTATTCTTTCTAACCATTTATCTAGGTGGAAAAAGCAGTGGGATTTTCAGTGAATCTGAGCCAGAGCCTATTCCTTTACAATTACCTGCTGTTTCGGTTGATACACAGAGCAGTGACCACTCTGGAGAACCAGTTGCTCCAACGGTAGTTCGAGTGCATCCAAACAAACCAAAGGTACAGGTTCTAAACATGGTGTTGAGTTCCAGTAGGGCGAGTTCCAAAAGTAAAGCATTAAAATGGGGCCACTGCAGATATTTTGGGAAGCACTGGCCTTTCGGGCTATTAACACCTTGCATGATTACCTCTACACTTACTAATAACATCAGGTGTTGTGGAGATTTAATCCAAGTTCTTGCATTAGTGTCCTGAAGAGACAGTGAACTGTAGAGATAGGGAAAGAAATTCATTTTACATCGAGCATTTAATGGCTTAAAAATAGAGTTGTTTCTGGGCTATGTTGCATCTCGAGATTGTGGAGAGAAACACATTGACTGCCAACCCTATAAACAAAATTGAGGTTGTACCAGAACGGAATCAGTGGTCGCCCACTGACTTCAAGCAGGATAACTTGCATCCATGGTAGCTCAGTTGGTTACATATTATATAGTGTTAATCAAGTAATTGATTGTAATTTCTGAAATCATCATTCATGAGATGTGGGTATTTGGCTACGTCCACCCATGAATCTGGTTGCTGGAATTGAATTTGAATTAATCCGATCTCCCTAGAATATAAAGCCAGTCTGAGTAATGGTGACCATGACAACTACAGTATCATCAATTGTCACAAAAGGCCTAATGTCCCTTTTAAGGAACAAAATCTGTCGTCTGTGCCTGTCAGGCCGACATGCGACTCCAAACCCACTGCAATATTGTTGACTCAATCACCGTCTAAATTGGCCCAGCAAGTCACTCAGTTAAAAGACAATTGGGCATGGGGCAACTAAAGCTGGCCTTGCCAGCAAAGCCCACATCCCAGGAAAGAAAATAGCTCTGTCTTAATGGGTTTGATTTATGTTGTAGAATTAATCCAGTTGCTTTGCAGTAATTAACTCTCTTTTTAAAAACTTTTTAAAAACAGGATGCAAACATATTCTCAAGTGAGGCAGATGAGGACTTGAAAGGTGAGACTGTTACAGAATGTATTGATACAATTGGCATGTGATGGGCATAAAACTGAAAATATTATCATGATAGGGAGTTATTGGGAACTTTGGTCCAGAAATAGGGTCCAAAATTTAGCAGGCAATTTGGGGTTAAACAGGCTGAAAGAAAAGACTGCTGGCAGCAGACTGAGGGTTACGCCCACAGCCTAGTTACAGTAACTCATTCAGACTTAACCTCATTAACAGGGTGTCCCAGTTCAGCCAGGGTGACCTACTCAAGATCCATTAACATTCTGGAAAAGCCATTATCCCATTAGAGTCTTGTCAATGGAAGGTTAGTTGTATATGATTGGCATAGCTTTGGTCTTTTGTGTAAACTGGAGTGGGCCATCAAGCAGCCCAAATTACAATTGAGAAGATCCCGTCTGGGTATCCCAGAAGAGGACCTTTTTGTTTAAATGGCTGGATGGAGCTTCAGAGAGAGAATTGATTTAGAATCATAGAATCTCTATGGGAACAGGCAAAGGGAAAAAGGATGTAAGTAACCATCAAAGAGTACATTAATAAAGCTGCAGAGCGAAGGCTTTAGAAAAAGGTTCTGAACAAATGTCCCTAACAAAAGAAAGATCACAATGCTTGTGTCGCCTTGTCTGCCTGTATAAGTGGAATGGGAGCTGTATTTTCATAGTGTTTGATGAATGAAATGAAAATCACTTATTGTCACAAGTAGGCTTCAAATGAAGTTACTATGAAAAGTCCCTAGTCGCCACATTCCGGCGCCTGTTCGGGGAGGCTCGTATGGGAATTGAACCGTGCTGCTGGCCTGCCTTGGTCTGCTTTACAAGCCAACTATTTAGCCCTGTGTGCTAAACCAGCCCCTCTGGAACTAGTTTAATAATGGTAGCACTGTGGTTAGCACGGTTGCTTCACAGCACCAGGGTCCCAGGTTCGATTCCTACGGTGTCTGCACATTCTCCCCTTGTCTGCATGGATTTCCTCCCACAAGTCCAGAAAGACGTGCTTGTTCGGTTAATTGGACATTCTGAATTCTCCCTCCGTGTACCCGAACAGGTGCCGGAATGTGGCAACTAGGGGCTTTTCACAGTAACTTCATTGCTGTGTTAATGTAAGCCTATTTGTGACAATAATAAAGATTATTTATTATAAACTACATGTAATCTGAGTTACAAGTTTACTATTGTTTGCTTTTGTTTTAATGAGGTTTGTTTATAAAATAACCACGCCCTATTTCTCCCAGAACGAATTGATCTTTCAGCACCATCTTAAAACTTTAAAAGCTACGCATCTGGTCGAGTATCTTGGCCATTGTTGAGGGTTGATCATGCATTCTGAACAATATATTCTTAAGCATGAAAAAAACATAATGCCGTCACTTTAAATAGCAAGGTGAAATATTAGAAATTGGACGTAAATGCTATGCAACTTTTGAGAAGGAATTAGTGCAATTAATTAGTTGTGATTAACATGTTAATGTTAATATTTTCTAATTGAAGAGCATGAAAAACAAGAGAGTGAAGAGAAGAAAGATGAAGAAAAACCAAAGGAGCCCACAGTGGATGACCATGAACCTCACCTAGGTCCACGCCCACGATCCCATAACAAAGTTACCCAACCTCCTGGTGGCAGATCAACTTTCTCCTTGTTCTGAGGAGGTTCTCTACTTGATTCCAGTCTTTTTTTTTCTCCCAAACGTTCTGCATGGAACAGCAGGTTAACTGTATTTAAAATATATATTTTTGTCCATTTTGCAGATGAACCTTCAAAGAACATTCATTTTAAGTGCAGCTTTTGATTTCAATAAGGATTTGCTGGAAGTATTCTACAGCTTAAATCATTATTATAATAGACAATATAAATATTAAATATGGTATAAAAGTTGCATTGTAAAATAAATGGGAATGAGTTTGACCAAATGCTAGAGTATAGGTATTAGAATATCACTAATTGTTTTGTGTCCTCTGCTGCTATTCATGTCTGACTTTGGCTGTCTGCACCATGTGGAAGTGTGAGCTGGGATGAAAATGTCAGGGGCTAAAATAGATTACATAATTTTTTTTATACTTGATGGAATGAGTTTGACCAGAATTGTGTCCAATCATATAACTGTTGCCGTAGTTGACAAAGAATGTAAAGTTGTGCAAAATCAGCAAATATAATCGTAGAATTCCTTGGCATGATTGTAGCATACACATTATGGACAATTCAGAATCCTCTGGTGTCCTTACTTTGACCTGCTGTGAGCTGGAATACAATATTGAACATTGTTACAATGGTAACATTTGAACATGAAACAGATGATTAGTTTAGAATATTTATTTTCTGAAACATTCGACAAAGGTTTCCTTGTGTAGGATTGGTCAAAAACACTTTTTTTTTTTAAACTGGTTTCTGATCTCTACTATTGTGCAAAGGAAATCATTCCAACAGAGTTCCATTGAAGATTTGTTCTATTTAACTTTACAAGCCTATAAAATTCACCAAGTTTTAATTTTGCTGATGATTTAATTAGGCAGGCATAGGACTAATACAATGACTTTATCAAATCCATACAAATGGTTTAATGTACTGAAAGATTGCTGTATTTGATCCTCTTAGATCCTCAATCACTTTCTATATGCAATTTAATGGTACAACATTGCTAAATGTACTTTTGAAGCATAATTCTATCCAATGCTCAATTTTCTGCTCCGTGTACATTGGTTGCCATGGATTCTAGCTTCTGCAGAAGTATTCAAGGAACTTAACTCCATATCCTCTCTGACACCCCTTTTTTATACTTTAGATCAAGGGATATACTGGAAGTCAGGATGCAAGTATGTTAGTTATTGGCAGTGAGGAGATTTTTTTTTCTGTGCCTTTATGCAGCCATCTTGTTTGGATGCAGATAACTGGATGGCAGTAGCCAAAAATAAAACTTCTATTTTCGAGTCAATGCCTGACTGCTATTTACAATTTCTGTTTTGTAGTCACTGTCTGACTGGTAAGATCGGATGTGCTTTCACCAGATGGCTCTTGCACTTAAAATTTAAACAAGAATGTATATTTAAAAGTGTGCTGGAAAAACTTCTTTTTTTTTTTTTTTTAGCATCTATAGTATTTTGCTTTTGATCTAAAATTGACTTTGTGGTGCTGCTTTCAGCTTCAGTCTGAGCTGATGTCTAACTCGTGTGAATTATTCTATATTTCCTCCATTAGCATGATATGCTACCATAAATATTCCAAATCAATTGTTGACCTGAAATGTTAACTGTTTTTTAGATGATAATCGTGGTAGCATTTCTTTTATTTGGTGCATACCTCCCAGAGTTGGCATTTTCCACTTGTCCTCATCTGGCTAGCAACGTGTAGGTGAGGCTGGAAACAGTTTTCAAGAATAAGCTGAAATATTCAGCATGCACGAAACAAAATATGTTTGAACATGGAGAAATTGAATTTGGTTTTTAATTGAAGATTCTGATAAGATCACAGGTGCAATGATGGGTGGTTGTTGCGTAAATACAATTACTTCGGGCATGGAACTGGACATTGTGGTTTTACTTTAGTGTCATGCCGCAGTGCCTTTCGAAGCATAAAAGCAGGCGATGAAACAGAAGATGGAGAAGTCCATGTTATCGCAGCATGGACCGACCATTCCTACCACAATATCCAATAATAAAAGCCACTAGCAAAAACTGATTGGGAAAACAACAAATATGATGCCACTGTTTCAAAAACAAAGGAGGGAGACAAAAGGCGGGTAACTATAGGCTGGTCAGCTTAACGTCTGTAGTGGGGGAAATGCTCTAATCTATCATGGAAGAAATAGCGAGACATCTGGATAGAAATTGTCCCATTGATGCAGCATGGATTCATGAAAGGCAGGTCATGTTTTCCTAATTAATGGAATTCTTTCATTACAAGCACGTGGACAACGGGGAACCAGTGGATATGGTGTATCTGGATTTCCAGAAGGCATTCAACAAGGTGCCGCACAAGAGCCTGTTACATAAGATAAAGGTGCATGGCGTTACATAGAACATAGGAAAGCCTCTGACTATCCACTCTGTCTATGCCCCTCATAATTTTGTAGACCTCCATCAGGTTGCCCCTCAACCTCCGTTGTTCCAGTGAGAACAAACCGAGTTTATTCAACTGCTCCTTATTGCTAAGGCCCTCCATACCAGGCAACATCCTGGTAAATCTCTTCTGCACCCTCTCTAAAGCCTCCACATCCTTCTGGTAGTGTGGCGACCAGAATTGAACACTATACTCCAAGTGTGGCCTAACTAAGGTTCTATACAGCTGCAACATGACTTGCCAATTCTTATACTCAATGCCCCGGCCAATGAAGGCAAGCATGCTGTATGCCTTCTTGACTACCTTCTCCACCTGTGTTGCCCCTTTCAGTGACCTGTGGACCTGTACACCTAGATCTCTCTGACTTTCAATACTCTTGAGGGTTCTACCATTCACTCTATATTCCCTACCTGCATTAGACCTTCCAAAATGCATTACCTCACATTTGTCCGGATTAAACTCCATCTGCCATCTCTCCGCCCAAGTCTCCAGACAATCTAAATCCTGCTGTATCCTCAGACAGTCCTCATCGCTATCCGCAATTCCACCAACCTTTGTGTCGTCTGCAAACTTACTAATCAGACCAGTTACATTTTTCTCCAAATCATTTAAATATACTACGAACAGTGAAGGTCCCAGCACTGATCCCTGCAGACCAAAGTCACAGCCCTCCAATCAGAAAAGCACCCTTCCATTGCTACTCTCTGCCTTCTATGACCTAGCTAGTTCAGTATCCATCTTGCCAGCTCACCCTGATCCCGTGTGACTTCACCTTTTGTATCAGTCTGCCATGAGGGACCTTGTCAAAGGCCTTACTGAAGTCCATATAGACAACATCCACTGCCCTACCTGCATCAGTCATCTTTGTGACCTCTTCGAAAAACTATCAAGTTAGTGAGACACTACCTCCCCTTCACAAAACTGTGCTGCCTTGAGAGAAGGTGTTAACCTTGAGAGAAACTTGAAGTAGGTCTCCTAAGTCTCTTTGTGCTTCAGATTTCTGAAGTCTTTTCCCATTTAGAAAATAGTCTATGCCTCTTCCACCAACATGCATAACCTCACCCCTCACTTTTCCACATTGTATTTCATCTGCCACTTTGCCAACTGCCCCAGCCCTTCTGCAGCCTCCTGCTTCCTGAACACAACTTGTCCCTCTACGTCTTTTTGTACCATCTGCCTTCAGTTGGCAAACCAACTGCTTCTACAAAATGTGAGGTGCTCGATGTTGGGCGAGGAATGAGAGAGCCGAGGCAGAGCTGTATCAGAAAAGCTGTGCTGAAAATCATACTAATAGTTGTGCATGACTAGAACTTGAAAGTATTGTTTTGAGTGTTATCCAAATTCATGCATACACTTCTAGTTGTTTGGGCATAAGCAAATTTCCACGGCGAATGTAAGTTGAACTGGAAATGAAATGACAGCGTTTACATTCCAAAGATAAATGACTATACAGAGCATTAGTGTTTATGAAACCTCAGAAATTTTGAATTAGAGTGTGCCAGAGGTTAACAGGAAGGAACTAAAATACCAGCCAAAAATGAAAAATTTAATAGGCAAGCTTGAAACGTAATCAATATGCAGATAACAAAGCTGTGTACATTTGACTCAAGCGAATGTACTGCTGCATAAGTAACTGCCAGGTTGATGGCTGGTAAAGTGGGCGTAGTGTTACCTAACAGACCTAATAAAGATGATTTTCCAGTCTTGCTAATGATTGTCCCCAACATCGGGCTCCCTTTCTGCTCTGGATTTCTGAACGAGTTGCTCGCCAAATACATCTACGTTTTTCAACTCACAAACTCTAATTGGGTTTCTGTTCACAGTACTGAAATGAAATGGCCCTAACCAAGTTTAAAATGCTGTTTAGCATTAAGTAGTAATATTTCTATACTTGGATTGTAAATCCAAATTATGATGACAAATGTTTGCAGAAATTTTAATGAACTTGCATCTTAATGATTTGTGCTGCTTAGCATCTTAAAGCTGGACCTCTGTCTGTATTTAATAATCAAAAATGACCCAAGCAATTTAAGTGCTATTTTCACAGTGTCGAAAGTATAAAAAGAAGCAGGACCAGACTTGTTTTCTCCCAGTCTTGTGTGAAGTGGTAGTGACCATTATCAATAGTTAATAGGATAGTAGTGTTTGATGATTGGAAAAAGGTCCTTTTACTTAAGTACAGGAAATGCCATAAGTGGGTGTCTGTTTAGAAATATTGTGTGGAACCAAGATTTCTGAATGGTAAATTCAAAGATGCCAAACAATGCTTAAATCTTTACAGATCCAGAGATGGGGTAACCTCAGGTTAAAGATGGGGTTACCCCATCTCTGGATCTGTAAAGATTTAATCACCTGCTAATGCTTGCATTCCTAGCATTGTTTGGCATCTTTGAATTTGTCTGTGTGTTTCTGGAACAGACCTCTTCATTCACGTGAGGAAGGAGCAGCGCTCCGAAAGCTAGTGACATCGAAACAAACCTGTTGGACTTTAACCTGGTGTTGGAAGACTTCGTACTGTGCTCACCCCAGTCCAACGCCGGCATCGCCACATCATGTATATACATGATGGAAGGAATAACAGGAATGCGGAATATTTGGCTAATGGTAAAGTTCTTGAAAGTGTGGCTGAGCAGAGGGATCTAGGTGTCCATGTACATAGATCCCTGAAAGTTGCCACCCAGGTTGATAGGGTTGTGAAGAAGGCCTATGGAGTGTTGGCCTTTATTGGTAGAGGGATTGAGTTCCGGAGTCGGGAGGTCATGTTGCAGCTGTACAGAACTCTGGTCCGGCCGCATTTGGAGTATTGCGTACAGTTCTGGTCACCGCATTATAGGAAGGACGTGGAGGCTTTGGAGCGGGTGCAGAGGAGATTTACCAGGATGTTGCCTGGTATGGAGGGAAAATCTTATGAGGAAAGGCTGACGGACTTGAGGTTGTTTTCGTTGGAGAGAAGAAGGTTAAGAGGAGACTTAATAGAGGCATACAAAATGATCAGGGGGTTGGATAGGGTGGACAGTGAGAGCCTTCTCCCGCGGATGGATATGGCTGGCACGAGGGGACATAACTTTAAACTGAGGGGTAATAGATATAGGACAGAGGTCAGAGGTAGGTTCTTTACGCAAAGAGTAGTGAGGCCGTGGAATGCCCTACCTGCTACAGTAGTGAACTCGCCAACATTGAGGGCATTTAAAAGTTTATTGGATAAACATATGGATGATAATGGCATAGTGTAGGTTAGATGGCTTTTGTTTCGGTGCAACATCGTGGGCCGAAGGGCCTGTACTGCGCTGTATTGTTCTATGTTCTACAATATACAGGTAGATTCAGAAAGAATGTTCCCGATTTTGGAGAGGAGAAGGGGGGGGGAGGGGGAAAGAGAGAGGAGAAAAGAGTCCAGAACTAGGGGTGACAGTTTGAGGATAAGGGGTAGTACACCTTTTAGGACTGAGGTGAGGAGAAATTTCTTCACCCAGAGTGGCGAGTCTGTGGAATTCACTACCGCAGGAAGTAGTTGAGGCCAAAACGTTGTGTAATTTCAAGAAGAAATTAGATAAAACTCTTGGCTAAAGGGATATGGGGTATCGAGGTACTGAACTTGATGAGCCGTGATCCAAATTAATGGAGGAGCAGTCTTTATTGAAGTGTGTTTGTGAGAGCGGAGTTTGGAAACTTGCGTGACAATCATCTGGAGGAATTGTGAAGACAACCGCAGACGTTCCTGTCAATTGGGAGGGATTCAGTGGAGAAATGCCCACACGTGCTTAAAAGGGACTTGTTGAGGTCATGGGAGTAAGCAGAATAATTGCAGAGATGAGATTATGGAAAATTTAGGATCACCCATCAGCAGGCATGAAGTTTTATATTCAAAAATATATTTTTCCCAAGAGGACGATTAACCTATGGAACACAAAGACATTTTTCCCTCCTTCCAGAAATTTTGAACACCTTTTAAGATGGGATGATCACACCATAATAAAAGCAATTTATTTCTGGATACTATTCAAAGTTGATGAACTGAAGATTGGGATTGGGAATGGCTGCCAGGAGATGGGTATTTGCACATTTCAGGCTGGTGGCTGTTGCTTATCTTTGATACATAAATGAAATCTGACCAGTAACAAAGAAATAATTTTACTTTTTCATACCACTTGTGTAAACATTACCTCAGCATATTAAGCTTGGCTAGCAGGAAAGAATCCCTGGACAAAGTGAGGGATTACATTTCTACATCTATGTTTTAAACAGCCTGGGGTCTGGGTCTGGAAACGGTGTCATTGGGAGTGATTTACTGAAAACGCAGTTGGGAGTAAAAATGACCAATGCCAACAGCTCAAAAATAGTGAATTGGCAGCCTGTTTTTACATTGCCAGGAACTTGAAGTTCTACCCCCTTAAAATCATTGGTGTGAAACAGATTTTCAATTGGTCTGCTTTGTGTTGCTAGTGTTGACTAATTTTGCCACATAATATAATAGTAATAATCGCTTATTGTCACAAGTAGGCTTCAATGAAGTTACTGTGAAAAGCCCCTAGTCGCCACATTCCGGCGCCTGTTCGGGGAGGCTGGTACGGGAATTAAACCCGCGTTGCTGCTGCCTTGTTGGACAAGGAGAAACTATTTGGGAGTGCTGGACACAGATAATCTCGATACATGTCCAAACTGGGTTTCCACAACATGCAAAGCTGACTGCAGATTTTTAAAAATTCATTTATGGGATGTGGGCGTCGCTGGTTCGGCCAGCACTCCTTGCCCATCCCTAGTTGCCCTTCAGAAGGTGGTGGTGAGTTGCCTTCCTGAACCACTGCAGTCCTTGGTGTGTAGGTACACCCACAGTGCTGATAAGGAGGGAGTTTCAGGATGTTGCTCCAGTGACAGTGAAGGAATGGTGATATATTTCCAAGTTAGGGTGGTGAGTGACTTGGAGGGGAACCTCCTGGTGGTGGGGTTCCCAGGTATATGCTGCTCTTGTCCTAGATGTTACTGGTCGTGGGTTTGGAAGTTGCTGTCTAAGGAACCTTGGTGAGTTACTGCAGTGCATCTTGTAGATGGTATACACGGCTGCCACTGCATCGATGGTGGAGGGTTTGAATGTTTGTGGAAGGGGGAAACGGTGGGCTGCTTTGCCCTGGATGGTGTTGAGCTGCTTGTGTTGTTGGAGCTGCACTCATCCAGGCAAGTGGAGGCAAGACTGTTACACTCCTGATTTGTGTCTTTTAGATGGTGGACAGGCTTTGGGGAGTCGGGAGCTGATTTACTCGCTGTAGGATTCCTAGCCTTTGACCTGCCCTGGTAGCCACAGTATTAATATGGCTAGTCCAGTTCAGTTTCTGATCAATGGTAACCCCCGGGTGTTGATTGTGGGGGATTCAGCGATGTAATGCCATTGAATGTCAAGGGGCGGTGGATATTATCCAGATCTTGCTGCATTTGGATATGGATTGCTTCAGTTTGAGGAATCACGAATGATGCTGAACATTGTGCAGTCATCAGCAAACATCCCCACTTCTGACCTTATGATGGAAGGAAGGTCATTGATGAAACAGCTGAAGATGGTTGGGCCTAGGACACTGCCCTGAGGAACTCCCTGCAGTGATGTCCTGGAGTGGAGATGATTGACCTCCAACCACAATCATCTCTTTCGCAAGAAGGGACTGCAAGGATGGCGTTAAATGAAGACAATGCCCCAGAGACCCATGGCTGGGACCAAGCAGGATGTACATGCTCAATGGCTTGTCAAAAGTGGCAGGAGAGATTGACAAAAATGTCAAACGTTTCAAACTTGGACTGAAGTAACTTTTGGGCAAATGAACATTACCCAGCCCCACTATCTGTTGTCTTCCAGTGACCTCTTTGGGGGCTGGTTTAACTCGATTGTGATTATAGAATCTGCACAGACTGATCACATGGAGTGAAAGGTAGGTTGTAAAAGTAAAGACTTATTCGTACATTAACCACTCCACTCCCCGAAGGGTCTCCCACCATGACTCAGGCCGGGGTTTTTATACTCTGTGGGCTCCCCTTGTTAAAGGGGAAGCTCAGCCCCATTACCGGGAAAGCTTGTACCCTGTAGACATCACGGGGAAAGCGGATGGTCCACACCTTATGACCTCTGCAGGGGTCATAACAGTGATGCAAAGCGAGGCCAGCAGTGTGGGTTCAATTCCCGTACCGACTTGAGGCTGTTCACGAAGACCCCGCCTTCTCAACCTTGCCCCTCACCTGAGGTGTGGTGACCCTCAGATTAAACCACCGCCAGTCAGCTCTTTCTCTTCCCCCCCCCCCCCCCCCCCCCCCAAAAGGGGAAAGCAGCCTATGGTCATCTGGGACTATGGAGACTACTTTATTCATCATTTCTAGTTATGAGACACAGGGAAACAATGTGTGGGGAGTGCTCGCCTATCATGAGATAAACAACCCCAAACTTCCTGCTATTGGGAAAATAAATTGTCTGTATTGTACAGGAAAATTGCATTGTCAAAGAATTCTCCATTTACACAATGAGGGATCATATAGAGGTTATGGTCAAGACCTCATGGGGAAACTCTTTAATTAAAAGAGATATTTTAGATAAATTATGGCAGAGCGGGATTGTTGGGAAAGGAAAAGCTGTTTACTCAATTGTCAGAGTTATGTGCCCTCTCGTTCCTGACCCTTTCATGAGTGCGAACCGTTTTGTCCTGTCTACCTAGTCCAAATCCCTCATGATTTTGAACACCTCTATCAAATCTCCTTTCAGCCTTCATTTCGCAAAGGAAAATAGTCACAACTCCTCCAGTCTCTGCCGAACTGAAGTATCTCAACCCTAGAACCATTTTCGTGAATTTTTTCTACAACCTCTCTGTCACCATCACATCTTTCCAAAATGAGGTGCCCAGAACTGGATGCAATACTCCAGTTGAACTAGTGTCTTATACAAATTCAAAGTAATCTCCTCGCTTGTACTCCCCATCATTAAAGGCCAGGACGCTGTTTACTTTATTAACTGCTCTCTCTCAACCTGTCCTGCTACCTTCAATGATTTATGCACATCTACATCCAGCTTTCTCTGCTCCTGCTCCGTCGATAGAATTAAACCTTTATTTTATTTCATCCCCCCCCCCCCCAAGTTCTTCCTACCAAAATGAATCACTTCACATTTCTCTGCATTGAACTTCGTCTGCCCACTGCACCAACTTGTCTATGTCCGTCTGAAATGTTATACTATCCTCACAGTTAACAATATTTCCAAATTTGGCATCATCTGTAAATTTTGAAATTGTGCCATGTACATCTAGGGTAAGCAGGAGAGGTTCAGTGAGTCAGGCTGGCTCACGGTGTGACAAGTGCTTGGGTGGGTTGTTGAGACATCCATAGAATCTGCTTTGGTCGCATCTGTCATCTACTTTGAAGTGTGGTGTGCCTGACCACAGTTTGCCAGATCGTTGACATGCCAACCATATCGTGGAAACCAATGGTAGCACAAAGTTGAATGCCAGCATTGCAAAGCTGGGAGGGTCAACAGAGCACATACCTTGACAGGTATCACACTCAGACTTACACAACCCTGAAAAAAATCAATAGAACATTTCATAGATAAATCAATAAGATAACTTCACACTAGTCAAAACGTGTGCTAGCTGGTGGAGTGCTCAAGGTCAGATTGTATGCCAAGATGGCTGAAGTAATTCACTAAATCAATCTTTTGAAAACAACAATAAGACACTTTCTATCCCTTGTTGATTTGTAAACTTACAATTGCCTGTATTTTCATCTATGCTGATATTTCGTCTTTTTTTTTTCCTGAAAGCACATGACTAGTTGCAACTAGGAAATAGATTGTTGCGTAGCCAGACCCAGACCGAAACCATCAGCTGTGCACAAGATATATTTAATTCCTGTTCTCTTCTTCTCTTAGCCCGCCCCCCCCCCCCCCCCCCCCCCCCCGCCCCGTGGAACTCTGAGTGATGATGGAGTGTCATAGTAGACAGAACAACCAGGGTGGGGGAAAGAGAGGAAAGGCTTGGTGAACACGGCATCAAAAGTTGGTTTGGTGGGGGGAGGGGAGGGAAGGGAAGAGATTTTGAGCAAAAACAAGCAAATTACTGCGGATGCTGGAATCTGAAACAAAAACAGAATGCTGGAAAATCGCAGCAGGTCATTTTGAGCAGCTTTACAGCTGTTGGCGAATGGCTGGTCAAAAGCCCGACACCTCCCAGCTTGAAAGCACCGTTACAAACAACCTGAATAAAACATGTTTTCTATCAGCAGATGCAGAGGGAATAGGTTAGGAAGGGGATAGGTGGACGCGAGTGGTCATAGATACAAGGAAGTTGGCTGAAGATGGCGACGTCTGTGTAGTTGGGTGAATGCTACTTAATTTGGGTAATATGATGTTAAAATGATGGAAAGATCCAAAAGAACATGTGTGCCTGCCGAACCAGACCAGTACTGATGTCTTTTCCTCCCCCATACAAACTATTTTTTTTAAGCAGAGTCCTCCATCTGTTGGCCAATCCCAGAACTGCCAAATGCAACCATTTAAAAAAATAAATTTAGAGTATCCAATTATTATTTTCCCAATTAAGGGGCAATTTAGCATGGCCAATCCATCTACCCTGCACATCTTTTGGCTTGTGGGGGTGAGAACCACACAGACACAGGGAGAATTTGCAATCTCCACAAGGACAGTGACCCAGGGCCTGGATCGAACTTGGGACCTCGGTGCCGTGAGGCAGCAGTGCTAACCAATGCACCGCCGTGCCATCCTTACCAAGTGCAACCACCTGAGTGGGTTTCACACAGTTCATTATGTTCTTTCATTTCAGTTGCATTTTTGTTTTAGGTCAATAAGGGTCCATCCGCAGCACACTAAAATCTATTGGTACAAATCTGTGTAAAATAAAATATTCTTAAACTATCCTGTCACATTTCCTGCAACACTAAATAACCATGGTAATATTTCAATGTGAAAAGGGTCCACATCACCGATGGAGTGCGATTCAGGCTTATAAAACTATAGTCGTCCACAATTGGGGGCATGGTAGCAGTGGTTAGCACTACTGCTGCCTCACAGCACCAGGGACCTGGGTGCAATTCTGGCCTCAGCTGACTCTGTGGAGTTTGCACCTTTTCCCTGTGTGTGCGTGGGTTTCCTCCAAGTGCTCCGGTTTCCTCCCACAGTCCAAAAAGTGCAGGTTAGGTGGATTGGCCATGAAAAATTGCCCCTTAGTGTCCAAAGGGTTTGGCTGGGTAATGGGGATAGAGTGGAGGCGTGAGCTGAAGTAGGCTGCTCTTTGCAAGAGCCAGTGCAGACTCGATGGGCCGAATGACTTCCTGCACAGTAAATTCCCATACCGGCCTCCCCGAACAGCAGCTAGGGGCTTTTCACAGTAACTTCATTGAAGCCTACGTGAGACAAGTGATTATTATTAATATTATTATTATTTCCATTATTCTATATGATTCATTCATTCACGTTTTATCGAAACAGCCTCCTCCTTTAGGTACTATGAACTTGCATGGGATTGCACCATGCTCACGCTTGGCAAAGTACTTCAGTGAGTTGTTGACTTCTGCGTTATGGCTAACCAGAAACCTCACCCGTTCTTACCGCCTGCCATCAGATGTAATAGACGGATTTACTGGCTGATAATCAACCTGTCGTCCACGCTGTGAACATTCATTCCGTGAGGTGAACCCAGAGCTTTATGCCTGGAGGTAAAACTGGGCCAAAGGGCCTCCTTAACAAAGTCACACCAAGCTCCATCCAGATCTATTTCTATCTATAATGGGATGGTTAAACACCTTTAACCAGGGTCTCTCACCAGTCGAGTGATCATGAACTCATGAGGTGGGACAAATCAGAGGGTACTCTCGATGGGGAATCCAGCTATCGGAAGTAGCACCAGTGAGGTGTCGTAGATAACACCAGTGATCTGGGAGGCATTCTGCTGATGGAGTGGCAAGGTGGTACAGTGGTCATGGGTGGGGCGCTCTTTCAGAGGGTCAGTGCAGACTTGACAGGCCGGGTGGCCTCATTCTGCACTGTGGGTGTTCTATAATTCTATGGCTGTACCTATCCGAACCAACTACTCTGTGAACTTTGTGTAAAATTCCACTTGGAACTCGTCAGGTTCAGTGCCTTCCCTGTTTGCATCCGTCCCATCGCTGTTTGGACTTCCTCCGGACCCAACTGTGCCTCTAGTCTTTCCTGCATTTCCACCCCCAGCTCTGTCATCTCTAACTCTTCCTCTGGTTTCAGCGACCTCTCATAAAAGGTCCAAAATGCCCCATTCACTTTATCCGGGGCCGGTCGCCCCCCCCCCCCTCCCCTCCCCCTCCCCCCCCCCCCCTCCCCTCCCCCTCCCCCTCCCGAATTACCCTTTTAATTGGATACTCTAAATTTATCTAAAAAAAGAAAAATACACACATTTGACTTCGCTCGGAGTGGTAACCAAACTGCTGCCCAAGTTTTTAATTTGTATAATCTCGCGGGAAGCCGCCTGTCACCTCAGATGGTGCGCTAAATGACGGCTGGCCTTCTCCCCATACCAAAAAAAACCTCGAGCACCAGAACTGACTGGAGGGCTTTAACCTGAGGGTCACCACACTTCAGTCGAGGGGCAAGGTTGAGGAGGCGCGGCCTTCATGAATAACCTCAGCCGTTACGGGAATTGAATCCGTGCTGCTGGCCTCCCTCTGCGTCACGAGCCAGCTGTCCAGCCAATTGAGCTACAAAAGAATTAACATTTCATGTCTGTATGACCCTTCTGCAGACTCATCTGGACTCGAAACATTAATCGTGTATCTCTCTCCATAGATGCTGCCGGACCTGCTGAGTTCATCCAGCATTTTCTGTTTTCATCAATTTCACTGTTGACTGTATTCAATGTAACAGAGCAGTTTGCAATTCAAAACGAACATTGTCTCAATCCAGTGATACATCAGTTCTATCTTTAGACAAATTGGAGGAGCACTTGGGTGCGGACTGCAGACCACAGTCACACTCATTCAACCCTACTTTGCTGGTGCTTTCCCACACACCAGCCCCCCCGTTCAAATGACCGCTTCCCGTCCTCTCCCCAACATCTTTAAAATTAGCAACAAAAGAAAACACGCTTCAAAGTGCTCCGTGTTTCCAAGCTGCCTCTCTAACTCTCATCTCTTTCTGCTCCCTGAGTCATGTTGCAAAAAAAAAATCAGCTGTTCCCAGCAGCGCATGCGCACTTGTGTCACTAACTTGCTACATTCTGCGGTAATATCAGCTGGCTGTGATCACGTGATTTCATGCCCCCGTCCGCCTCGCATGTCAATGCCCCATACCTGGGAACGTTACAAGACTTTAACTTTATCTCTTTCGCTTGGTATAGGGACACAATAGTCTTGAAGAATGTTTTCAAACACTTTCTGTACAACAAGAGTTTGTTTGATTCTGAAACAATGTTACCGCAAGGTTAGCTTCAAATCTCCGCACAATCCTTCCACCTTGATGGGGTGGGGGGAGAATCATTACAATTTTGCAATTACATTAAATTATCTTGCAATTTTAGTTCGGAACATTTTTATATCGGTGTCATTTGAATAATGATAAATGGAATTGTAAACTTGTAAACATTACATTTATTCATTAAAAAAATTAAATGTAATGTTCTTTACCATTTCAGTTACCATCACAGCGTTCAATAAGCTATTAGATGATTATTTGGATATAAACAATGTGCTAGGGTGCGGGGGGGGGGGGGGGGTAAGGAAGGAGGTGGCATTAAGTCAGAATGCTCATCTGGAGAGCTGGTCCCGACACGATGGGCCGAATGGCCTCCTTCTGCACCATAACGATTCTATGACTCCGAGATTCTACTCACCATTCTTCCGTGAACAGTTCAGTGGGCTCCAGAGTTGTGCCAGTGTGCTGATCTATTATCAAGCAAATTAAGGTGACCTAAGGTGACACCAAAGCTGATTTATATCCCCTTAGCTTGTGTATGCTCAGGCTCCATGTGGATGGCACTTCTCAATCTTCTTCACACGACGTAGGATATCAGGCGTTTTTTATTAAATGACTGGAGGTATGTGACGGCACGGTGGCACAGTGGCTGATTGATCGATATTTATTGTCACGTACTGAAGTACAGTGAAAATTATTACTCTGCAGCCAAGGGACGAACACAGTGCGTACATAGTAGACAAAAGAATAATCGACAGAATACATTGAATGGTGATAAGAGATAGAAGAAAAGGGTTTGGTTGAGGGAGTTCGCAGAGAGGCGCCATGCTCTGCGGCACTGCTGCCTCACAGCTCCAAGACCCGGGTTCAATTCTGGCCTCGGGTGGCTGTCTGCACTTTCTCCCTGTGCCTGCATTATTTTATTTTTTTAATTTGGAGTACCCAATTCATTTTTTTTTCCAATTAAGGGGCAATTTTGATGTGGCCAATCCACCTAACCTGCACATCTTTGGGTTGTAGGGGCGAAACCCACGCAGACACGGGGAGAATGTGCAAACTCCACACGGGCAATGACCCAGGGCCGGGATTCGAACCCGGATCCTCAGCGCCATAGGCAGCAATGCTAACCACTGTGCCACCGTGCTGCCCGATGTGTCTGTATAATTGGTCAAGGTGTTGCTATGGAGAATTCACCAGGGAACTATTATACGCCAATAGAATCCTTGTCAATGAGAATGTTTTTTATGGTGGATCTTGCTCCTATATCCACTGTTGTTGCATTTCATTCACTAACTTGGAGTTACACTCAGTGAATTAAGAGGAGAAATATTAGGACTGAATACAGTTTGTAAAATTTTCAAATCCAATCATGGGGTTTCTTGAATGTTGTACAGGAACTGAGGGCCTGATCTTAACTCACTCAAGCCCCATTCACTTGCACAGAGTTAGAAATCGGACCCCTTAAAAGGTTTTAGGTGGCAATTCAAGGCACAATAATAGCAATTCATGGATTTTTATAAATTAATTTATAATTCACACAAATCACCCCTAATAGAACTATCAAAAGCTGAGCAATGGCTTTAGAAAGACAGCCACAATCCACATAAAGTTGACAACGTGTAAGAGCTCTGATTGTGAGCCTATTACAGGTGAAAGGATAGCGGTAAAATAGAAAAGGGACAGTTCCAACTATAATAGAAAATCTCGAAGTGTGCTGCCCTTCATTCTGCTGACAGATAAATGGGGTTTTAATTAAAACCATTTCAATTCAATTCATTCAGTTTCACTTTATTTGCTAGATAGAAATTTAATTTCAGGTTCACTGCTCGCTCATTCAAAATCTAGAATAATAATAAAAAGAAAGAAAATTACCCTATCACAGATGTCCAACTTTCATTAAGCTGTATCTGAAAAATTATTATTTAAGGTAAGAGGAACAGAGAGGAAAAAAGGAGCGGAGGAGGGATTGAATCTACAAGCACGCTAACCCCACAAAGGGAGTTAATGTGTTGAATGATCTGCAAACTACAGAACTATGTAAATAGTTACATGCGGCTCATTTGTTCAACTTGTAAATTACACAATAGTCTGTGCATAGTTCCCTGTTGCGCACCCTGTTACATCTTCTGCCACTGGGTGTTCCAACTAAACGAGGAAGATGTAGACCAAGTGGTCACATGATTACATGATGACACAGCTACATAAGAGGAGCTATTTTCATCAAAGACTAGTGGATCGATGTGGTGAAGTCCTTGTGCCATACTGCCAACTCCTGACACCATGTAAATTTGGGTTCCAAATCATAGACCACAAAGATAATAATCGTTATTGTCACAAACTGCAGGGGATGGGCACAATTGAAATGTGGAGCTTGTTCAAGGAACAGCTACTGTTTGGCCTTGATAAGTATGTACCTGTCAGGCAGGGAGGAAATGATCGAGCGAGGGAACCGTGGTTTACTAAAGTAGTTGAATCACTTGTCAAGAGGAAGAAGGAGGCTTATGTAAAGATGAGATGTGAAGGTTCAGTTAGGGCGCTCGAGAGTTACAAGTTAGCTAGGAAGGACCAAAAGAGAGAGCTACGAAGAGCCAGGAGGGGACATGAGAAGTCTTTGGCAGGTCGGATCAAGGATAACCCTAAAGCTTTCTATAGGTATGTCAGGAATAAAAGAATGACTTGGGTAAGAGTAGGGCCAGTCAAGGACAGTAGTGGGAAGTTGTGTGTGGAGTCCGAGGAGATAGAAGAGGTGCTAAATGAATATTTTTTGTCAGTATTCACACAGGAAAAAGACAATGTTGTCAAGGAGAACACTGAGGTACAGGCTACTAGACTAGATGGGCTTGTGGTTCATCAGGAGGAGGTGTTAGCAATTCTGGAAAGTGTAAAAATAGATAAATTCCCTGGGCCAGATGGGATTTATCCTATGATTTTCTGGGAAGCTAGGGAGGAGATTGCTGAGCCTTCGGCGTCATTTATGTCATCATTGTCTACAGGAATAGTGCCAGAAGACTGGAGGATAGCAAATGTTGTCCCCTTGTTCAAGAAGGCGAGTAGAGCCAACCCCGGTAACTATAGACCAGTGAGCATTACTTCTGTTGTGGGCAAAGTCTTGGAAAGGTTTATAAGAGATAGGATTTATAATCATCTAGAAAGGAATAATTTGATTAGGGATAGTCAACACGGCTTTGTGAAGGGTAGGTCGCGCCTCACAAACCTTATTGATTTCTTTGAGAAGGTGACCAAACAGGTGGATGAGGGTAAAGCAGGATGATGTGGTGTATATGGATTTTAGTAAAGTGTTTGATAAGGTTCCCCACGGTAGGCTATTGCAGAAAATATGGAGGCATGGGATTCAGGGTGATTTAGCAATTTGTATCAGAAATTGGCTAGCTGTAAGAAGGCAGAGGGTGGTGGTTGATGGGAAATGTTCAGCCTGGAGTTCAGTTACTAGTGGCGTACCACAAGGATCTGTTTTGGGGCCACTGCTGTTTGTCATTTTTATAAATGACCTGGAGGAGGGCATAGAAGGATGGGTGAGTAAATTTGCAGATGACACTAAAGTCGGTGGAGTTGTGGACAGTGCGGAAGGATGTTGCAGGTTACAGAGGGACATAGATAATCTGCAGCGCTGGGCTGAGAGGTGGCAAATGGAGTTTAATGCAGAAAAGTGTGAGGTGATTCAGTTTGGATGGAGTAACAGGAATACAGAGTACTGTGCAAATGGTAAGATTCTTGGTAGTGTGGATGAGCAGAGAGACATCGGTGTCCATGTACATAGATCCCTGAATGTTGCCACCCAGGTTGAGAGGGTTGTTAAGAAGGCGTACGGTGTGTTAGCTTTTATTGGTAGAGGGATTGAGTTTCGGAGCCATGAGGTCATGTTGCAGCTGTACAAATCTCTGATGCGGCCTCATTTGGAGTATTGCGTGCAGTTCTGGTCACCGCATTATAGGAAGGATGTGAAGCATTGGAAAGGGTGCAGAGCAGATTTACTAGGATGTTGCCTGGTATGGAGGGAAGATCTTATGAGGAAAGGCTGAGGGACTTGAGGCTGTTTTCGTTAGAGAGAAGAAGGTGACTTAATTGAGGCATACAAGATGATCAGAGGATTAGATAGGGTGGACAGTGAGAGCCTTTTTCCTCGGGTGGTGATGGCTAGCACGAGGGGACATGGCTTTAAATTGAGGGGAGATAGATATAGGACAGATGTCAGAGGTAGGTTCTTTACCCAGAGAGTAGTAAGAGTGTGGAATGCCCTGCCTGCAACAGTAGTGGACTCGCCAACATTAAGGGCATTTAAATGGTCATTGGATAGACATATGAACGATAAGGGAATAGTGTAGATGGGCTTTAGATTGGTTTCACAGGTCGGCGCAACATCGAGGGTCGAAGGGCCTGTACTGCGCTGTAATGGTCTATGACTAGAACTGCTTGCTGATGACTCATTTGTGTCTCAGGACGTTTAAGTTTAACTAAACACGGGAGTGGTCTGCTTCACAGGAGGTGGCATTTTGTGGCTGGATTAACTTCCTCAGAATTCCCCCTGCATCTTCTAACTCCTCACTTGGTCTGGCATCTTCTGACTGTAAATCAATATCTTGTTCTGTCTAACAGCAGTAGTTTTTGTTTTAGCACCCCGCAGCCTATCATGTGCCTCCTGTTCCCAATGACTGTTCAGGACAGGCATGCTCTCCTGCAAGCAATCAGTTCCATTCTGCACCTTATCTGCCAGTTCCTTTAACTCTTTGCACATTTTACTCAACTGTAAGGCACAGATGTGCACTGTAGACTAACTTATTCAGGACTTCCTCCAACTCGCCTTTCTGAAACTCTTTCGATCCCCTATCAAGTGGATGATGCAGTGGTTAGCACTGTTGCCTCACACACTGCCCATGTGGTGTTTGCACATTCTCCCCGTGTCTGCGTGGGTCTCACCCCCCCACAACCCAAAGATGTGCAGGGTAGGTGAATTGGTCACGCTCAATTCTGTAATTGGTAAAAAAAACACGAATTGGATACTCAAATTTTTTTTAAAAACCTATCAAGCACACACTCGTAATCTCCGTCACATTCTTCTACAGCTCCCAGAGCACCCTTTGAGCTTGTTGTTGCTGTTAAAATGTCTATCAGTTGCATTCTGACATATGACAAAGTCATTATTACCCTTTGCTTTTACTACTCTATGACCTGGGGTGTTTTCTGCTATAAACCTTATCCTGGAGCCCTCAGCTTCCCAATCCAAGTTCATGGTACTCGCTTCCTCTTTTCCTAATGACATTCTAGCACTGTCTGCGCAGTTTATTTTTGAACCTGCACGGTCTTTATCAACTGGTTTACATGCTGCTCACTGTCCAGAGCGCCCTTTCCCATGCTGCTTGCTGTCCAGAGTGACCTTTCCCATGATGCTCGCTGTCCAGTGTGACCTTTCCCATGCTCCTCACTGTCCAGCGTGACCTTTTCCATGCTGCTCACTGTCCAGAGTGCCCTTTCCCATGCTGCTCGCTGTCCAGAGTGACCTTTCCCATGCTGCTGGCTGTCCAGAGTGCCCTTTCGCACCATGCTCGCTGTCCAGAGTGCCCTTTCGCACCATGCTCGCTGTCCAGAGTGCCCTTTCCCACGCTGCTCACTGTCCAGAGTGCCGTTTCCCATGCTGCTCACTGTCCAGAATGCCCTTTCCCATGCTGCTCACTGTCCAGAGTGCCCTTTCCCATGCTGCTCACTGTCCAGAATGCCCTTTCATACGCTGCTCACTGTCCAGAGTGCCCTATCCCATGCTGCTCGCTGTCCAGAGTGCCCTTTCCCATGCTGCTGGCTGTCCAGAGTGCCCTTTCCCACGCTGCTCGCTGTCCAGAGTGCCCTTTCCCACCTTGCTCGCTGTCCAGAGTGCCCTTTCCCACGCTGCTCACTGTCCAGAGTGCCCTTTCCCATGCTGCTCACTGTCCAGAGTGCCCTTTCCCATGCTGCTCGCTATCCAGAGTGCCCTTTCCCATGCTGCTGGCTGTCCAGAGTGCCCTTTCCCACGCTGCTCGCTGTCCAGAGTGCCCTTTCCCACCTTGCTCGCTGTCCAGAGTGCCCTTTCCCACGCTGCTCACTGTCCAGAGTGCCCTTTCCAATGCTGCTCACTGTCCAGAGTGCCCTTTCCCACACTGCTCGCTGTCCAGAGTGCCCTTTCTAATGCTGCTCGCTGTCCAGAGTGCCCTTTCCCACGCTGCTCGCTGTCCAGAATGCCCTTTCCCATGCTGCTCGCTGTCCAGAGTGCCCTTTCCCATGCTGCTTGCTGTCCAGAGTGACCTTTCCCATGCTGCTCACTGTCCAGAGTGACCTTTCCCATGCTGCTCGCTGTCCAGAGTGACCTTTCCCACGCTGCTCGCTGTCCAGAGTGACCTTTCCCAGGCTGCTCACTGTTCAGTGCCCTTTCCCACGCTGCTCGCTGTCCAGAGTGCCCTTTCCCACCTTGCTCGCTGTCCAGAGCGCCCTTTCCCATGCTGCTCGCTGACCAGAGTGCCCTTTCCCACCCTGCTCGCTGTCCAGAGTGCCCTTTCCCATGCTACTTGCTGTCCAGAGTGACCTTTCCCATGCTGCTCGCTGTCCAGAGTGCCCTTTCCCACGCTGTTCGCTGTCCAGAGCGCCCTTTCCCACGCTGCTCGCTGTCCAGAGTGCCCTTTCCCACGCTGCTCGCTGTCCAGAGTGCCCTCTCCCATGCTACTTGCTGTCCAGAGTGACCTTTCCCATGCTGCTCGCTGTCCAGAGTGCCCTTTCCCACGCTGCTCACTGTCCAGAGTGCCCTCTCCCATGCTACTTGCTGTCCAGAGTGACCTTTCCCATGCTGCTCGCTGTCCAGAGTGCCCTTTCCCACGCTGCTCGCTGTCCAGAGTGCCCTTTCCCACCTTGCTCGCTGTCCAGAGTGCCCTTTCCCACGCTGCTCACTGTCCAGAGTGCCCTTTCCCATGCTGCTCACTGTCCAGAGTGCCCTTTCCCATGCTGCTCGCTGTCCAGAGTGCCCTTTCCCGCGCTGCTCGCTGTCCAGAGTGACCTTTCCCATGCTGCTCGCTGTCCAGAGTGCCCTTTCCCACCTTGCTCGCTGTCCAGAGTGCCCTTTCCCACGCTGCTCACTGTCCAGAGTGCCCTTTCCCATGCTGCTCGCTGTCCAGAGTGCCCCTTCTAATGCTGCTCGCTGTCCAGAGTGCCCTTTCCCACGCTGATCGCTGTCCAGAATGCCCTTTCCCATGCTGCTCGCTGTCCAGAATGCCCTTTCCCATGCTGCTTGCTGTCCAGAGTGACCTTTCCCATGCTGCTCACTGTCCAGAGTGACCTTTCCCATGCTGCTCGCTGTCCAAAGTGACCTTTTCCATGCTGCTCGCTGTCCAGAGTGACCTTTCCCACCCTGCTCGCTGATCAGAGTGCCCTTTCCCACGCTGTTCGCTGTCCAGAGCGCCCTTTCCCAAACTGCTCGCTGTCTAGAGTGCCCTTTCCCATGCTGCTCGCTGTCCAGAGTGACCTTTCCCATGCTGCTCGCTGTCCAGAGTGCCCTTTCCCACGCTGCTCGCTGGCAAGAGTGCCCTTTCCCACACTGCTCACTGTCCAGAGTGCCCTTCCCCACGCTGCTTGCTGTCCAGAGTGCCCTTTCCCACGCTGCTCGCTGTCCAGAGTGCCCTTTCCCACACTGCTCGCTGTCCAGAGTGCCCTTTCCCACGCTGCTCGCTGTCCAGAGTGCCCTTTCCCACGCTGCTTGCTGTCCAGAGTGCCCTTTCCCACGCTGCTCGCTGTCCAGAGTGCCCTTTCCCACACTGCTCGCTGTCCAGAGTGCCCTTTCCTACGCTGCTTGCTGTCCAGAGTGCCCTTTCCCATGCTGCTCGCTGTCCAGAGCGCCCTTTCCCACGCTGCTCGCTGACCAGAGTGCCCTTTCCCACGCTGCTTGCTGTCCAGAGTGCCCTTTCCCACGCTGCTCGCTGTCCAGGGTGCCCTTTCCCAAACTGCTCGCTGTCTAGAGTACCCTTTCCCATGCTGCTTGCTGTCTAGAGTGCCCTTTCCCACGCTGCTCGCTGTCCAGAGTGCCCTTTCCCACGCTGCTTGCTGACCAGAGTGTCCTTTCCCATGCTGCTCAGTGTCCAGAGTGCCCTTTCCCATGCTGCTCAGTGTCCAGAGTGCCCTTTCGCACGCTGCTCGCTGACCAGAGTGCCCTTTCTTATGCTACTCACTGTCCAGAGCACCTTTTCCCATGCTGCTGACTGTCCAGAGTGCCCTTTCCCATGCTGGTCGCTGTCCAGTGTGACCTTTCCCATGCTGCTCGCTGTCCAGAGCACCCTTTCCCATGCTGCTCAGTGTCCAGAGTGACCTTTCCCATGCTGCTCGCTGACCAGATCGCCCTTTCCCATGGTGCTCAGTGTCCAGAACGTCCTTTCCCATGCTGCTCGCTGTCCAGAGTGACCTTTCCCATGCTGCTCACTGTCCAGAGTACCCTTTCATATTCTGGCTGAGAATCAGCCATTTCTCAGAATTCAATTAATGAACATAGCAATTGACCATTTTTTGGGGTCCGGCGCCAATCTTGGCAGAAAGGAAGAGAGTCTCGCCTTAACCCTTTAAACTCCTTCCCAGATATCTTTGTTGCTAACTTCCCTTCCTGTCTCTCCACACTCTCCACTGGTGCTTACTTTTCCTACTAACTGTTCGTCAATCTAATCTTTTACGGTAATAATTTGTCTGCAACATCAGTAGTTTGAACACACCCTCAGGGCCAATTGGCTACCCCGTCCTTTGTTTTTATACTCGCTTCACTCCCTTCCTTAATCCTTTTTAAAAATAAATTTAGAGTACCCAATTCATTTTTTCCAATTAAGGGGCAATTTAGCGTGTTCAATCCACTGACTTTGCACATCTTTGGGTTGTGGGGGCAAAACCCACGCAAACATGGGGAGAATGTGCAAACTCCACACCGACAGTGACCCAGAGCCATGAACGAACCTGAGACCTCGGCGCTGTGAGACTGCAGTGCTACCACTGTGCCACCGTGCTGCCCCCCTTCCTTAATCCTGGCCATCACGTGTGGTGATTACCCTCTTAATTCATGCTGAAGCTGGGCGAGTGAGATGTTTAACTCCGGACCGGACCAATTACTTCTAAAGTTAGACGTGTGCCATCTGGGGTGCCAATATGTTGCTGCCCTTTGCTGGCAGCAACTGACAATACAGATAGTTAAATTTATAAGGCTTTTAATATTTCTTTAAGACTTCAGTTATGTGTTTAATTAAACTGTTACATACGTTTCAAGGCTCACAACGTGAACAAAAATACTACCCGCTAGAGAGAACTTGGCCAGGCTCACTCTGGAGGCTCTGCTCTTGTGAGCTCGATACTCAGGTCTGCCTTGTGAATGTTTATCCCAGAATTATTGCTCGCTCAAATATCGAAGTGGCTGCTTTTTATAAGGTTTAAATTAAACAATCCTGTCGTGGATGGGCATCATTAAGCCTTGTTCTCGATGTTCCAAAACAAAATATTATCAGTGAAATGTCCAGTTGCAAGCCGCTGTCCTGTCTGTTCCCATGAATTTCATTCTGCTTAAGCTGCACTTTCCACACACACACGCACAAATCTGTTGGCCTCTTTTACCATCATGCCTCACGGCACAATGTTAGCCACCTTTCCTACTCAGCGATGGCATCGTGGTCTGGGGTCATACTCTGCAAGAACATGATGCACATCATTGTCTCAACCTGGACAGTCTCAGGACCGTACAGCTGAAGCTTAACCCAGCGCAATGGAGAATCAGGGTCAACCAGGTTCCTTATGTGGGCCATTTACTCACAGCTGATGGTGTAAAGCCTGATCCTAGCAAGACAATGGCTATACGACAGATGACCATTCCTGTTGTAAGGATCCTTCCTGTTGATTTCCTTAGTTCCCGTTTCTTTTATTGTGACTTTATCGTTTTTGGTCCATGGATTGTTGATGGAGACACACCTTTAAGTCGAGCAGAGGAAGTAAGGAACTCAAAGTGTCAAAATGGTACACTGCATTATAAAGTTTTGTATTTTGGACAGAAGAACCCAGGCTTTATGGCACCCAAGAGACTTAAAAATTTTTTTTAGAGTACCTAATTATTGCTTTTTCCAATAAAGAGGCAATTTAGCCAATCCGCCTAACCTGCACATCTTTGGGTTATGGGGGTGAAACCCACGCAGACACGGGGAGAATAATAATAATAATAGTAATGATAATAATCACTTATTGTCACAAGTAGGCTTCAATGAAGTTACCTGAAAAGCCCCTAGTCGCCACATTCTGTCGCCTGTTTGGGGAGGCCGGTACGGGAATTGAACCCACGCTGCTGGCCTTGTTCAGCATTACAAGCCAACTGTTTTGCCCACTGTGCTAAACCAGACCCTAATGTGCAAACCACACGAACAGTGACCCAGGGCCGGGATTCAAACCCAGGTCCTCAGCACCACAGTCCCTCAGGGCCACAGTCCCAGTGCTAACCACTGCGCCATGTGCCACCCGGCACCCAAGAGATTTGAGGGGTTTGTTCTGATTGGTTGGCTAGTGGTCAGATTATTGGCCAGTGACAGTATTCTGCCTGGCAACCGACAACGATTGTTTCCTGTCTGGTGGGGGGGTTCCAGAGAGAACCCAGGAGAAGCCACCGGACACTCAAGGTGGAAGCAGATCGCTCTCTCTCTCTCTCTCTTTTTCTCTCTGCTGCTTACTGCCTGAAGGCAGAAGCTTCTGGATCCTGAAAGAGGAATCTCCCTCTCCCTCTCGCTTTCTCGAATTCTGGCTGCCTGCTATTTCTGTGAGTCTACAATGAAAACCATTACAAACTGAAAGAAAAGATCACATCCGTCTGAAAGCCCAGACGTCCATCAGAAACCAAGACTTACTTTGACTTTCATCATTATTTTACACCCCTCTTTCCCCTCTGTGTTTGTTTGTCGGTGTGTGTGAAGATGGTGGGGTGCGTTAAAAGGAGGGGTTAGAGATTAGATAGTAGTTAACCAAACGCATCGGTGACTGTAGGTTTGGGCAGCTGAACACCTCATGTATTTAAACATTAGTTAATTTCAACCATGCTGTGACTACGGGTCAAGTGAGGCTGGAATTGGCTGCGCACTGACCCAGGGTCACTGTGGACAAGCACACGTTGCAGCCTTTTCTTGGTCTGGGAAATTATCTTTCGAAGTTAATTCCGTGTTACACTGAGGTCACTGGACCTTTTTGTCCACCGGGACATCAAATCGTGTCGGCAAGAGCTCCACACAGCGTCTTCGAGAGACTCAAACAGACCCTCGCAACCCCGGTGCCGCTGTATTGTGATGTTCGAGCACTCCTATTTATAGCAGCAGACATCTCCCAGCACGGACCTGGCACAGTCTACATCCAGAATGGAAGACTAATATTGATTCAAGATCCCTCACTGACACTGCGACTCGCTATGTACAGATCAGGAGAGAATTCCTGGCTTTCGTCTTCGCCTGTCCAAAGTTTAATGGCTTCATATGTGATTGTGCTGCAACTGTATCTTAACAAAAACTATTCACACTGTTTCTGTATGGTGGCGAAGCATGATGTTAAAACTGCAACATTACAATTACAGCATCATCTACAAACATGGTTAGGAGCTGTGCTTGGCTGATGCCCTCTCCAGGGCCGCCTTACCAACCACAGACCAGGCAGATCATGAGGAAGACATAGACATCATGACAATGATAATGACTGTGATCGAGCATCTTCCAGAGAAATATGCCCGTATCGCACAGATTACTATCCTGCACTCCTCAGCCTGTGAAATCAATCATGACAGGGCCTGTCCTCGTAAGCACAATGACCCTTTTCCAGGCGTATAACCACGGCTCCTACTTCTGAGGCTCTGCTGCAGCCCACTCAGGACCAATGTGAAGGATGCCCTCATGAAACGCCGATTGAGAAACAAAATATGCTGAGGGTGAGATGCCCACAGCCTCAGTCCTCTAACACCTGGTCAAAGGGTCAGGATTCAGGCCGCAGGTGGCCATGACGAGTTGGCGATGGTACGCAATAATGACCGGCAACCAAACAGTTACGTGGTTGCCTCAGATGGTGCCCACTATGCACACAACCTCCGTCACCTCCTACCAGTCCTGGAACCAGCACCAACAGATGATGGCGTCCAGCCTATGGCACAGGCCCTCAACACCAGTGGACATGCAGACTCCTACAGAGGCCAGCGCAGTGAGCCTGGCACCCATAGAACACACTGACGGAACGTTCCGGGTCATCCACACTAAGGACACCAACGAGAGAAAGACTATTACACCACCAACCGGTGTAACCAGATGCTCAATCGCCTGAACAAACCGAACACAACCAAAAAGGAAAAAAACAGTTCAGACCAGTATCGTACTTCCCAATTTTGACTGGTGTTCCATTTTAAGGTGCACAAGCCCAGTTCGGACCAATATTCTTATTTCCCCATTTTTATTGGGGGTTTTTTCCTCTGCGGTTTCAAGGCACTATTATCATCTAGCCTGGAACTGGCTTTCAAATCTCATATTTCTAAAATGAAAAGCGGGGATGGGGGAAGGAGACGCAATGAGTTTGCACCAGTTGCAACAGCGTAATACGTGCCTCACTACAATATGTAAATGCGTTGCTAGTTTGTTCAACTTGTATGTTGCAGAACGGTCTGTACATAGTTTCCTGTGGCGCACACTGTTACGTCTCATGCCACCATATGGACCACGTGGTTACGTGATGATGCAGCCACATAAGAGGTCATGTGCCGGGAGCGTGAGAGTCAGTTACCCCCGGACTACTCACCCTTCCCGTCCTTGTGGTCTGTGATCTGGAACGCAACATATTTGCAGTTGACTCTAAACTGCGGTCTGAAATGGCCACTCAGTTCAAGGGAAGTTAGGGATGCGCAACAAATGTTGGCCTCGTCAGCAACACCCGCAGCCCACTGTTTTAGACACTCCCTTCCAACCTCCCAATTCACACTGACTTTGTATCTCTCGTCAGTTCAACCTGCCATTCTACACCCGTTCCAATTTAGCCAGACTGGTAATCTATTCCACTTCCCCCATTGAAAAGGTGCCCTTCCCTCTCCCCCCACTGAGACACCCCCTCCCCCATGCTCGCTCCCCATTCCCTCGCACATAATGCTAGTATATTTCAGGTCATGTTTCTGGAGCAATGCTTGAATCGAGAGATGAAGTACAGGTCCCGTCCAGCACATTAGCCAGTGGACTTGGGAAAAGCAGGACAGGAATACAAAGGAGACTTGGTTGTGTACATTTATGTCAGCAAAACAAATATGCAGCGCCTAAACCATTTATATGCTGTATGTATGTGGGAGGATTCAAGTTTACTGACAGGCCCAACCTAAATATCAGTGGCTTGGGAGAACAAGCATTGTTTGTATTGATTTAATCCCATGAATATATAAGTAAATTCATAGAATCATAGAATGGTTTCACTTTAACTTGAACTGTCTTTGGATGCTCCCGAAGATCAGATAGGAGGCCAAAATACCAGACACTGAGGTGCTCACTCGAGCAGGCATGCCAAGCATCCAGACCATATTAAGACAGTCACAGTTGAGTTAAGCCAGTCATGTAGCCAGAACCTGATGCTCACTAACCAAACTAGATCTTCCAGGGAGAGTTTGAGTCTGGGCTGTGCTATCATGGTGGATAAAGGAAACACTACAAGGAAACTATGAAGGCGTTGTTTGGAGATTATGATATCAACCCTCAGTCCAGGCAGACGCTCGTCTGCAATCACTGCTGCAACCAAATTGATGCACGATCAATTACAATCAAAGACGAGGTAGTAACATAACTGAAGGCTTTAATAGACTAGAACTGTTCCCCAGCAGCTTTGGTACAGAATGAGGGCTGCTGGGACAGCACCGGTTCTTATACCCTGCCTGTCAGGGCGGAGCTACATACCAAACAGCCAATGGTAAACTCCTAGGTTTCACCAATGGTCTTCAGCCTCTCGGGTACTGCAAAACCTGATAATGCCACACAAATTAAAAATGATGTGCTCTCCTTTGAAAGCAGGTGCGTGTCAAGAGGCAGAGGAAACATTGCGAGAAGAAATCCCAAGCCAGTAACTCATCGAAAACGCAATTGTCTGTGGTATCCTGTCCTGTTTACAGCAAAACCTTCTGGCTGCGATCAGCCTTAGTAGCCACCTACATACTCACTGGAGCCTGTCCCTCCCAAATACCACACCTGATTGACACTTTCACCTTGGAGAATGCACAGAAATGACATATTGCCGAAAAAAAAGGCTTGTTGCCAAAACTTTTTGTCTTGCAGTATAAATTGTGATGTGGAGATGCCGGCATTAGACTGGGGTGAGCACAGTAAGAAGTCTTACAACACCAGGTTAAAGTCCAACAGGTTTGTTTCAAATCACTAGCTTTCGGAGCGTAGCTCCTTCCTCAGGTGAGGAAGGCTGAGGAAGGAACAGTGCTCCGAAAGGTAGTGATTTGAAACAAACCAGTTGGACTTTAACCTGGTGTTGTAAGACTTCTTACTGTATAAATTGTGATCGTTTGAAATTTGGCATTCTTCCATTTGTCCTGATGAGTGCAAAAAGAAAAGCTTGAGTACCATGTCTCTCATTTTAGCAATATTCAAGAACAATGTAATTATTATGTAAGTATGTCACTGTGCACTATACATAATAAGAAGTCTTACAACACCAGGTTAAAGTCCAACAGGTTTATCGCTGAGCAGAAACTTATAGCCAAGCTCCGCACACATGAGTAGGCCTCAACCGGGACCTTGGATTCATGTTGCATTACATTCACTCCCCACCATCTGGCCTGGGCTTGCAAAATCCTACCAACTGTCCTGGCTTGAGACAATTCCCATCTCTTTAACCTGTGATTATCCTTCTCTCCAGTTATTCCATCTGGACCTGTAGACTTAATTACCTGCAAAGACTCGCATTCAAAGTATCGTATTGCATCTTTGACTTTGTCTACGTATATCATCGAATTTACAGTGCAGAAGAAGGCCATTCGGCCCATCAAGTCTGCACTGGCCCTTGGAAAGAACACCCTACCTAAGCCCACATCCCCACCCTATCCCTACACCTCCACCCTATCCCTGCATCTCCACCCTATCCCCGTAACCCCACCTAACCTTTTTTGGACACTAAGGGCAATTTAGCATAGCCAATCCACCTAACCCGCACATCTTTGGATTGCGGGAGGAAACCGGAGCACCCGGAGGAAACCCACGCAGACACGGGGAGAATGTTCAGAGTCCACACAGACAGTGACCCAGCGAGGAATCGAACCTGGGACCCTGGAGCTGTGAAGCAACTATGCTAAGCACTGTGCTACCGTGCTGCCCTGTTTCTGGAACCCACCTCTTCATTCACCTGAGGAAGGAGCAGCGCTCCGAAAGCTAATGATTTGAAACAAACCTGTTGGACTTTAACCTGGTGTTGCAAGACTTCTTACTGTGCTCACCCCAGTCCAACGCCGGCATCTCCACATCACTGTATTAATGTTGCCATTCTTTATTTTGTGGGCCCGGAAACTTGCCATGGGGCTTTTTCTGCTCCCGTCTGGTGAGACTGCGAAAACTCAGCCCCCCCCCCCCGACAGGGGGAATCTGTCCCAAGATAGCGGGAAGCACCAAAGAATGGGTACGCGATGAGGGTGCCTGGAAACAGGTAACCCCGGGCTGGAGCTGATATGGGAGGCAGGGCAGGTTGCCAACTTTAATTAAATGTATTCCCTGGGTTTTCATCGTGTGACTTTATTGAACTGTACGTTCCCTCGGCCGCAGGAAAATACTTTTCACTGTACTTCGGCACATGTGACAATAAATATCAATCAATCAAAGTGTTAATGTAAGCCTACTTGTGTCAATAATAAAGATTATTATAATTAATTTCTCAATATTTCTATATCTAGTGAAAGGAAAAAAAAAACATTTATCTCCAGTTGTGTTCAATTGCTGGAGACTCCAGGCCAATCCTGGAGGGTTGGCAACCTGAGAATCACCTGGCCCCGGGTGTTGGGGGCGGAGGATGGGAGCACGTGACCGGAGGCTGTGGGGGCGGGGCTAGCGGGCGGCTGGGAGCACGTGACCACTCCCCGCCCCACCCCCTTCGCGCGCGGGGGCGGGACGAACGTGGCGACGCCGGCCACGTGACCCTTTGTGGGGTTGTCAGGCACGTGACGGGGTTGCGGGCCAATGGGCGAGCGCGGCTGGCAGCGCGCGCGCGGGGGACACGAGGAGAGGCCGCGAGACAAGGAGCGGAAGCGAAGAGGCCAGGCCGCCATTGAAAAGCCCGGAGTCCGACCGCAGCCGCGAAATGGCCGAGGATAAAGCCAAGGGGGTGAGCACCTGCAGCCCGGCCGCGGGTTGGAGTCCGCGGGCCTCCCTCATCCCGGGCCAGAGCCGCGCGGGGAATCCGAGGCCTACACGGGCGCATCCTGAGGCCTCGGATCACCCCCCAACCCGGCCCCCGGGTTGCTGGAGGCGGAGGAGGAGCGGGGCTTTCCTGCTCTGCAATGCCCGGGGCGGGGGAGACGGAGGGGGGGTCTCCTAAAGTCGCTGCAGTAGAATCCGCCGTCAAGGCCCGAGCAGCGCGGCTCAATCCCCGGCCTCGAGTTGCGGCCCGCCCGCTGCGAAGGCTGCACCGCTGCGGAGTAAACCCGCCCGCTCACTGATGCCTCTGCGGAATGTACAATCTTTGCTGCGCATATTCCTGCATTATTTTAGCTTCAATCTGGGGTTGAGATCTGGATTTCCCTTCGATTGAGAAAGCTGTTGATCGCCGTCAGGATGCGGTTGTCCCCCCCCCCCCCCCCCCCCAGAGCAAGAGCCTAACCGGAGCAGGTTTAATTCCTGCTCCAGGGTCGCGATGGAAGGCCGGCTGATCAATGCACAATAAACATGTCCGTGCTCCCAAAAAAGTCACAGTCCTTTCTCTGCCCAAGAGTCACCCAGACCCGAGACGTTCGCCCCCGCCTCAGAAGCTGTCAGACCCGCTGTGATTGTCCAGCATTCTCTGTTTCTGTCATAGTCCAAGGCTCATGATCACCTGGAAGAACAAACTGCTTTACTGTGTAAAATCCGCATTAAATAAATCGCAGCTGCCTTTAAATCCTTGTTTCTAGACAGCCCAACGTTTTGTTTGTGGGCAGGTGTACATACATACATCCTTATTTTTTTAAGAACAGCTTTGTTATGCAGAAGGTATTTTTTCTTTTAATGGGATCTTTTCCACCTGGATTAAATGCCCTTTTATGGATTTTAAATGATTTGTGTGTAACTTTGTGGCTCTCCTGTCACAGTCGGCCCACATTGGCAATGTTTTCACATTCTTCACCTGCATTCCGGTGATGGTTTTTTTCATTGTGCATGGTGGATAATGTTTGAATTAGTCTGATACTGTAGTTAGCTGGTTTTTGAAATTGCTTTCATAGAATCCCTGCAGTACAGAAGGGTCATTCGGCCTGTCGAGTCTGCGCCAACCCTCCAAAAGACAGGTGCTGGAATGTGGCGACTAGGGGCTTTTCACAGTAACTTCATTGAAGCCTACTTGTGACAAGCAATTATTATTATTACCTAGGCCCCACCACCACTCTATACCCTGCACACATTGGTCATGGCCAGTCCACCTAATCTGCATATTTTTGGATTGTGGAAGGAAAGTGGAGCACCCGGAGGAAACCCGCGCTGACACAAACCACGCGCACACACCGAAGCCCGGAATTGAACCCAGATCCCTGGGTCTGTTCTATTCAAAAGAGTGTTTTGGGGAGATCTGTATTTGACACACATGCAGGACAAGTGATCCTAGATTTCTTAAATTCAAAAAGACTGGATGCTGGATATCCAATGTAACAAAATGCTGGCAGAACTTAGCAGGCCAGGCAGCATCTGTGAAGAGCAAAACAATATTTCAGGTCAACATTCCCTTTTTCGGATAATCGCTGTGCGGCAGAACTCTGTTGCTTGCTCCACAGGTGCTCCTAACTTACTGAGTGCTTCCAGCAAGTTTCTGTTTATCTTCTGTGCTCTTCAAACACTTGTTCTGTCATTAAGTCTGGAACTTTCACTGCAGCATAGTGGTTAGCACCATGGCTTCACAGCACCAGGATCCGAGTTCGATTCCCGACGTGCTTCACTGTACGGAGTCTGCACGTTCTCCCTGTGTCTGCGTGGGTTTCTTCCAGGTGCTCTGGTTTCCTCCCACAAGTACCAAAAAGGTGTGCTATGGACATTCTGAATTCTCCTGTACCCGAACAGGCGTCGGAATGTAGCGACTAGGGGCTTTTCACAGTAGCTTCATTGCAGTATTAATGTAAGCCTACTTGTGTTAATAAAGATTATATTTTTTAAGAACTCATCGTTTTACCTCTGCAATATTGCTTTTAAAACACCCATTTGTATTTTCTTTTTTTTTAAATTTAGAGTACCCAATTGATTTTTTCCAATTAAGGGGCAATTTAGTGTGGCCAATCCACCTAATGTTCCACATCTTATTTTGGGTTGTGGGGGCGAAACCCACGCAAACACGGAGAGAATATGCAAACTCCACACGGACAGTGACCCAGAGCTGGGATTAAACCTGGGACCTCGATGCTGTGAGGCAGCAATGCTAATCACTGCACCACCGTGCTGCCCCCACTCATATTTTCATTATCTCTGGCTTTGATTCCAGCACCTACATCTCTTAAACCATCCAAAATACAACACTTGCTTGTTCTGACGTTTAAGTTCTGCTTGTCAATATACAGGCCAGCAGTGTCTAGTGTTACCGTTGGCAGGGGGGGGGGGGAAGAGAGAATCGTACAAATTCAACAGTCTAGATTCCTTTTTTTTGCCTCAAAGCATAAAACTTCAGCATAGTTTATTCTGGGCGGTGTGAATTGTATCATGCAGCAGGGGGTTGTGCAAATACTGCAGCCTAGATTTCTTATTTTGCCTCAAAAGCATAAGATTTCAGCATAAATTGTATCATAAATTGCTGCCAAAAGTATAGGCCTGGTGCTTGCTTAATCTATTGCATTATACTGAAGCTCTTCTAGTGAGCGGCTCATAATCTTCATCAACATGGTTATTGAAGCAGAAACCATTTTACACTGAACTCCAAATCTGAATTTTAATTCCCTCAATCATCGTGCACTTGTGGTTATTTCTACCTTTTTGAGATTGTTGGACTGAATGGTAATTCTTACAGATGCCATTACATCATTTCAACTAGGTTTAAAGCCCTGTTTTATAAAATAATCCACAATCCCAACGTGTTCTTCTATAGCACGATATTGTCATCCAGACACTTTTTAATTGACTACATTACTTCTGTGTTCTTGTTGCTTTATTAGTTTGGTAGCATTGTGGATAGCACAATTGCTTCACAGCTCCAGGGTCCCAGGTTCGATTCCGACTTGGGTCACTGTCTGTGCGGAGTCTGCACATCCTCCCCGTGTGTGCGTGGGTTTCCTCCGGGTGCTCCGGTTTCCTCCCACAGTCCAAAGATGTGCAGGTTAGGTGGATTGGCCATGATAAATTGCCCTTCGTGTCCAAAATTGCCCTTAGTGTTGGGTGGGGTTACTGGGTTATGGGGATAGGGTGGAGGTGTTGACCTTGGGTAGGGTGCTCTTTCCAAGAGCCGGTGCAGACTCGAATGGCCTCCTTCTGCACTGTAAATTCTATGAAAAAAAAACAGTAATCATGGGGGTCTTCAATATTCAGGTGGACTGGGAAAATCAGGTAGGGAGCACGGTTACACAGTGGTTAGCACAGTTGCTTCACAGCTCCAGGGTCCCAAGTTCGATTCCTGGCTTGGGTCGCTGCTGAGTCTGCACGTTCTCCTCATGTCTGCATGGGTTTCTCTGGGTGCTCCGGTTTCCTCCCACAGTCCAAAGATGTGGAGGTTAGGTAGATTGGCCATGCTAAATTTCCCTTGGGTGTCCCAAAAGGTTAGGTGGGGTTACGGGGATTGGGTGGAGGTGTGGGCTTAGGTCGGGTGCTCTTTCCAAGGGCCGGTGCAGACTCGATGGCCCATCGAGTCTGCACTGTAAATTCTATGAAAGAAATTTGTGAAATGTCTACGCAATAGTTTTGTTGGAGCAGCTTGTGGTGGTAGTGTCCACTAGTAAAAAGGCAATTCTGGATTTGATGATGTGTAATGAGGCAGATCTGATTAGGGGGCTTGAGGTGAAGGAACCCTTAGGGAACAGTGACCACAATATGATAAAATTCACCCTGCTGTTTGAGAGGGAGAAGCTGGAATCCGATGTAACGGTTTTACAATTGAATAAAAGTTACTACAAAAATATGAGCGAGGAGCTGACTGAGTTGATTGGAAGGGGAGCCGAGCAGGGAAGACCGTGGAACAGCAATGACAGGAGGGTTTGGGGGTTATTTGGGAGGCAAAACAGAAATTCATCCCAAGGAGGAGGAAACATGCTCTGAGGAAGACAAAGCAACCATGGCTGACGAGGGAAGTCAAGGACATCATAAAGCAAAAGAAAAAGCATACAGTGTGGCGAGGATTGTTGGGAAGCCTTTAAAAGCAAACAGGACAACTAAAAAAGCAATAAGGGTGTTGAAGATGAAATATCAATGAAAGCTAGCTCCTAATTTAAAAGAAGATGGCAAGAGATTTTTTCAATACATAAAGTGAGAGAGGGGCAAGAATGGATAATTAATCACTGGAAAATGAGGCTGCAGACGTAGTAATAGGTAACAAAGAAATGGCAGAGGAACTGAATAGGTACTTTACATCAGTGGCACACCAGAACTTCGAGAGAGTCAGGGATTAGAGGTGACTGGTGACTGTAGTGGCCATCACTAAGGAGAAGGTGCTGGGGAAACTGAAAGATCTTAAGTGGATAAATCGCCCAGAACGGATGGACTAATTATAAGGCTAATTAGAGATATGGATCAGAAATTGGCTAGCTGAAAGAAGACAGAGGGTGGTGGTTGATGGGAAATGTTCAGAATGGAGTTCAGTTACAAGTGGCGTACCATAAGGATCTGTTCTGGGGCCGTTGCTGTTTGTCATTTTTATCAATGACCTAGAGGAGGGCGCAGAAGGGTGGGTGAGTAAATTTGCAGACGACATTAAAGTCGGTGGTGTTGTCGACAGTGCGGAAGGATGTAGCAGGTTACAGAGGGACATAGATAAGCTGCAGAGCTGGGCTGAGAGGTGGCAAATGGAGTTTAATGTAGAGAAGTGTGAGGTGATTCGCTTTGGAAGGAATAACAGGAATGCGGAATATTTGGCTAATGGTAAAGTTCTTGGAAGTGTGGATGAGCAGAGGGATCTAGGTGTCCATGTACATAGATCCCTGAAAGTTGCCACCCAGGTTGATAGGGCTGTGAAGAAGGCCTATGGAGTGTTGGCCTTTATTGGTAGAGGGATTGAGTTCCGGAGTCATGAGGTCATGTTGCAGCTGTGCAAAACTCTGGTACGGCCGCATTTGGAGTATTGCGAACAGTTCTGGTCACCGCATTATAGGAAGGACGTGGAAGCTTTGGAGCGGGTGCAGAGGAGATTTACCAGGATGTTGCCGTGTATGGAGGGAAAATCCTATGAGGAAAGGCTGATGGACTTGAGGTTGTTTTCGTTAGAGAGAAGAAGGTTAAGAGGAGACTTAATAGAGGTATACAAAATGATCAGGGGGTTAGATAGGGTGGACAGTGAGAGCCTTCTCCCGCGGATGGAAATGGCTAGCACGAGGGAACATAGCTTTAAACTGAGGGGTGATAGATATAGGACAGAGGTAGGTTCTTTACGCAAAGAGTGGTGAGGCCGTGGAATGCCCTACCTGCAACAGTAGTGAACTCGCCAACATTGAGGGTATTTAAAAGTTTATTGGATAAACATATGGATGATAATGGCATAGTGTAGGTTAGATGGCTTTTGTTTCGGTGCAACATCGTGGGCCGAAGGGCCTGTACTGCGCTGTATCGTTCTATGTTTTATACCCCAGGGTTCTGAAGGAGATAGCTGACGAGATTATGGAGGCATTGGTGGTGATCTTTCAGGAACCACTGGAGTCAGGGAGGGTCCCAGAGGACTGGAAATGGTTAATATAACATCCCTGTTTAAGAAAGGAAGGCAGAGATGACTGGGATTTATAGGCCAGTTAGCCTGACTTTGGCTGTTGTTAAGATTTTTGGTCAATTTTAGCATGGCCAATCCACCTACCTGCACATCTTTGGGTTGTGGGGGTGCCCACACAGAAATGAGGAGAATGTACAGACACCACACGGACAGTGACCTGGAATCGAATCTGGGTCCTTGGCGTTGTGAGGCAGCAGTGCTAACGACCGTGCTGCCCGCTCATTGTTAAGATTTTAGCGCATTATTAAGGATGAGATTGTGGAGTAGTTGGAAGTGCATGATGCGATAGGAATGAGGCGGCACAGCTTCATCAAGGGGAGGTGTTGCCGACAAATCTGTGATAATTCTTTGAGGAAATTTAGACAAAGGAGAACCAGTGGACATGATCTATTTGGATGTCAAGAAAGCCTTTGACAAGATGCTGCACAGGAGGCAGCTAAATAGGATAATAACCCACAGTGTTTGGGGCCGGTACTGGCATGGATAGAGGATTGGCTGACTGGCAGAAGACAGAGAGGGGATAAAGGAGTCTTTTTCAGGATGGCAGCCGGTGACTAGTGGTGTTTCGCAGGTTGTGTTGGGACTAGTGGTGTTCCGCAGGTTGTGTTGGGACTAGTGGTGTTCCGCAGGTTGTGTTGGGACTAGTGGTGTTCCGCAGGTTGTGTTGGGACTAGTGGTGTTCCGCAGGTTGTGTTGGGACTAGTGGTGTTCCGCAGGTTGTGTTGGGACTAGTGGTGTTCCGCAGGTTGTGTTGGGACTAGTGGTGTTCCGCAGGTTGTGTTGGGACTAGTGGTGTTCCGCAGGTTGTGTTGGGACTAGTGGTGTTCCGCAGGTTGTGTTGGGACTAGTGGTGTTCCGCAGGTTGTGTTGGGACTAGTGGTGTTCCGCAGGTTGTGTTGGGACTAGTGGTGTTCCGCAGGTTGTGTTGGGACTAGTGGTGTTCCGCAGGTTGTGTAGGGACTAGTGGTGTTCCGCAGGTTGTGTTGGGACTAGTGGTGTTCCGCAGGTTGTGTTGGGACTAGTGGTGTTCCGCAGGTTGTGTTGGGATTAGTGGTGTTCCGCAGGTTGTGTTGGGACTAGTGGTGTTCCGCAGGTTGTGTTGGGACTAGTGGTGTTCCGCAGGTTGTGTTGGGACTAGTGGTGTTCCGCAGGTTGTGTTGGGACTAGTGGTGTTCCGCAGGTTGTGTTGGGACTAGTGGTGTTCCGCAGGTTGTGTTGGGACTAGTGGCGTTCCGCAGGTTGTGTTGGGACTAGTGGTGCTCCGCAGGTTGTGTTGGGACTAGTGGTGTTCCGCAGGTTGTGTTGGGACTAGTGGTGTTCCGCAGGTTGTGTAGGGACTAGTGGTGCTCCGCAGGTTGTGTTGGGACTAGTGGTGTTCCGCAGGTTGTGTAGGGACTAGTGGTGTTCCGCAGGTTGTGTTGGGACTAGTGGTGTTCCGCAGGTTGTGTTGGGACCACAGCTGTTCACGATATCCATTAACGATCTGGAAGAAGAACTGAGTGCATTGTTGCTAAGTTTGAGAATGATGCAAATGTATGTAGAGGAACTGGTAGTGTTGAGGAAGCTGGAAGCTGCAGAAGGGCTTGGACAGGCTAGGAGAGTGGGCAAAGAAGTGACCTATGGAGTACAATGTGGAAAAGTGTGAGGTTATGCACTTTGGTAGGAAAAATAGCGACATAGACTCTTTGCTGAATGGGGAAGGCTTCGGAAATCAGAAGCACGAAGGGTGTTAGAAGTCCTAGTTCAGGATTCTCTCCAGGGTTCTTTTAAGGTTAACATGCAGGTTTAGTTGGCAGTTAGGAAGGTAAATGCAATGTTAGCATACTTTTTTTAGAGGGCTTGAATACAAGAGCAAGGATGTACTGTTGAGGCTGTATACGGCTCTGATCAGACCCTATTTAGAATATTGTGCGCAGTTTTGGGCCCTGTATCTAAGGAAGGATGTGCTGGCTTTTGAAAGAGTCCTGAGGAGAATGATCCCCGGAATGAAGGACTTGTCATATAAGGAGCGGTTGAGGACTCTGAGTCTTTACTCAATGGAGTTTAGAAGGATATGGTCTTATTGAAACATATAGAATACTGAGAGGCCTAGATAGTGGACGTGGAGAGGATGTTTCCACTAGTAGGAGAAACTAGAAGCAGAGTCTCAGATTGAAGGGCCAATCATTTAAAACCGAGATGAGGAGGAATTTCTTCAGCCCGAGGGTGGTGAATCTGTGGAACTCATTGTCACAGAAGGCTGTGGAGGCCAAATCACTGAGTGTTTTTAAGACAGATAGATAGGTTCTTGATTAAGAGGGGGATCAGGAATTTTGGGGAGAAGGCAGGAGAATGGTGATGTGAAACATATCAGCCATGATTGAATGGTGGAGCAGACTCGATGTGTTGAATGGCCTAATTCTGCTCCTATGTCTTATGGTGTTATGATCTTAAAGGGGCACGTGTGCTGTTTTATGTTTTGTGACACTGGACCTGAGTGCATTCCTTCAAAGTTCTATTCAAAATAGGCCTCTGTACTTTCTCTCCCCCCCCCCCCCCCCCCCTAAAAAAGCAAAAGTATAACCATTTTGTGTTCCATTGGGAAAAGGAAATGTTTTCACTTGCATGAGTAATGGTGTCGGACTTTGTTTCTGTATGCAGGCAAATGGAGGAAAAGGCACTGATTCTGCTGAGATTCCAAATCAAAGCTGCTTGGCAGCAACAGCGGCTAAGATCGCCTTTCATATGTACTTGACATAATTGCCAAAAAGGGAGCAGTTAAATTGGGTAATATTCCAAACCCTGTCAAAAACAGAACTTGCATTTATATGGTGCCTACAGTATAGAGAAAACAATAATCCAAGGCCACTGAGCAGAGAAGGTTTTAATATCACGGTTGGTCTTGGATATCATGATGAGATTTGAGGAGAAACTTCCAAGTGGTAGGTCTGAAGTCGCTGAATGCTCTGCCACCAATAGTGGAGTGTTGGCGGTGGGGGTGTGGACGAGGAATGTAAAAAAATCCATCTGCAGATGTGGGACCTGAGGAGGTTGTAGAGATAGCATGGGACAAGTCTGGAGCTTTGAACATGTTGGAAAGAATTTCAAATTTATTATTGGACATCAAGGCCAAGCCTATCCAAATCAGCAGTGGGGGGGAACACTGTACTGTTGGAGGTACTGACCGTCAGTTGAGACTTTCAGCTGAGGTCCCATCGGCCTGCTTGGGTGGATGATGTAAAAGATCCCACAGCATTGTTTTTGAAGAAGAGCAGGGATATTAAACGCAGTGTCCTGGCCAATACTTGCCCCTCAATCAACATCAGAAAAACAGATTTGCTGGTCGGTATTACATTGTGGTTTCACTTGTAAAGAATGTGGCAGAATACAGATGTGTCTGTGTTGCCAACACAACCGGAGCAGTAGCAGATAATGGCTGTGGGGACTTGAGACTAGAAGTGGGTAGTGGAGTTTTGGAGATGCAGCGAATTGGAATGTGACCCCCGAATATGATGAAAATAAGTGTTGGGGTAAGGTGGGGACACAAACTGGCAATGCTACCAAGCTGAGGCTTGAGCTTCTGTGACATACAAGATATATCCCTGGAACTAACAATGAAAAGGAACAGAAAGCTAGAAATGAAACTAAAACTCAAAATGCTGGAAATACTCAGAAGGCTGGGCATCTGCAGTATTTTAGTTTTATGAGAAATGGAATTGTGTACTTTGTTCTCCACCCAGATTCTGCAGGTTTAGACTTTTATCCATTAATGACACTCCTGTGCATCCCCTGTGGATCTTTCCATGTAAATCTTCAGAAGGGAAGAAAGGATATTGAAGATCTGCATCTTTGTTTATCGATGTGCACTTGTGGAGCAATATGGTTCCGGAGGTCTCATTAATTTTAATCTTGTCATATGGGGTCTCCTGCAGCAGTCCTGCACCATTACATCTGGTTTCTGCCAAGGGTCCATTCTTGACTCCACCTCCCAGTTTCGCATCTGCATGCTGGCAGTCAATGACATCAAGTGGACTCTACCTCACCAACAATTCTCGACCCCTCACTCAGTGTCTAATTGCCATATCTCTCCCTGTTAACTATCTGAGGCTGAATCATCCTGTTTGCAAATGTATTTGAGTCCAAGATGAGATTCCAACTACTTAATCATGCCATCATTAAGACTGCCAGTTTCCATCGTTGTGACATTGCCCAACGCCACTCCTGCCTCAGCTCATCTGCTAAAACCCTCGTCCATGTTACCTCTAGTCATGACTAATCCAGCACACTCCTTATCAGCCTCTCATCTTACTCCCTGTATAAAATTAAGCTCATCCAAAACTCCCATTTCCTAACTAGCATCATCTTTTTCATCCATCACCTTTGTGGTCGCTGCCCCACAGTGGCTCTTGGTTGAGCAATTTATCAATTTTAAAATTCTTAACCTTGGTTTTCAGGCCCCTCTATGGCCTAATTCTCAATCTTTGTGACCTCTTCCTGCCATACAACCATCTGACATATCTGCACTTCTCCAATTTGTCTCTTGTGTAGCCCAATTTTAATCTTTCCACTTTTGGTGACTGAGCCTGCCCTAAACTCTGGAATTTCCTCCCTAAACATCTGCTTTACTTAACCTTGCTTTAAGATACTCCTTGAGATCTAACTCTTTGACCCCAGTTTTTGGTCCTCTGTCCTAATATCCCCTTATGTGGCTCCGGGTCAAATTTTGTCTGATCCATACTCCTATGAAATACTTTGGCATGTTTTGCTACACTAACGCTGCTGCATGATACAAGTTCTGAGAGTACAAGCAGTTGAAGCCTTCAGAATCGTTAAAGGCGACTGGACATAGCATGTGGTGTTTTCTTAACCAGAACAACGATTTATGAAATTGGATCAATTGCCCACTTAATTACTTTGGAAATTAAATTTACTGTTTCTGGTGAGGTCTGGATATTGTGAACGGTCAAAGTGCATTAGGAAAAGTACACCATGTGCCATGCCTGAGTTCCTATCTGGACTTTTGAGTTGCTGTATGGAACTGGTGTGATGCAGGATCCAATTTTATTTTTCAGCTTTACTGAAATTGGATAGTAGCTACCTGGCAATTGGAAGATTATATTTAAAGCAATGCATCTAACTTAATTTGAACAGGAACTTGTCCAAAGGCCATCGTATAGTTCCATGTTTCTTTTAGAAAACTTGGCTTTTCCCACATATTGATATGCGGCTAGTATTTGAGCAGTTTGTCGAACGTGGCTTGTCTTTTGTAGTCCTGGGTGCTGACTTTAATGTGTTCTTTATCCTGATTTTAGGAAAACGTTAAAAGTGAAGGGAATGACCACAGGAATGACCACATTAACCTGAAAGTGGCTGGACAAGATGGTTCAGTCGTACAATTCAAGATAAAGAAGCAAACACCGCTGAGCAAACTGATGAAAGCATACTGTGAGCGACAGGTTAGTGTTGATATATTGAAATAAGTGAAAGTAAGTCGGTATATATTTGGAATAATCTACGCTTGTTCCAGCAACACAGCTAGTGCTTATAGCTTGTCAATATTTATCCAAAATAGCAACTTGAAGTATTGTACAGAAATATGGATTGGCTGTTTTGAATCAAAGACCAAAGTAGATGCTGAAAATTTGGCATAAAAGTAGAAAATCTGGGCAGCACGGTGGTGCAGTGGTTAGCACTGCTGCCTCACGGCACCGAGGTCCCAGGTTCGATCCCGGCTCTGTCACTGTCTGTGGAGTTTGCACATTCTCCCCGTGTTTGCGTTGGTTTCACTCCCAGAATCCAAAGAAGTGAAGGGTAGGTGGATTGCCCACGCTAAATTGCCCCTTAATTGGATAAAAATGAATTGGGTACACTAAATTTAAAAAAAAAAGGAAATCCTGGAAACCATATCATCCAACATCTGTTATTGTCAAATCGTTTTCTTGATTTCCAAAAGAGGAACGTTCCACGTAAACAAAATACAATACAGCACCACAAAGCAATTTTTCTCCCTCTCTCGCCCCAATAAATCAACAAACAAACAAAAACAATACCAAAAATACAGAAACATTTGCAGTCGACAGGAATTAACTCTTTAACGAAAGAGACAAATTGTTGCCATCTACAAAATAATTGATCAGTGGATCCTCTTTTGGCATACTCTGATCTTCTCCAAATATAGAAAAGACATGAAGTCTACCAAAATGGGTGAGGCATTTGGGGACTTGCAGGTTAATAAAAATCTGCCTGCAAGCTATTAATGAAGCGTGAAATGACATCTGCCTCAATCTTGGTGAAACTGACCAGTGCAGATGATGCTTCCAATATGGCTATCAAAGGACAATGCTGTGGGTCAATATCTAGAACATTGAAAAGAGTGTCAAAAAAGGATGACCAAAAACCGGGCAGCTTCAGACAGGACCAGACTATGCTTCAGGCAGGACCCCTGGTCTGCAGGGGTGAGTGAGCCCCTGTCACATATGTTGCTTGAGTTGGAGAAAAATGTACTAATTCTGGCCTTGGTAAAGTGAATTCTGTGCAGAACTTTAAACTGAATTCATCTTAACCGATCACAGGAGGATGTGGAGTTGATCCTAAAAAGGGCCTTCTCCCACCAGTCGAGCCCAAGTTCTGCTTCCCAATCATTTCTTACCTTATAGAGAGGGGAGGGTCCAGAGGATATCATGAGATTGTACAACCTTGAAACAGAGCCACTATGGTTTGAGGCAATGCCAAAGTCTCTTCCAGCAGTGTACTTTGAGGTAGTTGAGGGAAGGATGGACCGTGCGAGCGAGAAAAAAAAGTGGGCTTGAAAGTAGCGGTAAAATCTAGATTCGGGTAAAATAAGTTTGACTGCAAGCTCGCTAAAGCTGACAAAATTACCATCCACAAACAGGTCAGTAAAACATTTGTGTCCCTTCTTCCTCCACAAGGTGAATGGTGTGTCAAGCATGGAGGGCAAGAATAAGTGGTTATAACAAATAGGACCAAATAGCAAAGGAGTGGAAAGTTAAAAATGCTGACAAAATTGATTCCACATTTTCTAAAGTAGAAATCATAACAGAATTTGACGTGTATTTAGAAGGGGGAGAGAGTAGCGGGGCACACATTAAGGCAGGCAGAGAGGATAAGCAACGGAAGTGGGCTTCCATAAAATACCAGTTTAAACTTGGATGGTTACTGGGAGTGCTAGCCCACCAACCTATTTCCCTGTTTGAATTACCACTATGAACTCCAGGAGGCCTGCCTGCCCAGATAAGCTTCTTGGCCATAACAAAAAAATAATTACCATAACAAAATAGAATGTGTGTGTGTGTGTGTGCGTGATCAGCATATAAGGTCACAGTTCTCTACAGCAGCTGGAAAGATACTCTTTAATAGTGTGGATGGCTATTGACAATTCTATCACTCGGGCAAAGAGCAGCGGGGACAGAGGGCAGGTTCCCCTGGACAAGGGGAAGTACTCTGAAGGTGGGGAGTTAGCGTGTACACCTGTGGTAGGGGAGGTATAAAGAAGACACATCCATGAAGTAAATTTTGGACCAAACCCAAATTTACCCAAAATTGCAAACATAATCACATTCCATCCAGTCAAAAGCCTTTTCCGCATCCAGAGATACAACAACTTCAGGGACAGTCTAGGCAGTTGGGGAAAGTATAATGTCAAGAAGACTATGTACGTTTGAGGATAGTTAGCGTCCCTTTACAAAGCCAGTTTAATCATCAGATGTTATATCCGGAGACATGGCTCCAAGCTGCACCTTAGCTAACAGCTTTACGTCAGTGTTTAAAAGAGAGATAGGCCGATATGGGCCACATTCTTCAGGGTCCCTGTGTTTTTTAAGTAGAAGCAAAATGGAAGCTGGAGTCAATGTAGGAAGCAGAGAACCATGAGATAATTAGTCGTTGAACGTATCTAGCAATCTTGCAACACCAGGTTAAAGTCCAACAGGTTTGTTTCGAATTATTAGATTTCAGGTGCTGAGGAAGGAGCAGTGCTCCGAAAGCTAGTGATTTGAAACAAACCTGTTGGACTTTAACCTGGTGTTGTAAGACTTCTTTCTGTGCCCACTCCAGTCCAACGCCGGCGTCTCCACATCATATCTAGCAATAAGGGTGCAAGTTGAGTGGAGAACCTTTTGTAAAAGTCAATAGGGAAACTGTCAGGGCCTGGGACCTTACACTGCATCAACATAATGCAGTTTGTTATTTTTTCCAGGCACAAAGGGTCATCTAAGTCTCTGCTCCTGTCTACATCTACAGATGGGATGTTCCAATTATTTAGGAAATCAGCTGTTGCTATGCTGCCTGTCAGGAGATCAGATTTATAGAGGTTATGATAAAGGGAAGCGAAGGTCAAATTAACATCCATGGGGTCAGTAGTAAGATTATGGGAGGAGTCGTAGATCTGGTAGGTAAACAGAGAAGCAGACTAGTGTTTGAGCTGGTGGGCAAGTAGGAGGTCAGCTTTGTCCCCATATTCATATAAAGTCTCCCTTGAACATTGTAATGTACACAGCTTTATTTGTGGAAAGTAAGTCAAGTTGAGTCTGAAGCTTTAACCTGTGAATATAACTCGGGTGGGAAAAATGGAATATTGACAGTCTATTTCTAAAATTAAATCCACCAATTCTTGTTTCAATTGTCTTTGTTTGATAATATATGCATTGTAAGAAATTACATTTCCCTGGAGAACCGCTTTGAGGGTCTCCCATAATACTGATCGGGTGATGGAATCAGATTTGTTTGTTTTAATAAAAACATCTATACTTTTAGATATAGATTTGCAGAAATCCTTGCCAGATAGTAGGCTTGTGTCAAATCTCCATGGAGGCTGACCATTAGCTTTGGACATAAGAGTCAGGTCAAGGCAGTGGGTTACGTAGACTGATACAACTGTGACAGAATACTCAGCAGTTTTAACTGGGGGGAGAAGAGCTCTGTCCCAAAAAAATAGTCAATGTGTGAGTAAGCAGGGTGGACATGAGAGAAGTAGGAAAAGTCCCTTGTGACCAGGTGGAGGAAACGCCAAGGGTCCACACAACCCAATTTAGTCATAAATGTGGAAAGAGCCTCAAACGGCGGAGAGAACGAAAGTGATTGGACCTGAGCGATCCAGCTGTAGACATAGTTTCGATCCCCTCTGAAAATAAGGTGGTGGGTGTCTCAGTTAGGAAGGGAAGATAGAAGCGATGTGATAAATTGTGCACCGTATCAGGTAGGAGCATAGATATTCACCAAAGGGTTTGCAAAAGTATGCCGCTAACTATTGTACAACGTTCACCAGCATTTAAGATTACATTTAAGAGGGAGAAGTATTCCTTTGTTACTCAAAATTGCCATCCCCCTAGCTGTGCCATTAATGTTGGAGGGCCAACCCATGCTTTAGGTAATCTCCAACACCAAGATGGGTTTCTTGAAGGAATGCACCATCAGAGTTAAGCCCTTGAGATGTGAAAACACTATGGAACATAAAGCAAAGCCAAAAGGATCCATTATGTAATGAAAACGGCCAAATACAAAACAGTCTTTTAATATTGTCAATACAGGAAATCTCTCCCACCCCATTGCATCCCCAGAACAATCGTCACACTCCCAGACCACTAGAACAAAAACCAAACAGTGTGATAAACCTTCAATTCAGTAAAACCATGAATCAAATTCTATGTTCGCCATTATAATCAAGACGAGCAGTAGCTATTCCGTCTTGTATGAAATCCGATGACTAACCAGCCTTGTTAATGGAGCATACCCCCACACATATGGGCTATGTTATAAAATGTGCCATTGGAAAGTTCCTTGTTCCAAGAAGGAAAGGATTTACCATGTCTGGTGTGTCAAAGAACTGATCCTCTCCGTTAAATGTGATGCGGAGACGCCTTGTACAGCATGAACCTGATGTTGTTGAATGCTGCATGCCTCCTTTCCAGGTCTGCACCCATGTCTCGCTAGATCCTGATCCATGAGTGGCCATAGTAAGCAGTGCTTATTTGCTCACCGAAAAACAAGCTCCTTATATTTGAAACGATGGAACTGGCTTGCGGAGGGTCACCAGGTAGAGATTTCAGCCGAAGGGTACAGTGGGCTCGGTCTCGCTTCGGGGGTTTAGGGAATGTATATTCGCCCGCCCCCTTTTTGAATAATTGCAACATGAGCTGTGTTGGGGCTTGGCTGTCAGTCCCTTGGTGCATAGGTTTTGTTTTGACTGGTTTTCCAGGTCATTGACATTGCCCCACAATGACATGCTGTCCTTAATCGCTGCAATCAGTGGGACTCCAGTCTGTTGATCCCATCACTGGTCCGAAAGGGTTGTCTTGATGTCGGTAAGGGTGCTGGTGTCAGAGTCGACAGCTAAACAAATGGTGTCAGAGGAGGACTGAATAGGACCCAGTGGTATTTCCAATGAATTTTTCAGCTCCAGAGCCAAACTTTGTCAGGATTGTTGAGCTCAGTGACCAGTATGTTGCTGAGTTTCGGTTGTTAGAAGCGTGGGGAAGCCGGTTGCCACCTTGGCTGTAGCTGTCTCGAAAGGAGCCTCTTTTTATCATTTAATATTTTGCAGCCTGTATGTTTTAAATTCTTGGGCACGCATTTTTTTAAAAAGCTTGTTCTTGAGTGTTTAAAATGATTTTTGCGGTGGCAAATAACAATATACTGGATCATTAAGAAAGAACTTGTAAAAAGGATGGTCAGGAGAATCGTCACGTGATCTTCCCCTGCATCACGCAACCGGAAGTCCAGCAGCGCTTTTTTGAGATGGGAACAGAATTCGTTTGAGGCCACTGACCTTTCATCCAAATTGCTGAACAATTCAAACATGAAAGATCATCAACCCTGAACCATTAATTCATCCTTCCATTCAATGCTGAATATTTCCAGCCTTTTCTGTTTTCATTTAAGGCTAAAGTAATGTGTTTCCTCTTTCTTTCTGCCCTACTCCCCTGACAGTGGGTGCTTATCAGCTTCAGCGCTCACAATGACAGTCGTCCAAGGCATGAGTTCATTTAAACCATATTGTTAAAACTAGTGATTTGAGATAATTTTTCTATTCATTGAGTTTGCTCGCAGCCTGCAAGAAATTGACAATATAAGTGTTCAACATAAATTGCGTGCTTCCATTTGGAGGGGGAGGGGACTGTCTGTCTGTTTACATTTTGGACTCCAATGCAAATCAATTTTCCATTAAAATATATGGGGCAGCTTCAAATCATTGGATTGTTTTAGAGTTGATTTTGGCATGACGGAAACCGCATGGTTTTTTAAAATCCAGATGTGTTTTGGTTTCAACATATTATTGGCATGTCCTAATTCCATGTCCAAGAATGTTCTCACTTGCCTGAATAAGAAAATTTATGGTGGCAGAATAGCACTACGATTTGGGTTTCAACTGCCAAACAAATTTAAATGGCATTAGATAAAGTAAATAGCAGTAACAGAATATTTACACAATAGCTTTTAATCTTAGATAGCTTCGCAAGTGGTATAAAAAAAAAGATAGAAAATGGGAGCAGAAGTAGGCAATTTGGACCTTTGAGGATGCTCAACCACTCATTATGCCCAACTCAGTAACCTGTCCCTGCTCCTTTCTCTCTTCCCCCCCCCCCCCCCATATCCTTTGATCCCTTAAGCCCCAAGAGCCATGTCTAACTCCTTGAAAACATACAACGTTTTGGCCTCAACTGCTTTCTGTGGTAATGAATTCTACAGGCTCACCACTTTCTGGGTGAAGAAATTTCTCCTCATCTCCGTTCTAAATGGCCTACCCTGAATCCTCAGACTGTGACCCCTGGTTTTGGACTCCCCCCAACCACCTGGAACATCCTTCCTGCATCTATCCTGACTCGTCCTGTTAGAAATTTATAGGTTTCTATTAGATTCCCCCTCATTCTTTTAAACTTCAATGAATATAAACCTAATCAACTCAATCTCTCCTCGTACATGTGACTTATATGTGACTGTTGTACTAAGCTATGAATAGGCATGGTCCTAGCTGAGGTCTGATAAATGTATGCATCAGTAAGTGAACTTTTGGGTTGATTGTGTTCCTGTAAGGCTCTGGACCATACTGAATGGTATATTTACCTGTTGAAATTCTGGTGTGTTACCAAATGCCGTCATATTTTTTTTTTGTGCTCTGGGTTTTTTTCAAAAAGCTCCTATCTCTGCCAGTCTGATGCCATCTTGGACAATGCTAAGAATGCAGGCCAGCAGTGAAGAACATGCTGTGCTGGTCTATATGGTAAGGTTGAGATATTAGTCTGCCTATAGCCACATAGTGACCCAAATTGATTTTCCATCCGTAGTATCACTATGTGTTGAATGTACCAGACCAAAGGACTCCCCCAAGAGAAATCTTGTTTTATAAATAAATTGAGAGTATTCAATTCATTTTATCCATAAGACATAGGAGCGGAAGTAAGGCCATTCGGCCCATTGAGTCCACTCCACCATTCAATCATGGCATTTCCAATTAAGGGGCAATTTAGCGTGGCCAATCCACCTACCCTGCACATCTTTGGGTTGTGGAGGCGAAACCCATGTAAACACGGGGGGAATGTGCAAACTCCACACTGACAGAGCCGGAAACGAACCTGGGATCTCGGCGCCGTGAGGCAGCAGTGCTAACCACTGCACCATCGTGCTGCACCCTCTCCGCACCCCCCAAAAGAGAAATCTTGATGCCTAGGCACAGTCTTTACTTAAGGGGCTGCTTCTACTTGCTTTTCAAAGCTGACCCTTTTATAAAAAAAATTTTTTTAAAAAGTAAACGAGCTATATAAACCCCACAATATAACTTTTAAACTTGCTTTAGGAGTGCACTGTACTAAATTATGGGTGCTCTTGTGCTGAAGAAGTTGCTGGAAGTGTTTTAAAATAACCTAAATATTGAATTTATGTAGTACAAGCACCCCAAAGTGACCATGTCATGAATTTTAGCAGGCATTGTCAAACTCGGGGGCGCGACCCACAGGTGGGTCGCGGGCGGGTGTGGGGAGAGTCGCGGAGACGTCCGTCGCGGCGCTCCCAGCCGCGCAAATCGACGCGCAGCAGCCGGCTTTTAATAATGCATGCCTGATCATCGGTGCGCATGTGCAAAACTATGCGCATGTGCTCTGGTGATCGGTCATGCATGCGCAGTGCGGCCGCATTTGTTTTTATTTGGTCGTAGCCTTTTTTTTTCAAGTTCGGGGGGCCAAAGGGACCCAAAACCATTTCCTCCATTTTTGTCAGCAACAAACGAGGTAAAAGAAAATGGTGGGTCGCGCAGGTTGGTCAGCGTGGGCCACGAAGGTCGGCCGGCGTGGGTCCCGAAGGTTGGCCGGTTGTTAAAAATTTGTCCCTGGAAAAAAAGTTTGAAAAACACTGGTTAAAACTCTGAACAAGGTCCCAAAAACAGCAGAGTTAAATATCCATGTAATTGTTTTTTTTGTTTGAGGAGCTCTGGGAAAACCCTCTCTTAGAGAATCTTTAATGCCCATTGAACGAGTATATTGTTAACTTAGTTCATTTCACATTTGAAGAGCAGGACCTCTTATGTAGCACTGCTTCTGTATGGGCCTAAATTATATCCTCAACTCCTGGCAAAGCTTTGCACCTAAAATCGCGAGAGGCGGAAGTTACCAGTAGGGCCAGGCTGACATCTGTGCCTAAATTCTTGAAGCATTCAAAATGGATGCTTGAGTCGGAATACTACTCGTATCGCTAGAGTTTAGGTGACTTCAAATATGAATATAACAAATACAATACAGGATACTAGAAAAGATAAAAATTTAATATCTTAGAAGCTAGCAGACCTGGATTGATATCCTGAGATCTAAAATTGCACTGCAGAGCATGCATAGGATTGGGTTTACCCTGAGGATCAATTACAGGCCAACAGGATTTAATTAAGGTATAATTAAATAAGAGGGGTAATATTAAAAGTGAAATAATCCTGGGTGGCTTCAATCAATTCCCAACATTCTTGTTTTTAAAAAAAAGTAGCTACAGAGCTAGAATAGAATCCCTACAGTGCAGAAGTAGGCCATTCAGCCCATCAAGCCCTACTGGCCCTTGGCGAGAGCACCCTACTTAAGCCCACACCTCCATTCTATCCCTGTAACCTCATCTAACCTTTTGGACACTGGGGCAATTTAGCACGGCCAATCCACCTAACCACATCTTTGGACTGTGGGAGAAACCGGAGCACCCGGAGGAAACCCACACAGACACGGGGAGAAAGTGGAAACTCCACACACAGTCACCCGAGGCCGGAATTGAACCTGGGACCCTGGAGCTGTGAGGTAGCAGTGCTAACCACTGTGTCACTGTGCCGCCCTTGGTTGTAATTTTCCAAACATCCTTGGATTCGCGAAGTACTAAAGGATCGGAAAACTGACAATGTGACACCTTTTCAAAAAGGAAGGGAGGCAAAAATCGGACAACTATAGGAAATTTGGAAAATCATAATTAGTCAAGTAGTCAGAATGGTTTAATGGAAGGGAAATCGTGTCTGACTAATTTATTAGAGTTTTTCTAGGCAGCCTCAACCAGATTGGATAGAGAGGAACTAGTAGAACATAACAGCGCAGTACAGGCCCTTCGGCCCTCGATGTTGCTCTGACCTGTGAAACCACTCTAAAGCCCATCTACACTATTCCCTTAACGTCCATATGTCTAGCCAATGACCATTTGAATGCCCTTAGTGTTGGCGAGTCCCCTACGGTTGCAGGCAGGGCATTCCACGCCCTTACTACTCGCTGAGTAAAGAACCTACCTCTGACACCTGTCCTATATCTATCTCCCCTCATTTTAAAGCTATGTCCCCTCGTGCTAGACATCACCATCCGAGGAAAAAGGCTCTCACTGTCCACCCTATCCAATCCTCTGATCATCTTGTATGCCTCAATTAAGTCACCTCTTAACCTTCTTCTCTCTAACGAAAACAGCCTCAAGTCCCTCAGCCTTTCCTCATAAGATCTTCCCTCCATACCAGGCAACATTCTGGCAACATCCTCTGCACCCTGTCCAATGCTTCCACATCCTTCCTATAATGCGGTGACCAAAATTGCACGCAATACTCCAAATGCGGCCGCACCAGAGTTTTGTACAGCTGCAACATGACCTCCTGGCTCGGAAACTCAATCCCTCTACCAATAAAAGCTAACACACCGTATGCCTTCTTAACAACCCTCTCAACCTGGGTGGCAACTTTCAGGGATCTATGTACATGGACACCGAGATCTCTCTGCTCATAACACTGCCAAGAATCTTACCATTAGCCCAGTACTCTGTCTTCCTGTTATTCCTTCCAAAATGAATCACCTCACACTTTACTGCATTAGACTCCATTTGCCACCTCTCAGCCCAGCGCTGCAGATTATCTATGTCCCTCTGTAACTTGTAACATCCTTCCGCACTGTCCACAACTCCACCGACTATAATGTCATCTGCAAATTTACTCACCCATCCTTCTACGCCCTCCTCCAGGTCATTTATAAAAATGACAAACAGCAGTGGCCCCAAAACAGATCCTTGTGGTACACCACTAGTAACCGGACTCCAGTCTGAACATTTCCCATCAACCACCACCCTTTGTCTTCTTCCAGCTAGCCAATTTCTGATCCAAACTGGCTAAATCACCCTGAATCCCATGCCTCCCTATTTTCTGCAGTAGCCTACCGTGGGGAACCTTATCAAACGCTTTACTGAAATCCATATACACCACATCAACTGCTTTACCCTCATCCACCTGTTTGGTCACCTTCTCAAAGAACTCAATAAGGTTTGTGAGGCACGACCTGCCCTTCACAAAACCGTGTTGACTATCTCTAATCAAACTATTCCTTTCCAGATGATTATACATCCTATCTCTTATAAACCTTTCCAATATTTTGCCCACAACAGAAGTAAGGCTCACTGGTCTATAGTTACCGGGGTTGTCTCTACTCCCCTTCTTGATAATTTGCTATCCTCCAGTCTTCTGGCACTATTCCTGTAGACAAAGATGACTTAAAGATCAAAGCCAAAGGCTCAGCAATCTCCTCCCTAGCTTCCCAGAGAATCCTAGGATAAATCCCACCCAGCCCAGGGGACTTATCTATTTTCACACTATCCAGAATTGCTAACACCTCCTCCTTATGAACCTCAAGCTCTTCTAGTCTAGTAGCCTGAATCTCAGTATTCTCCTCAACAACATTGTCTTTTTCCTGTGTGAATACTGACACAAAATATTCATTTAGCACCTCTCCTATCTCCTCGGACTCCGAGCACAACTTCCCACTACTGTCCTTGACTGGCCCTACTCTTACCCTAGTCATTCTTTTATTCCTGACATATCTATTGAAAGCTTTAGGGTTATCCTTGATCCTACCTGCCAAAGACTTCTCATGTCCCCTCCTGGCTCTTCTTAGCTCTCTCTTTAGATCTTTCCTAGCTAACTTGTAACTCTCGAATGCCCTAACTGAACCTTCATGTCTCATCTTTACATAAGCCTCCTCCTTCCTCTTGCCAAGTGTTTAGACTGCTTTAGTAAACCATGGTTCTGTTGCTCGCCTACTTCCTCCCTGCCTGACAGGTACATACTTATCAAGGACACGCAGTAGCTGTTCCTTGAACAAGCTCCACATTTCCATTGTGCCCATCCCCTGCAGTTTTCCTCTCCATCCGATGCATCCTAAGTCTTGCCTCATTGCATCATAATTGCCTTTCCCCCAGATATAACTCTTGCCCTGCGGTATATACCTATCCCTTTCCATCACTAAAGTAAACTTAATCGAATTGTGGTCACTTTCACCAAAGTGCTCACCTACCTCCAAATCTAACACCTGTCCTGGTTCATTACCCAGTACCAAATCCAATATGGCCTCGCCTCTCTTGGCCTATCTACATACTGTGTCAGGAAACCCTCCTGCACACATTGGACAAAAACAGACCCAATGACTAATGCTCTACTCCTCCCCCCCCCCTTCCCTTCTGAGCAACAGGGACAGACTCTGTGCCAGAGACCTGTACCCCATGGCTTACCCCTGGTAAGTGCCCCCCCGCCCCAACAGTATCCAAAGCGGTATACTTGTTACTAAGGGGAATTCCTGTACTGACTGCTTCCTCCCAGCCCCTCTCACCGTCACCCATCTATCTTTATTCTTCGGAGTAACTACATTCCTGAAGCTTCTATCGATGACCACCTCTGCCTCCCGAATGATCCGAAGTTCATCCAGCTCCAGTTCCCTAACGCGGTTTCTGAGGAGCTGGAGATGGGTGCACTTCCCACAGATGAAATCAGCAGGGACACTGAAGGCGTCCCTCACCTCAAACATTCTGCAGGAGGAACATTGCACTACCTTCCCTGCCATCCCCTCTAGATAAAAAAAGAAAGAAAGAGCTTACCTGTTATTCACTCCCCTACTCAGCAAGCACTCATTCAGCAACCTCTGCGCCCCGCACGATAACACCCGAGGGAAAATAAAATAAAAACTACTTACCAGTCACCAGCCAGTCCCTTACCTGCAGGCTGTGATGTCACGGTTCAACTTCTTTCGACTTCTACCTGCCCTTGAGCCTTCCTCTTGATCGTAACAGCGGTTGGGTTTTTTTTGGTTAGAGGGGGGGTAGGGAGGGAAACACTGAAGAGGTGTTTCGGGTTTAAGTGTCACTTGACAACAGCTCCACAAACCACCTTCAAGTTAGTGTGAGCACACGGACGTATTCAAATTTCCCCTGCAACAGCCAATCAGCAGCTCCGCTCTACTAGTAGATGTATTGTATTTGGATTTCCAGAAGGTGTTTGACAAGGTACCTCACAAAAGTTTAAGCCATAAGATGAGAGCCAATGGTGTTGGAGGTAGTATATTGGCATGGATAGAGAATTGCTAAAATGGGCAGGCAACAGCGAGTGGGGAGAAGGGGTTCTTTTTCGGGTTGGTGACCTGCAACCAGTGGGCCTCCAAGGGGATCAGTGCTGGGACTGCAACTGTTTACATATTTTAATAACTTGGGAGGAAGGAAGCAAATGTATTGTAGCCAAATTTGCAGAAGACAATAAAATAGGTGGAATGGCAAGTTGTGAAAGGGATACAAACAGTTTGCAAGAGATATTGAGAGGTTAAGTGGGCAGAAAATTGGTGGATGCAGTACAATGTGGGGAAGTGTTACGTTGATTTTGGAAGGGAGAACAAAATAACAATGTTATTGAAATGGAGAAAAGCTGCACCAGGAAGGGACTTCGGGGATACTTGTGCACGAAACACAGAAAGCTAGCACACAGGTGTAGTAGGTAATCAGGAAGGCTAATGAAATATTGGTCCTTATTTCAAAGGGGTTGGAGTATAATGGTCGGGAAGTCTTGCTGCAACTGTACAAGGTACTGGTGAGACCACATCTGGAGCATTGTGAGCAGTTTTGGTCCCCTTTATTTAAAGAAAGATAGAACATAGAACAATACAGCGCAGTACAGGCCCTTCGGCCCACGATGTTGCACCGAAACAAAAGCCATCTAACCTACACTATGCCATTATCATCCATAAGTTTATCCAATAAACTTTTAAATGCCCTCAATGTTGGCGAGTTCACTACTGTAGCAGGTAGGGCATTCCACGGCCTCACTACTCTTTGCGTAAAGAACCTACCTCTGACCTCTGTCCTATATCTATTACCCCTCAGTTTAAAGTTATGTCCCCTCGTGCCAGCCATTTCCATCCGCGGGAGAAGGCTCTCACTGTCCACCCTATCCAACCCCCTGATCATTTTGTATGCCTCTATTAAGTCTCCTCTTAACCTTCTTCTCTCCAACGAAAACAACCTCAAGTCCATCAGCCTTTCCTCATAAGATTTTCCCTCCATACCAGGCAACATCCTGGTAAATCTCCTCTGCACCCGCTCCAAAGCCTCCACATCCTTCCTGTAATGCGGTGACCAGAACTGTACACAATACTCCAAATGCGGCCGTACCAGAGTTCTGTACAGCTGCAACATGACCTCCCGACTCCTGAACTCAATCACTCTACCAATAAAGGCCAACACTCCATAGGCCTTCTTCACAACCCTATCAACCTGGGTGGCAACTTTCAGGGATCTATGTACATGGACACCTAGATCCCTCTGCTCATCCACACTTTCAAGAACTTTACCATTAGCCAAATATTCCGCATTCCTGTTATTCCTTCCAAAGTGAATCACCTCACACTTCTCTACATTAAACTCCATTTTCCACCTCTCAGCCCAGCTCTGCAGCTTATCTATATCCCTCTGTAACCTGCTACATCCTTCCACACTATCGACAACACCACCGACTTTAGTATCGTCTGCAAATTTACTCACCCACCCTTCTGCGCCTTCCTCTAGGTCATTGATAAAAATGACAAACAGCAACGGCCCCAGAACAGATCCTTGTGGTACTCCACTTGTGACTGTACTCCATTCTGAACATTTCCTATCAACCACCACCCTCTGTCTTCTTTCAGCTAGCCAATTTCTGATCCACATCTCTAAATCACCCTCAATCCCCAGCCTCCGTATTTTCTGCAATAGCCTACCGTGGGGAACCTTATCAAACGCTTTGCTGAAATCCATATACACCACATCAACTGCTCTACCCTCATCTACCTGTTCAGTCACCTTCTCAAAGAACTCAATAAGGTTTGTGAGCATGACCTACCCTTCACAAAGCCATGCTGACTATCCCTGATCATATTATTCCTATCTAGATGATTATAAATCTTGTCCCTTATAATCCCCTCCAAGACTTTACCCACTACAGACGTGAGGCTCACCGGTCTATAGTTGCCGGGGTTGTCTCTGCTCCCCTTTTTGAACAAAGGGACCACATTTGCTGTCCTCCAGTCCTCTGGCACTATTCCTGTAGCCAATGATGACATAAAAATCAAAGCCAAAGGTCCAGCAATCTCTTCCCTGGCCTCCCAGAGAATCCTAGGATAAATCCCATCAGGTCCCGGGGACTTATCTATTTTCAGCCTGTCCAGAATTGCCAACACCTCTTCCCTACGTACCTCAATGCCATCTATTCTATTAGCCTGGGGCTCAGCATTCTCCTCCACAACATTATCTTTTTCCTGAGTGAATACTGACGAAAAATATTCATTTAGTATCTCGCCTATCTCTTCAGACTCCACACACAATTTCCCATCCCTGTCCTTGACTGGTCCTACTCTTTCCCTAGTCATTCGCTTATTCCTGACATACCTATAGAAAGCTTTTGGGTTTTCCTTGATCCTTCCTGCCAAATACTTCTCATGTCCCCTCCTTGCTCGTCTTAGCTCTCTCTTTAGATCCTTCCTCGCTACCTTGTAACTATCCATCGCCCCAACCGAAACTTCACACCTCATCTTCACATAGGCCTCCCTCTTCCTCTTAACAAGAGATTCCACTTCCTTGGTAAACCACGGTTCCCTCGCTCGACGCCTTCCTCCCTGCCTGACCGGTACATACTTATCAAGAACACGCAGTAGCTGATCCTTGAACAAGCCCCACTTGTCCAGTGTGCCCAACACTTGCAGCCTACTTCTCCACCTTATCCCCCCCAAGTCACGTCTAATGGCATCATAATTGCCCTTCCCCCAGCTATAACTCTTGCCCTGCGGTGTATATTTATCCCTTTCCATCATTAACGTAAACGTCACCGAATTGTGGTCACTGTCCCCAAAGTGCTCTCCTACCTCCAAATCCAACACCTGGCCTGGTTCATTACCCAAAACCAAATCCAACGTGGCCTCGCCTCTTGTTGGCCTGTCAACATATTGTTTCAGGAAACCCTCCTGCACACACTGTACAAAAAACGACCCATCTATTGTACTCGAACTATATCTTTTCCAGTCAATATTTGGAAAGTTAAAGTCTCCCATAATAACTACCCTGTTACTTTCGCTCTTATCCAGAATCATCTTCGCCATCCTTTCCTCTACATCCCTAGAACTATTAGGAGGCCTATAAAAAACTCCCAACAGGGTGACCTCTCCTTTCCTGTTTCTAACTTCAGCCCATACTACCTCGGAAGAAGAGTCCCCATCTAGCATCCTCTCCGCCACCGTAATACTGCTCTTGACTAGCAGCGCCACACCTCCCCCTCTTTTGCCTCCTTCCCTGAGCTTACTAAAACACCTAAACCCCGGAACCTGCAACATCCATTCCTGTCCCTGCTCTATCCATGTCTCCGAAATGGCCACAACATCGAAGTCCCAGGTACCAACCCATGCTGCCAGTTCCCCTACCTTGTTTCGTATACTCCTGGCATTGAAGTAGACACACTTCAAACCACCTACCTGAACACTGGCCCCCTCCTGCGACGTCAAATCTGTGCCCCTGACCTCTCTACTCTCATTCTCCCTTACCCTAAAACTACAATCCAGGTTCCCATGCCCCTGCTGCATTAGTTTAAACCCCCCCAATATTATTTAATTGGAGGCGGTTCAGAGAAGGTTCACTAGGATGATCCCTGGTATGGAGCGATTGCTTTATGAGCAAAGGTAAACAGATTGGGACTCTACTCATTGAAATTTGGAAGAATAAGAGGTGATCTCATTGAAACATACAGGATTCTTAAGGGGCTTCACAGGGTAAATGCTGTGAGGATGTTTCCCCTCCTGAGAGAGTCTAGGGCCAGAGGGCATAGTCTCAGAATAAAGGGGTGCCAGTTTAAGACCGAGATGAGGAGGAATTTCTTCATTGAGCGTTGCGAGTCTTTAGAACTCCTTGTCACCGAGAGCTGTTGGGGCAGAGACCCTGTTAAGGCTGAAACAGATTCTTGCTCAGTAAGGAAATCGAGGGTTACGAGGAAAGGGCAGGAAAGTGAACATGAGGAATGTCGGATCAGCCGTGATCCTATTGAATGCTCGGCCAGGCTCAAGGGGCAGAACAGACGACTGTTCTTATTTCTTAAAGTTTCAACATAAACTGATACTTAAAAGCAGTTAGTCAATGCAATATAGAACATAGAAAATACAGCACAGAACAGGCCCTTCGGCCCACGATGTTGTGCCGAACCTTTGTCCTAGATTAATCATAGATTATCATTGAATTTACAGTGCAGAAGGAGGCCACTCGGCCCATCGAGTCCGCACCGGCCCCTGGAAAGAGCACCCCACCCAACACTAAGGGCAATTTTGGACACTAAGGGCAATTTACCATGGCCAATCCACCTAACCTGCACATCTTTGGACTGTGGGAGGAAACCGGAGCACCCGGAGGAAACCCACGCAGACACGGGGAGGATGTGCAGACTCCGCACAGACAGTGACCCAAGCTGGAATCGAACCTGGGACCCTGGAGCTGTGAAGCAATTGTGCTATCCACAATGCTACCGTGCTGCCCTTAAGAACAAATTAATCTACACTATCATTTTACCGTAATCCATGTACCTATCCAATAGCTGCTTGAAGGTCCCTAATGTTTCCGACTCAACTACCTCCACAGGCAGTGCATTCCATGCCCCCACTACTCTCTGGGTAAAGAACCTACCTCTGACATCCCCCCTTTATCTTCCACCATTCACCTTAAATTTATATCTCCTTGTAATGGTTTGTTGCACCCGGGGAAAAAGTCTCTGACTGTCTACTCTATCTATTCCCCTGATCATCTTATAAACCTCTATCAAGTCGCCCCTCATCCTTCTCCGTTCTAATGAGAAAAGGCCTAGCACCCTCAACCTTTCCTCGTAAGACCTACTCTCCATTCCAGGCAACATCCTGGTAAATCTCCTTTGCACCTTTTCCAAAGCTTCCACATCCTTCCTAAAATGAGGCGACCAGAACTGTACACAGTACTCCAAATGTGGCCTTACCAAAGTTTTGTACAGCTGCATCATCACCTCACGGCTCTTAAATTCAATCCCTCTGTTAATGAACGCTAGCACACCATAGGCCTTCACAGCTCTATCCACTTGAGTGGCAACTTTCAAAGATAATGAACATAGACCCCAAGATCTCTCTGCTCCTCCACATTGCCAAGAACTCTACCGTTAACCCTGTATTCCGCATTCATATTTGTCCTTCCAAAATGGACAACCTCACACTTTTCAGGGTTAAACTCCATCTGCCACTTCTCAGCCCAGCTCTGCATCCTATCTATGTCTCTTTGCAGCCGACAACAACCTTCCTCACTATCCACAACTCCACCAATCTTCGTATCGTCTGCAAATTTACTGACCCACCCTTCAACTCCCTCATCCAAGTCATTAATGAAAATCACAAACAGCAGAGGACCCAGAACTGATCCCTGCGGTATGCCACTGGTAACTGGGATCCAGGCTGAATATTTGCCATCCACCACCACTCTGACTTCTATCGGTTAGCCAGTTCGTTATCCAACTGGCCAAATTTCCCACTATCCCATGCCTCCTTACTTTCTGCAGAAGCCTACCATGGGGAACCTTATCAAATGCCTTACTAAAATCCACGTACACTACATCCACTGCTTTACCTTCATCCACGTGCTTGGTCACCTCCTCAAAGAATTCAATAAGACTTGTAAGGCAAGACCTACCCCTCACAAATCCGTGCTGACTATCCCTAATCAAGCAGTGTCTTTCCAGATGCTCAGAAATCCTATCCTTCAGTGCCCTTTCCATGACTTTGCCTCCCACCGAAGTAAGACTAACTGGCCTGTAATTCCCAGGGTTATCCCTAGTCCCTTTTTTGAACAGGGGCACGACATTCGCCACTCTTCAATCCCCTGGTACCACCCCTGTTGACAGTGAGGACGAAAATAATCATTGCCAACGGCTCTGCAATTCCATCTCTTGCTTCCCATAGAATCCTTGGATATATCCCGTCAGGCCCGGGGGACTTGTCTATCCTCAAGTTTTTCAAAATGCCCAACACATCTTCCTTCCGAACAAGTATTTCCTCGAGCTTAGCAGTCTGTTTCACACTGTCCTCTCCAACAATATGGCCCCTCTCATTTGTAAATACAGAAGAAAAGTACTCGTTCAAGACCTCTCCTATCTCTTCAGACTCAATGCACAATCTCCTGCTACTGTCCTTGATCGGACCTACCCTCGCTCTAGTCATTCTCATATTTCTCACATATGTGTAAAAGGCATTGGGGTTTTCCTTGATCCTACCCGCCAAAGATTGTTCATGCCCTCTCTTAGCTCTCCTCATCCCTTTCTTCAGTTCCCTCCTGGCTATCTTGTATCCCTCCAACGCCCTGTCTGAACCTTGTTTCCTCAGCCTTGCATAAGTCTCCTTTTTCCTCTTAACAAGACATTCAACCTCTCTTGTCAACCATGGTTCCCTCACTCGACCATCTCTTCCCTGCCTGACAGGAACATACATATCAAGGACACATAGTACCTGTTCCTTGAACAAGTTCCACATTTCACTTGTGTCCTTCCCTGCCAGCCTATGTTCCCAACTTATGCACTTCAATTCTTGTCTGACAACGTCGTATTTACCCTTCCCCCAATTGTAAACTGTACCCTGTTGCACGCACTTATCCCTCTCCATTACTAAAGTGAAAGTCACAGAATTGTGGTCACTATCTCCAAAATGCTCCCCCACTAACAAATCTATCATTTGCCCTGGTTCATTACCAAGTACTAAATCCAATATTGCCCCTCCTCTGGTCGGACAATCGACATACTGTGTTAGAAAAGCTCCCTGGACACACTGCACAAACACCACCCCATCCAAACTATTTGATCTAAAGAGTTCCACTCAATGTTTGGGAAGTTAAAGTCACCCATGACTACTACCCTGTGACTTCTGCACCTTTCCAAAATCTGTTTCCCAATCTGTTCCTCCACATCTCTGCTACTATTGGGGGGCCTATAGAAAACTCCTAACAAGGTGACTGCTCCTTTCCTATTTCTATATGATTTCTATTCTGATCACACATATGGTGTCTTTGCACCTTCATCTGATTCATAACAGAATTTATAGATTGGGTAGATGGGAATTAGTCACCATGGTTGACTTACGATTCAATCTTGAGATAATAAATCAGTAAACAAATGACAAAGGAATGGACAAAATATTAAATGCAACTATTCCTTCAGTTTAAGAGCGATTAAATGGTTTAAAATATATTGAATCTTGGATGAATATACATCTAAGACACGATTAACCTAAACACCCAAGCAGTGGATGAAAGAAAATTGAAATACGGATGAATCATAGGAAGAGGCAAAAGGCTGAACATTAGGAATGTACATGGCACTCCATATATATACCTTGAGGTGCAAAATGGTTCTGAAGGTGAGCATAGTTATAGAAGCCAAACAATGACATTTATCAGTGTTATAACACCAAAAGTACTTGGAAGAAAATACTTTATCGTTTGTGAAAGGAGTAAGAAATAGTCGGAGAGCTGGATTCTCAACTCACGTTCACATGCCTGTTGCTCTCCCTGGTGCGCACCCGTCTCTCTCGCACGTGCATGCCAGCCTCCAGCTTGCTCCCTCCCTCCCTCTCCTCTCTCTCTCTCTTTCTGACTCTCCCCCACACACATGCCGCCCGTCTCTCTCTTGCATGCGCCCCCCTTTAGGATCTGATACAAGATGGCCGAGTTACCGATTGTTTTGACCTAGCTCAAGAGAAAGGTTTTAAAAAAGATTTTAAGTACCCAATTCTTTTTTCTAATGAAGGGGCAATTTAGCGTGGTCAATCCACCTATCCTGGGTTGTGGGGGTGAGACCCACACAGGCACGGGGGGGGGGGGGGGGGGATGTGCAAACTCCACACACACTTTGGGCAGGGTACGAACCCCGGTCCTCCGTGCTGTGAGGCAGCACTGCTAACCACTGCATCACCGTGCCGCCCAAAGAGATAGGTTTCTGAATCAAGCTATGAATCATCTGATATGTCTTGCAAATTATTTAAATCAAAACTTGCAATGAGTTTGTTTTTGCTGTTCTACATTACTTTGCACACAAATCAATGCCTTGGTAGAAGGGAGTACAGGCTCACCAATGGGAACTGCTTTATATTGAGCACAAGGAAAAGTACCTGGAGGAACACATTGTATTTTTTTCTAAAAGCTGATGTAGAGAAGGTAGTTAAATGGAAATGTAGGAGTATCAAATAGTTTTAGGTGAGTACATTTTGAATATTGCTTTAAAATAAACGCAATAGTAAAATCAAAGTTTATACGATATCCGGACTCTAATCAGCCAAGCCTCTACTGCCTTCATAGAGGGGAAAGTTTCATGCCATCGATCTGAGGTGGCTCAGACCCAGGGTACAGAAATGAAAGGACAATGCCTTGTTGCCAATTTACAATGACAGAAGTGCCTGCCTACTGTAATTTCTCATCCTGAATATCTTTCTGCCTGCAGGGGTTGCAGATCAGACAGATCAGGTTTCGTTTTGATGGGCAGCCAATTAATGAAACTGATACACCGGCTATGGTGAGTAACTCTCCGCGGATTGGAAACAGCAGTGCACCAGGTGATGGAGGGTCATCTGGATTTAATTCTCGAACGTCAGGAATAAACTTGAAACTCCTGTCTTTACTGAAACGCTGACAGTTTAAACTCTCCTGTCTCGCTCACCAACGTGCGCTTTGATCGATTCCCACCCACCTAAATATTCATCAGAGAATGAGAAGAGAATATTGTCGCTCGAGTCTGCTTCACCATTCAGCCGGATCATAGCTGCTCATGATCTTGGCCTCGACTCCCTTTTCTTGTCTGTTCCCGTAAGTCTTGACTCTACTGTAGTTAAGACCTGTGTGTCAGCCTTGAATGTATCAATTTCCTGGGGAAACTGGCACACCTTCCAGATTGCCAGCATATTCTGCCATAGATAATGTGGCAGATGCCGTTGAGGTTTGTGATGCCATTAATGAAGCCAGTGTGCAGTAAGATGCATGATAGAGAGGTATGTTGGAATCTTTGAGCTGGCACGGGAGTTTTGTTGTTGGAAATTCAAGGTAAACAGGTCAGACTGGGGCAGAAAATTGTCGTAATAAAGTGACGGGTTGTTTGGAAGGGGGAGGGGGGGTGGATGTAGCAGATGAGTTACTCTGAGCACCTACAATGTTAAGAGCCACTTAAATGTTAATTTATTTGTTCTATTGAGCCGTTTGGATAAGAAACTAATCTTTTTATTTTCTAATCTTCCTCCCGCCCCCTCCCCAACCATTCTGCAGTTGGAAATGGAAGACGAAGACACCATTGATGTATTCCAGCAGCAGACGGGAGGATCTTGCTAACCTCATGACAGTAATTTAATGTAAATAACGTTCCACACAATGTACATGTTCTCGCAACACGCTGTATTTTACTCTATTTTGAACAATCTGCAACATTTGGAGCGATCGCTGTTATAAAAATGTTAGAGGGAGGGGTAACGAGCTCTGTGACATCTCTGCAATAAATTGCTTCTTTTTTTTTTGCATTGTTTTACTTTCTGGATACAGGGAATTTTCTTTGTATTTTGGATTAATCCCAATAAAGTTGATCTTGTATGTACAGTGTTTGGTTATGTGTGTTTCAGGTTATATTACTGAAAGAAATGAAGTAAACTACTGATTTTACATTGCAATGAACCCTTCGTGCAATTGCAATTGTCACTGGTTAGCCTCTAGTACCATACAATAAACATTGTGCGTTGTTGGACAATACTATCTTCCTGATCCTGTCCTTGCTGTGCACACATGCGGCTGTCTTCCGGCGGCTAATGGTACTGAGGCTAATTGTACTGCCCATATTGTGCATTCTGTATTCATGAGTAAGAGCCATGGCAGTTAAGGAGCAGAGTTTAAATCAGTGCTATTGTGTACGTCATAACAATATTGATATTAGCTGATTTTGACTTGGAGGCAATATGGCTGAAAAGGGCCTGTTCTGAACCCACAACCTTCAAAGCTTACTAGTACAAATCAGCAAATAGGAATTATACATGGAAAATGCGGTTGCTCCGCCTTTGCCAAGGATGAACGATTGCATGTGACTCACAGGCTGTAATTTGGGCAATCCTGAATGAAAGCGATACATTTTGGGGGTGAGACCTATAGCTTCCATAGTCTAAATGGGGGGTGGGCGGGCTGCAGAGGCCTAAATCCAAGTACTGAACTACACATCTCTGCAGAAGAAGAAACCTATGCTGAACAAACCTGACTTCAGTTGCTGCATTGTCTGCTAATAATTGATATGAGACCCTTCCAATATTGGCAAGGATAGTTTGTAAAGTTTTTCTTGGTATAAAAGTTGTGTAATAAAACAAAAGTCCAATACCAGTTCAGATTTTGCTTTTGGGCAATGTCATTGTTAATGTATGCAACCATGTCTTTAATGTAATAAAACATCTGGGGGGGAAAAAACCCCAGTGTTAAAAGCTTCATGTCTGCCTTGGATATTCACTTGAGTGCAGTGGTACTGTCTGTTTCCATAAGCAGTTGGAGGTTAGGGAAGATATGAAAAGGACACCGCAGGCTGTTTTGATAGTCTGGCACCTATGGAACTAGACATGGTGCACACTTAAAGAAACTTGCGATATGGTGATTGTAGGCTGTGTGTTTTGAGATAAAGAATTGCTTAATGTTCCTGCCTAATGAAATTGGGATCAGATACTTGTATCAGCTTTGAAATAAATCCGCTCATCTGCCTTTAACACATCTTCGATGCCTGTAGCCCGTGGCTATTTTTCTTTAAGACGTGTAAATTTACTTTGCTTGAAAAATGTAGCATGTAACGCAATCCCAAAATCGTCCCCATGGAGAAAGATTGATGAAAAATCCTGAATTACGGTAAGATGATGAAAATGCTATCTCCTGCACAACTTGGTTGTTACATTCGCCTACATGAGTGGCTGAACATCAGAAACCGCTCATTGATTGTGTGGCTTTGAAGATCTTGATCTGAAAGGCACCATAAAAAAATGAGGCTTTTCATTTGCCCTTCTGCTCAAGCTATCAAACATTGGCAAATAAGCAATCAAGCACTGTACCGCAGGTTAGCAAGGTCTTAAGAAAGCAAACCAAGCACTCTTTCGAGAGGCATAGAAATGAAAATAAAGAGCAGTTGTGCCAAACCTGTATTGAACCTTGGTTAGACCACACGGAGTTCTGGCTGTCATTAAAAAAATTTATAAAGAACTTGGAGATGGTGTTTAGAAGGTTTCCAAGAGAAATGCAAAATTGACAGGCTAGGTCTCATTGCTTTTGGGGGAAAAAGGTCGAGGGGTGACCTAATAGAGGTCTTTACATTTTTTTAAATAATTTTTTTTTTTTTAAATTTGTACCCAATTATTTTTTTTCCAATTGAGGGACAATTTAGCGTGGCCAATCCACTTAACCTGCACATTTTTGGGTTGTGGGGATGACACGGGGTGAATGTGCAAACTCCACATGGACAGTGACCCATAGTCCCAGAAGGTATTTAAATTTATGAAAGACTTTGATAAGAGTGGATGCAGAGCGAAGATATTTCCACTAATGGGGAAGGGCTCAACTGGCGGCCGTTGACATAAGATAGTCACCAACCATTCCAAAGAAACCTCTTTACCCAGAGTGGTGAGAATTGAATTTGCTCCCACAGCGGGTGGCTGAAGTGAGTAGTTATTGAAGGAGAAGGGAATAGAGGGTTGCAATGATGGATTGAGATGAGAAGGTTCCAGTGGGGCATAAACACCGGCAGTGACTTGGCTGAACTGTGTTTCATGTAATCCTATGTAAACAAGTGGTCTTGGGATCTGCAGGGATAGACGGGCAGTTGTAACAAATAAACATTTCCTGCTATTTAAAGCACTTGAGACGGCCAGTGCTTTAGCTTTGAGATCTCATAAGTAGGACCTTAATGCAAGTTAAGACTTGAGAACAAACTTGCAAAGGAAGTATCAATAGAACAGATGTGGCAGATGTCTGAAATGTTGCTGGCATTTCGAATGGCATTGTGCTAATCAAATTTGTTGTCAATGAGCTGGAGTAAGAGATTCTCACAAACTTTTCTTTTCCAAGTGTAAAGGTGACCTATTGAGATTTAAAGCTCCTTTCTTCCCACGCCCCAAAAGTCGTCTTCACCTCCTGCATTGCTCTTGGGATTACAAAATACATTGACACATGGCCAGAAGGCAAACATGAGGCTGGTTGGAGAACATTCCCATAGTTAAACCTGGAGGTGACCCCTGTGGATGAGATAGAAGGTAATGTTTGGGAAGTGGTATTGGCTGGTCTTTGTGACAGAGAGGTGGATTTTGGGTTGGAAGCCCATTTGGGGGGGTTGAACCGGGGACTGCGGTTGTAAACTTGTTCAGTCTGGTGTCAGAGAGGGATGGAGTCTGGGAAAGGTAGAGTTGGGTAGAAGACTTGAAGCTTGGCTTTGGTCTTCCCAATGTTTAATTGGAGAAAACTGAATTTGAGGAAAAGAAGGCAGATATGATTGAAAAAGATAGTTGAGCACATTCACGATGCAGTGGTATAATGAATGAGAGTATGGTGTGGGGAAAGGCTTACTGACGAATACTCAGCTGTAAGCAACTTGGGGTAAGTTAATTCTTGGGAGTGGATGTTGAAGGAAGTGTTTGTGTTTGCATCAAAACCCACTCTCCCAGATCTTCCAAACCAACACTTTGTCAATCACCAAGATCATGGGACAATGGAAGTCAAAGAATATGGATAGGAGAGTTGGAGTGAGGTCAGTGAATTGAGTGAGGATGAAGAAACAGATGAAGACTGAAATTGGAGATGATGATGAGTCACTCAATAATGCAGAGGAAAGACAGTGATGGGGAATGAACATCGTAAGTTGTAAACAACATAGAATGATTGAAGAGGGATAAGGGGAGAGACCAGGGTGTGACTGCCAGGAGCAAGGTATTGCCACCCATGAACCAGGTTTCGGCTAAACCAGAGTATATTCTTCAGTTCTCTGGCTGAAGGCAGGTCCAACCCACAGGTAGGACAAGGCGGAAAGTCCCAACTCTACCCCAGCCATGTGGGGATTGAACCCTGTGCTGTTGGCCTCCAGGTTTAACTCTTGTAACCTCCAATTTAATCCATGTTGGCTATCCAGCTGTTGTGGAGAGGAGGAGGATTAATATAAATAACCTTGATTTTTCTCTCTTACCCATGCACCTGTGAACAGATGCTTTAAAAAAAATTTTGATTGCCCCTTTAAAAGTGCTGCCATATTTTCCCCAATGCTTCAATTTGAGTGTTCCAGTCCTCTATGAATAACTCGCAGAGCAAACGTGAGATCAGATCAAAGATTTCACATACACATTAAACAAGGGAAAGGGGTTTTGCAATATCTGCCCCTTTTGCAATAAAAGAGCGATAAGGAAAGAGGTACAGTTCCAGACCACAATACCAATATAAGTTATGGTTTTACACTAGTCCAGAATCAAGTTTCCTCAGGCGGTGGGTTGGTGGCTTTTACAAGGGAAGAAGGCTCGTAGAGTTGGATTAGTCTTGAAAGCACCAATTTTAGTGCGCCAGTACACAGTTCACAGTGTAGATGAGGACCAGGTGATTGTAACTGGACAGAGCTCCTGTTACCCAATCAATGGTAAGATGGTAGACAGGCACAGGTTGCTGCCTGGAGTCATGCTCTCTTTGGAGGTCAAACTGACTGAAGAGGAGACCACTTAGTTGAAAGAAATCAAAGTTTCAGTCATGTGACTGGTTTCAGGTTGACTTGAAGCCCATTGTGTTTTGGAGTAGGTAACGGTCCGGCCATTAACACCACATTGGTTATTAGAGGTCACAAATAGCTGCTTTTGTCCTTGAAGACAGAACATCTCTAGTGACCAGAATTCTTCTTTAGAGATGCAAAGAAGCTTTGGGCCGCTCCAGGAATGGGCATTAGCACCTGGTTTAAAGGTATCGAGACTGCTGGTTTGTCTGAAGGTTAGAAATTCCTCTGATATCAGTCTTGGCTAGTCAGGGTAGCCTGATCCATTTTGTAAAACTAAAAATAATAATTTTACAGAGCTGACATAGATACGGATTTATGTTTTCCTCCGCTTCTCAATCAGGAAAGGCCTCCCCCATCAGAGAAAATTATATAATTCCATTTCATTTTTTAAAAATTCTGAATTGGTCTTGGGAAGGAAGGATAGGAAGTGCAGAAGTCTACAATCATTCTTTCACTCGTGCTGGCCCATCAAACACGCAGTTAGTATGAGAAATGGTTTCCTGCTCATTTTCTCTTTATTTAGGTTGAAACTATGGTTTAGGTATCAGCAACACCTGGCCCGGTCCTGGGATTTGGGATGGTTTCTGGTGAATTCAGAGGATTCGAAATTCACCTGCCTGAGGAAGTCTATTCAGTGCTAAAATTCAGACTTCATTTTCCTCTGCACTGCTGCCTATGGCGCTGAGGACCCGGGTTCGATCCTGGCCCCGGGTCACTGTCCGTGTGGAGTTTGCACATTCTCCCGTGTCTGCGTTGGTTTCACCCCCGCAAACCAAAGATGTGTAGGGTCGGTGGATTGGCCGTGCTAAATTGCCCCTTAATTGGAAAAAAATAATTGGGTACTCTAAATTTAAAAGAGAATTTTTTTTCTTTTCCTGGCCTCATCTTGGCCTTACTATCTTGCTTTACTAAGCGTGATACATTGGCGAGATCATGCAGACGCTGTGACAATGGATGAACGGACATCGTGCGACAATCGCCAGGCAGGAATGTTCCCTTCCAGTCGGGGAACACTTCAGCAGTCAAGGGCATTCAGCCTCTGATCTCCGGGTAAGCGTTCTCCAAGGCAGCCTTCAGGACGCGCACCAACGCAGAATCGCCGAGCAGAAACTTATAGCCAAGTTCCGCACACATGAGTACGGCCTCAACCGGGACCTTGGATTCATGTCGCATTACATTCATCCCCCACCATCTGGCCTGGGCTTGCAAAATTCTACCAACTGTCCTGGCTTGAGACAATTCACACCTCTTTAACCTGGGGTTACCCCATCTCTGGATCTGTAAAGACTTAATTACCTGCAAATGCTCGCATTCAAAGCATTGCCTTGCATCTTTGACTTTGTCTATATATATATGTTTCTGGAATCTACCTCTTCATTCACCTGAGGAAGGAGCAGTGCTCCGAAAGCTAGTGATTTGAAACAAACCTGTTGGACTTTAACCTGGTGTTGTAAGACTTCTTGCTGTGCTCGCCCCAGTCCAACGCTGGCATCTCCATATCATTACTATCTTTGAGCAGCTCTCACCTGAGGTCTGTCCCATCCTTTTGGGCATCTTGACCTTCTCCAGCTTTCTGCCCTTCCACAGATTTCTTCTGCTTGGTCTTGGCCTTGAGTCTTTTGCTGGCTAACATCTGGCTACCAGCCAAACTGTTTCCAAGGAGGAAATCATCCCTGCTACTGGCAGCTCAGGAACAATTCCTGCTGTTGACGGGGGCTGGAACAAGATCACATTCTAGGTGGACCATTTCCTGCAAACACAAATTCTCCCACTCCACTGATCGGGGCTTTAGCCTTCAGGGGGGACCTGCGGGCGGGGGGTTGGGGGTTGTGGAGAAAAAGGGGATTGCGGGGAGGGGGTTTAGGTTTCCCTCTAACATTAAGGACTGGGTGCCCCTGTCTCCCAGAGCATTTCAGGGCGGTGGAGGGACAAGGTTCCTGACCGGACCAAACTGGAGCCCTTCGAGAGTTTGTCCGGCTCAGACACACACATTGCCATGCTCCCCAAAGGGTAGGTTTCGAAAGTGAGAAGCTCGCTGTATTATCCTCTGGGCCGTTCTTTGGGCGATTACTACTCGGCCAACTGGCTTGCCTCGCAATCTCCAGCATTCAGGTCTGGAATGGCCTATTCTGCTGCAATGAGAACACACCAGCCCCCGGGAATTCTCCTTTCGGCTGCAGGAGGGTTTCCTGGATCCTCTTGCTTTGTCTTTCCTGGGTGCCGGCCCCTTTCCATCTGGATTGCCCTGCTTAAGTGTTCCAATGTTCATGAGGATAGTTTGGAAAGGTCTTGCTGGGGTTTACAGGCCTGTGAGTGTGGCCATTGCTGTACCCCTGTCCGAGTGGATTATCTGTCCCCCCCTAATGTAATCGCAGGTTGGAGGTAAGGCAATTTTTGAATTCCTCTAACAATACCAGCCCACGCAACCCCTCATAGGGGGGGGGATTATTTTTTTCCAAAATATTTTTATTGAATTTTTAATTTTGTAAAACACAAAATAAACAAATCCATTCAAATGAAATGCCATTTACAAACCGCTACCCTTAAAAAAACAAACCATAAATCCCCCCCCCCCCACCCACTGACCCACTGGCAGCGACCAATTCCCAAAGATGAATGGCAAAGCTCTCCACCTCTGGCTGGCTCAGGGCCAGGACCCACTCAAGACAGAACCCAACCCCCGCCTAGGGCAAGATACTTACAAAACCCTTAGTCGCAGTCAGATCTCCCCCCCCAGCCCTCCCCCTTCCCCACATAACCCTGAAAAAAGCTTTCCCCCAAAAAACTACTCCCTCCTCTCCCCCACCAGGCAAATAAGCTAGGCTCACTGAACCTGGCTCAAGCAGCTCTAACAGGCCGCAGCCCCTCCCTCCACTTCACTCCCGTTCACTAGCTCACACTTTACAGCTAGCAAAGGTACTCCCCCATCCAGGCTGTATGCACAAAGAACAATGAAAAATGACGTTCCCCCCAGTCCGTATCAGCTATGGTGCGTGACCAAAGTCCAACACGCTTGGGCGGCACAGGGGTTAGCACTGTTGCTTCACAGCGCCAGAGACCCGGGTTCAATTCCCGCCTTGGGTCACTCCCTGTGCGGAGTCTGCACGTTCTCCCTGTGTCTGCGTGGGTTTCCTCCGGGTGCTCCGGTTTCCTCCCACAAGTCCCGGAAGGTGTGCTGTTGGGTGAATTGGACATTCTGAATTCTCCCGCCGTGTACCCGAACAGGTGCCGGAATGTGGCGACTAGGGGCTTTTCACAGTAACTTCATTGCAGTGTTAATGTAAGCCTACTTGTGACAATAATAATGATGATTATTATTATTACAATAGTGCGTGGGATCTTTAAGGATCATCACCATCGGTCGAATGCAATTTGTTTCAGCCATTCAAACCCGATGCGCGTTTGGGTTAGTTTCTTGCAAACATTTCTGAATTGCTGACCATGTGCCTCTGGGACTAACTCGCAGGCAGTTAGTCTGCTCGTAATCTCGGGACACCTCAGAAGGCAGCATGGAATAGACTCTGGGGCTCTCCCACACAGCTGCCCTTGTATTAAAAATGTCCAGAGCTCTGAGGGCCCTTTTAGATGCCCTGCTCTCTTCCCAAAGGATTGGATTGGATTGGATTTGTTTATTGTCACGTGTACCGAGGTACAGTGAAAAGTATTTTTCTGCGAGCAGCTCAACAGATCATGAAGTACATGGGAAGAAAAGGGAATAAAAGAAAATACATAATAGGGCAACACAAGGTATACAATGTAACTACATAAGCACCGGCATCGGATGAAGCATACAGGGTGTAGTGTTAATGAGGTCAGTCCATAAGAGGGTCATTTAGGAGTCTGGTAACAGCAGGGAAGAAGCTGTTTTTGAGTCTGTTCGTGCGTGTTCTCAGACTTCTTTTTTTTTTAAATAATATTTTATTGAAAATTTTTGGTCAACCAACACAGTACATTGTGCATCCTTTACACAACATTGTAACAATACAGATAATAATGACCTTTTTTAAATTTAAACAAAAACAACAACAAATAAATAAATATTAAATAACAAAAAATAAAAACTAGCCCTAATTGGCAACTGCCTTGTCTCAGGCCACACCCCCCCATCCCCCCCCATCCCTCCCCCCCCCCCCCCCCCCCCCCCAAGTCCTGGGCCGCTGCTGCTGCCTTCTTTGTTCTCTCCTATCTATCTTTCCGCAAGATATTCGACGAACGGTTGCCACCGCCTAGTAAACCCTTGAGCCGACCCCCTTAGGACGAACTTAATCCGCTCTAACTTTATGAACCCCGCCATATCATTTATCCAGGTCTCCACCCCCGGGGGCTTGGCTTCTTTCCACATTAGCAATATTCTGCGCCGGGCTACTAGGGACGCAAAGGCCAAAACATCGGCCTCTTTCGCCTCCTGCACTCCCGGCTCTTGTGCAACCCCAAATATAGCCAACCCCCAGCTTGGTTCGACCCGGACTCCTACTACTTTCGAAAGCACCTTTGTCACCCCCATTCAAAACCCCTGTAGTGCCGGGCATGACCAAAACATATGGATATGATTCGCTGGGCTTCTCGAGCACCTCGCACACCTATCCTCCACCCCAAAAAATTTACTGAGCCGTGTTCCAGTCATATGTGCCCTGTGTAATACCTTAAACTGAATCAGGCTTAGCCTGGCGCACGAGGACGACGAGTTTACCCTGTTTAGGGCATCTGCCCACATCCCCTCCTCAATCTCCTCCCCTAGCTCTTCTTCCCATTTCCCTTTTAGTTCGTCCATCATAGTCTCCCCTTCGTCTCTCATTTCCCTATATATATCCGACACCTTACCGTCCCCCACCCATTTCTTTGAGATGACTCTGTCCTGCACCTCTTGTGTCGGGAGCTGCGGGAATTCCCTCACCTGCTGCCTCGCATGTTCTCAGACTTCTGTACCTCCTGCCCAATGGAAGAGATTGGAAGAGAGAATATCCTGGGTGGGAGGGGTCTTTGATTATGCTGCCCGCTTTCCCCAGGCAGCGGGAGGTGTAGATAGAGTCAATGGATGGGAGGCAGGTTTGTGTGATGGACTGGGCTGTGTTCACGACTCTGAAGTTTGTTGTGGTCCTGGGCTGAGCAGTTGCCATACCAGGCTGTGATGCAGCCAGATAGGATGCTTTCTATGGTGCATCAGTACAAGTTGGTAAGGGTTAATGTGGACATGCCGAATTTCCTTAGTTTCCTGAGGAAGTATAGGCGCTGTTGTGCTTTCTTGGTGGTAACGCGACGTGGGTGGGCCAGGACAGATTTTTGCAGATGTGCACCCCTAGGAATTTGAAACTGCTAACCATCTCCACTTCAGCCCTGTTGATGCTGACAGGGGTGTGTACAGTACTTTGCTTCCTGAAGTCAATGACCAGCTCTTTAGTTTTGCTGGCATTGAGGGAGAGGTGGTAAAGAATGACTGCATATCACTCTCTTTGAATTTGGGCAGGAATCTCGCGTCCATGAGGGGTTGCGAGAGTGGTTCTGGAATAGGGGGAATAAGGGATGCTACTGGGCAGAGAGATATTTTCCCTTGCCGCGCCCATCTGACCTCTCTCTCCCTTTTAGCTGCTAGCTCTCTTTCCTCCTGTTGAGCTTCTCTCTCTCTCTCTACCTCTCTCTTTCCCTCTCCCAAATTCTAGCTGCAATTTAAGCTTCTCCAGCTCACAATTGGCCAGTGGAGGGGGTTCAGAGTCATTGTTGAGCCCTTCACCTGGATCCAGCTGTTTTACCAATGCCAGGACTTAGGTCAATTTCAAATTGGGCTTTCTCAGATATGGGTTCCGAATTTCAGTTATGGCCAGGAGGGGGGTTTATTTAAACACCATTGATGACTCCTCTCACTACCTGTCTGTGAAAAGAAAGGCTTTAAAAAAGTTATTTTTGATTTCCCTCTTTATAGATGGTGCCGTATTTTCCCCAACCTTTAAACTTGAAGAGTTCTGATCCTCAATGAACAGCAACGTCCAGATAAGATCAAATAAAAGGATTGGTTTATTTAACGCACACACAAAATGCGGGAAACAGGTTTCACAACGTCCACCCCTTTTGGACTCATACAATAAAAGGGGGATAAGGGGAAAAGAAGGGGTACAGGGCCAGACCACGATAAAAATACAAGTTAGAATTTTACATGAGTTCAGAATCCAGAATACAAAAGTCCAATGGAGTGTTTCTTCAGAGGGTAGGTAGGTCGGTTGACTGTCACAGGGTGATCAGTCTTCCCAGTAGTGAGATGTCCGAGAGGGGAGAAGACTCGCAGAGTTGAATTAGTCTTGAGGGCACAACTTTCAATGTTCCAGTAGTTCATAGCGTGGATGAAGACCAGGAAATTGTACCTGGGCAGCGCTCCTTCTGCTGCTCCCTGTTCAATAAATAGATAGACCTTTCTTCAAAGATCAAACAGTGACTGAAGATAAGATTCAACAGCTCATTGATAAAAGGAATTCAGACAGCTCATGTCTTGTCCATGTGACAGTGTGGCTTTAAAAGGCCCTTTGCTGAAACCCATTGTGTTTTGGAGCAGGTAATGGTCGGGACATTAACACCACATTAGACAGTAGGAGTCACAAACAGCAATCTTTGTCCTTGGAGACACAGCATCTCTGGTGGCCAGAATTCGTTTTTAAAAATGCAAAGAAGCTTTGACAGTTCAAGGAAGGAGTAATAGTACCTGATTAAAGATAATGAGACTTGGCTGGATTGACTGAAGGCTGGAAATTCCTCTGGTATGAGCCATGGGCTGGAAAGTTCTGGCATTTGCGTCCTTCCTCCATAGAAGGGTATCACAAGACAGCATAAAGTGCTCATTAATTCATAACATTTTGCACTGATTTCTGACTGTCTTTCCATGCACCATAGAGAAGCAAGAATGACTAAATACAGTGTCTGGACCTCCACTTTATTCTGCATGCATTTGTTTTCCTCCCCAGTGCACAAGGTGTTTTCAAGAATTGACTTTTTTGTGGTGGGGAAGGTGCTGTTGGCTGGAGTTAAGAGGTGGGAGCAATTGGCAATTGTGATCTCGGATCACACTCCACATTGGATGGATGGGGCTTTGGAGAAGGGGACAGCCCAGAGTCCAGGGTGGAGAATGGATGTGGGGTTGTTCGCGGATTAGAGCTTTTGTGACAAGATAGGGAAGGTGATTGAGGAGCGTGTGGGGGTCAATTGTACTGGGGAGGTCTCACGGTCGGTGGTCTGGGAGCTCTGAAGACGGTGGTGAGGGGGGATGTGATCTCATTTAAGGCTAAGGAGGAGAGGGAGGAATGCCAATGACTGATAGGAGAGATTTTGGAGGTGGATGGGAGGTATGCGGGAGACCTGGACTCGGGGCTCCTGGCAAAGAGGAAGGCGTTGCAGGCAAGGTTTGACCTATTGTCCATGGGGAAAGTGGTGCATCAGTTGAGAAGGGCAAGGGGTCTGTCTGTCTACGAGTACGGGGAGAAGGTATGTTGGTTGGTCAGCTCTGTAGGTAGGCCGCGGCAAGGAAGATAGTTTGGGTACGGGACAGGACGGCGTCTCCGGAACAGATTAGTAAGGTGTATGAGGATTTAGGCTAATTTAGAAAGAAACGGTAAATTGCGCCAACCTCCGAAGACAATGAAACAAATACCTGGAAACTGCAGTGACTGATATCACTGATCAAGTTATTATCACTGTCGGATTTAGTTGAAGGAGATCAAAGAGATACACTGCTGACTAAAGGCACGTGAAGAGCTACAGAATGCAGATCCAAGAACCATTAAACTATCAGAATCGTTACTAAGTGTGCCTTGGGTGGTATTTAATGGAAGCAACAGGGGGTCTCGCCCACTGGCTGGAGAGCTGGAGACAGCCCTGCGTTGCCTCCTTTTGTGAAAGGTCTGCCGTATTAAATGCCTGTCGGGTATTTAACTGGGTGAAGGGGGACCTTCCTGGGACAAAGGACCCAAAGAGCTGGAATCTCCCCCACAACCCCGTGATACCTGCTGGCTAGTCAGAGGCCGGCAGGCAGGTGTGTACCACTCGGCAGCATCACTTTGCTGCGGCTGATAATGTACCCACAAGAGGCCCAGGATTGCTGCGGGGGCCCAGGCCACAAGGTGACACCTGGCTGGATGAGGCTGGGGTGGGGCGGCAATGGGTTAGAGGGGTCACCAGCAAAGGCAGTGGCTTGGTTCTCAGCACCCAACCCCCCCCCCCCCCCCCCCCCCCCCCCCCCACACACACACACACACCTTTCCCAGCACTGAATGGCTTTGAACAAAGTCTCTCCCACCCCTGGCAGGGTTTGCCTTCTGTGTTTGCTACATGGTAAGTGCTCCACCTGCCGCTGGGTGAATACCAGCGGTGGCAGGATGAGGTGTTTAATTGGGCATTAATTGCCAGCTTAATGGCCTCAATTGGCATCAGGGAGGAAAGGCCATTTTTGAACCTTCTCGCCCAAATTTGATTGGGGCAGAGGTAGGAAGGCAGCATTGTCCACACCCGCCACCCTCTGACCAGTGCCCTCCCACCACCAAACCTGCCCCCGGGGGGGGGGGGGGGGGGGGGGGGGGGGGGGTGGGGGGGGTAATAAATTCCAACTCTTGAAGCAGCACCTCATTTTTGAAAAATAAATTTAGGGAACCCAATTGTATCCAATTAAAAGGGCAATTTAGCGTGGCCAATCCACCTATGCCGCTCATCTTTGGGTTGTGGAGGGGAGAATGTGCAAACTCCACAGGGACAGTGATCCGGAGCCGGGATCGAACCCGAGTCCTCGGCGCCGTGAGGCAGCAGTGCTAACCGCTGCACCACTGTGCTGCGGCGGAGCAGCACTTCAGACATCTAAAGAGATGGGCCGGGGCGGGGGGGGGGGGGAAGGTGAATTGGTCAAGGAAACCTCCCTTGTAAATAGCAAGATCCCGGTTAAAATGCACAAGAGAAATCTAAAGTTTCAGTGTTTGAATAATTATGTATAAGGAATGCTGTAAAACGTAAACTAAACAAGCTGTGAATTCCACACCTTCATCCTTAATGAAAACCAGACTGCTCTCCCAGAAGCAATAACAAAACCTCTTTTCAGATTGTTACAATACTCACTAGCAGTAAGTTCCTAATTTAAAAAAAACCGAGGAGTTCTTATAATTTATAACAGACCTGACCCGCATAGTGATACATCATAACCTAATCTGGCAGGTATAAAATTGTAGATTAGGGTTGCATGTAGCAAAGCAATGGGGAATTTTAATTGTTACATTGATTGGGTGTAGCAGAATTATTTATTGTTCTTTCAGCATTTATTGCCCGCCCCTAGTTTCCCTCAAGATGGTGGGGGTGAGCTGCCTTCTTGAACCACGGTAGCCCATGTGGTGTAGGTACACCCACTGTGCTGTTAGGGATGAAATTCCAGGATTTTGATCCAGTGACGGAACGCCGATATATTTCCAAGTCGGGGTGGTGAGTGGCTTGGACGGGAACTTGCAGGTGGTGACGTTCCCAAGATCAAGGAGTGCATTCCTAGAACGTAACCGGGACCACTTTCTTGAACAATTTATTCTGGAACTGACACGGGAAGAAGCCCGTGACACAGCCAGATTTGGTGATGAGGAACAAATTAGAATTAGTATTCAATCTGACAGGTAATAAACATCGAGCAAATTTGACTGCAACATGATTGATCTCAATTTTTGGTCTGAGCGAGAGAAGGGAAAGCCATAAACCAAGGTTTCACATGTAAGTAAGGCAAATTCCACGGGGATTAGAAATAAACTGACCAGAGTAAACTATGCTGAACTGTTAATGGGTAAACCTACAGATAAACATTTGGAATTACTAATGAAAGTATTTGGGATGATAGGGTCGGTTAGCTCAGTGGGTAGGTGTATGTGATGTAGCTCAGTGTGTGATGTAGAATGATGTCATGGCGGTGTTCAATCCCTGTACCGGCTGTAGTTCTTCGTGAAGGCCCTGCGTCCTCGCCTTGCCCCACGCTTGTGAGTGACACTCCTCAAGCGATGTGTAGCCAAAATGTCTCCAATGGAGGGAGATGCCGACAGCCCTTTGGAACTATGGTTAGGTATATATGTATATTTGGGATGATACAAAACCAGCACAAAACTCTTTGTGGAAAAGGTTCTACTTTCGTAGTTAAGTGACCATAAAGTCACCACAGTCCAGGACGACCGCAGGCTGCTTTCCCCTTTGAGGGGGGTGAGCTGACTGGTGGTGATTTACCCTGAGGATCACCACACTTCAGGCGAGGGGCAAGGTTGAGAAGGCGGGGACTTTGTGAATAACCTCAGCCGGTACGGGGATTGGCCTCGCTCTGCATCACGAACCAGCTGTCCAGCCCACTGAGTTAATCAGTCCCCCATAGCCTACGAATGACGTACAAGATGGTAACCAACTATTTAGACAAATGTAAAGAAAAGTGGAAATGCAGTGGACAGGGAGAGTTATAAACCAATATATAACTCATGTTATATGGGTTATAATGGGTTATGACAATGGGTTATAATTTTATCAATAGGAGTTGCAAAAGAAGAATATGAGCCAAGACTTAAAAGGGCTATCAAAGATAACAGCAAACATTCTTTTAAAATGTCAATTAATCTTTATTAGTGCCACAAGTAGGCTTACATTAACACTGCAATGAAGTTACTGTGAAAATCCCCTAGTCGCCACACTCCGGGAGAATTCAGAATGTCCAATTCACCGAACAAGCACGTCCTTCGGGACTTGTGGGAGGAAACCGGAGCTCCCGGAGGAAACCCACGCAGACACGAGGAGAACGTGCAGACTCCGCACAGACAGTGACCCAAACCGGGAATTGAACCTGGCGCTGTGAAGCAGCAGTGCTAAACACTGTGCCACCGTGCTGCCCATTTTAACAGGCTGAGAGGAAGAGAGAGGCAAAGACGAATTTGGATTCATTAAAAACAGATGTGGGCAAGACTAGAAATGGACAACAAGGAAATGGCAGACTTATTAAATTAATACTTTGCAAATGTTTTCACAGCCGATGAAGTGGACAAAATACCAGAGGTATAAGGGAAACTAAAAATAAGCCAAGGGGAGGAACTCAGTTGATTGAATTTCAGTTAAAAGATGTTAGTAGAAAATATAATGAGATTAAGATAGAAAAATCTCCTGACTTGATGGTTTCCACCCCAGAGTGTTAAAGAAGTAGGGGAGGAAATTGCAGATGTGTTACTTAAATATTTCCAAAACTCTCTGGATTTGGCATTTGTGCATTTGGATCGGAAAGTTGCAATTATCAATTAATGACAAAAGAAAGGAGGGCGGCAGAAACTAGTTAACTACAGATCCAGCAGTTAAACATCAGTTGTGTGGAAATGACTGGAAACCACCATTGGCTACTGAGTGAGTGAGCACTTGGGCAAGTCAGAGCTGATCGACAGAATGAATACGTGTCATTTGGGGGAGCTTGGCAGGGTGTTTCTCGCTGGCATTTTGGGTGAGAGACACATAAATTCACCCACACTTAATTGTTTTTTGGGGGCCTTGGGGAGTCTCTCCCTGGTCCAGCCCACATCCTGCATGGGCAGCCGAAGACCCCGGCCAGACCGGCTCCGCAGAGATTGGGGGCGGTGGGGGGGGGGGGCATTTTGAAAGGGTGCCCTGATCTCTCAGTGAGCTTGAGGGGCCCCCACATCCCCCACCCATAGATAATATCACCCCACTGGCATGGCCATTACCCCCCCCCCCCCCCCCTCCACGTGAGGACACCCTCACTATGGAGTCGTTCAGGGCCCACCCCCCTTTTCAGGCCCTTCCACCCTCCCTTTCGGGAGCCCATCTTCATCCCCCCAACCTTTATGAGGCCCTCCTCTTCACCCACCACACCCTCTTATCCCTCTCACCCCCTCTTTCATAGGCATGATCCCCTTAGACCTTGACTCTTGGTAGTGCCAACCTGGCACCCAGGCATCATGGCAATGCCAGTTAGGCACCTTGGCGGTGCCGCAGGCACCCTAACCATGCCTGGTTGGCACTGCCAGGGTGCCAGCATATCAGGGGGCGTGCCAGGGTACTCACCCCAACCACCGGTGAGATTCCAATGGCTTCCCTGAGTGGCCACCACAACTATCTCTGCTTGTGGAGAGCGGTACTAACTGGCGCCTGGTTGAGGCCTTGCCTTTGCAGACAGTGACCTCCGGGTGCCGGGTGAAAATGGCGTCAGGATGGCCATGCATGAGGGTGGCACCGTGGTATAGTGGTTAGCACTTACAACGCTGAGGTCCCAGGTTCGATCCCAGTCCCGGGCCACTGTCCGTGTGGAGTTTGCACATTCTCCCCGTGTCTGCGTGGGTCTCACCCCTACAAGCCAAAAGATGTGCAGGGTAGGTGGATTGGCCACGCTACCCTGCCCCTTAAATGGAAACAAAATAATTGGGTACTTTGATTTATTTTTAAAAAGATGGCCACGCATATTTAAATGAGCCTAATAGCTAGCACTCCGCTGTCAGGGCAAGTGAGTACTGACAGTCCACCTCAAGGATGAAATCCACCAACCTCTACCTCCCCATTCTTCTAGCCTTCAGCTTATGTGCCTTTTTGGAGGTTGTCTCCCCTCTAATGACCGCCTTCTGGGCCTCCACAATATGGAAGCCGAGATAATCTCACTCAGATTGAACTCAACGCACTCCTCAATGGTAGCGGATACCCTCTCACAGAATCCTTTGTTCACCAACGACACCATATCCAGTCTCCACAGAGGCGGAGGGGGGGGGGAGTCGCTGAGAGGGGCTCAGCTCCAACATCAAATCCACAAAATGTGGAGCATGATCAGAAATATCTATTGCCAAATATTCTGCCCTCTCCCAGTGAGCCAGAGAAGGCACCGCCAGAGTGAGACAGAACCAAGAGTGAGTTTGGGAATTTGAATCTAGGTGGGAATTCGAAGCTGGGTGAGGAGGAAGTGCTTTTTATCCCTGGTAAGTAGTGTTTCTGTTTTCATTTTTTTTCATTGGTATATATATATATTTTTTTCTTCGTTGTTTATTTATTTATTTATTTGGGAAATTGTAATTGTTGAAGTTAACCGAAGGTTTAAGACATGGCAGGAGATCTCAGACCCATGTCATGCTCCTTGTATGCGATGTGGGAGCTCAGGGACACATCCACTGTCCCTGGATCCTTCACGTGCAAGAAGTGTGTCCAGTTGCAGATCCTGTTAGACCGCTTGACGGCTCTGGAGCTGCGGATGGACTCACTTTGGAGCATCCGTGATGCTGAGGACGTCGTGGATAGCACGTTTAGCGAGTTGGTCACACCGCAGGTGAAAGGTACTGAGGGAGATAGAAAATGGGTGACCAAAAGGCAGAGCAAGAGTAGGAAGGCAGTGCAGGTGTCCTCTGCGGTCATCTCCCTGCAAAACAGATATACCGCTTTGGATACTGTTGAGGGAGATGGCTCACCAGGGGAAGGCAGCAGCAGCCAGGTTCATGGCACCGTGGCTGGCTCTGCTGCGCAGCTGGGCAGGAAGAGGAATGGCAGGGCTATAGTGATAGGGGACTCAATTGTAAGGGGAATAGACAGGATTGCGGTTCTGTGGACGCAATCGAGACTCCAGGATGGTATGTTGCCTCCCTGGTGCAAGGGTCAAGGATATCTCGGAGCGGCTGCAGGGCATTCTGGGGGGGGAGGGTGAACAGCCAGCTGTCGTGGTGCACGTAGGCACCAACGATATAGGTAAAAAATGGGACGAGGTCCTACAAGCTGAATTCAGGGAGTTAGGAGTTAAACTAAAAAGTAGGACCTCAAAGGTAGTAATCTCAGGATTGCTACCAGTGCCACGAGCTAGTCAGAGTAGGAATGTCAGGATAGATAGGATGAATGCGTGGCTCGAGAGATGGTGCAAGAGGGAGGGATTCAAATTCCTGGGGCATTGGAACCGGCTCTGGGGGAGGTGGGACCAGTACAAACCGGACAGTCTGCACCTGGGCAGGACTGGAACCGATGTCCTAGGGGGGGTGTTTGCTAGAGCTGTTGGGGATAGTTTAAACTAATGTGGCAGGGGGCTGGGAACCAATGCAGGAAGTTGGAAGGTAATAAAACAGGGACAGAAACAAAAGGCAGTAAGGGGGAAAGTGTAAGGCAGAGAAGCCATAGGCAAAAATCAAAAAGGGCGACAGTACAAGGTACAGTGACTGAAGGGAGCTCAGTGAATAGGCCCATTAATACTAAAAGAAATAAAACGGAAAGTGAAAACATTAATGGTAAGCGAGGCGGCAGGTTGTTACATGAAGATATGGGTTCAACAACAAGGAAAATTAGGAGAAAGATTAAGAGGTAATATAACGGTTTTCCGGGTGCGGCAATGACCAGCTAAGTCGCACGTTTCGGCACCTCCCGTTTTAATGGACTTTAGGGCTCTTATCGGGAGCCCCAACGGCAATTTTCGAAGGCTAAACCCACTGTGAGGCGGCATAGAAGGGAGTCCCCCCGGATGTGAATGGACAGAAGAGATAATAGTGGCCATATTGTGGAGGATCCTCTGGAGCAGCGGCAAAGAAGGGAAGTGAGAAGCAAGGTGGCGGCGGAGGGAGGCCAGTTGGTATGGGGCCTGGAACAGCAGGAGTTCCTCCGGCGATGTGTGGAGGAGCTCAAGCAGGAGGTGCTGGCGCCGATGCTGCAGGCGATTGAGGGGCTGAAGGAGACGCAAAAGACCCAAGAGATGGAGCTCCGTGGAGTGAAGGCAAAAGCTGCTGAAAATGAGGACGAGATACAGGGCTTGGTGGTGAAGACGGAGACGCACGAGGCACTGCATAAGAGGTTTATGGAGAAACTGGAAGCCCTGGAAAATAGCTCGAGGAGGAAGAACTTAAGAATCTTGGGTCTTCCCGAAGGGGCAGAGGGAGCGGACGTTGGGGCATACGTGAGCGTGATGCTCCATACCTTAATGGGCGCTGAGGCCCCGACGGGCCCCCTGGAAGTGGCGGGAGCGTATCGAGTCCTCGTGAGAAGACCAAAGGCAGGAGAAATACCTCGAGCAATAGTGGTGAGGTTCCACCGCTCCAAGGACAGGGAGATGGTCCTGAGATGGGCGAAAAAGACACGGAGCAGCAGGTGGGAGAACGCGGTGATCCGCGTGTATCAGGATTGGAGTGCGGAGGTGGCGAGAAGGAGGGCGAGTTTCAATCGGGCCAAGGCGGTGCTCCACAAGAGAAAAGTGAAGCTCGGAATGTTGCAGCTGGCAAGACTGTGGGTTACACACCAGGGTAAACCCCACTACTTCGAGACGGCAGAAGAGGCGTGGGCATTTATTGAAGAGGAGAAGTTGGACTAGATTGGAGAAAGAGTGTTTGAAATGAAGTAGTGAGGTGGTGGCAAGGGACTGTGAATCAGATGGGGGAAAATTTTCTTTCCCCTCGAAGGGGGGGGGACACAAAGAAATGTGGGCGCCAGTGGGGAAGGGGAGGGGGAAGGAGAGAGGGAGCTGCGCCATCAGGGGCGGGGCCGAGAGGGAAGCGCGGGCTTTGTTCCCGCGCTATGGAAATTGTGGCAGGAAAAGGCGCAGGAAGGAGGGGGCCTCACATAATGGGAGGCTAAGGATAAACGGGGGAAGCCGAGGTCAGCTAGAGTTTGCTGACTTCCGGAAGCAATATGAGGGGAGCAACTAAGCTAGAGAGGGGGTCTAGCGGGGGTGGGGGGGGGGGGTTAACTGGATTGCTGCTGCTAAGGGGAAGGGGGAGCTGTTACGGAATGGGATGGTCGGGACGGGAGGGTGCCGTCGGGGGGATAAGCGGGTGCGTGGGAACCGGGTGAGGAGCTGGTCTAAAAAAGGGGATGGCTAGTCGACGAGGGGGGGGGGGTAAAGAGCCCCCCAACCCAGTTGATCACGTGGAACGTGAGAGGGTTTTGAACGGGCCGATTAAGAGGGCAAGGGTACTTGCGCACCTAAAGAAGCTAAAGGCAGACGTGGTCATGCTTCAGGAGACGCACCTGAAACTTTATAAAGCGTATGTTAAGGTGTATCCCGGACCTGGAGGTGGGAAAGTTGGTAATGGGGGGAGACTTCAACACGGTGCTGGACCCAGGGCTGGACCGGTCCAGATCTAGGACCGGGAGGAGGCCCGGCAGCGGCCAAGGTGCTTAAGGGCTTTATGGAGCAGATGGGAGGAGTGGATCCCTGGAGATTTACTAGGCCAAGGAGTAAAGAGTTTTCCTTCTTCTCCCATGTCCACAGAGTGTACTCCCGGATAGACTTCTTTGTCCTGGGAAGGGCGCTGATCCCGAAGGTGGCAGGAACGGAGTATTCGGCTATAGCCATTTCAGATCATGCCCCACATTGGGTAGATCTGGAAGCAGGAGAGGAAAAGGAACAGCGCCCACTCTGGAGATTAGATATGGGACTGTTGGCGGACGAGGGGGTATGTGTAAGGGTGAGGGGATGTATTGAAAGGTACCTAGAGATTAATGATGACGGAGAGGTCCAGGTGGGAGTGGTCTGGGAGGCGCTGAAGGCGGTGGTTAGAGGGGAACTGATCTCCATAAGGGCCCATAAGGGGAAACAAGAGGGTAAAGAAAGGGAGAGATTGTTGAGGGAGATTTTGAGGGTGGATAGGCAATATGCGGAGGCTCCAGATGAAGGGCTATACAGGGAAAGACGGAGATTACACACAGACTTTGACTTGTTGACCACGGGTAAGGCGGAGGCACAATGGAGGAAGGCACAGGGAGTGCAGTATGAATATGGAGAGAAGGCGAGCCGGCTGCTGGCCCAACAACTTAGGAAGAGGGGGGCGGCGAGAGAGATCGGAGGGGTTAGGGACGAGGAGGGAAAGATGGAACGGGGAGCGGAGAGGGTGAACGGGGTGTTTAAGGTATTTTACGAGAGGCTATATAAGGCTCAACCCCCGGAAGGGAAAGAGGGAATGATGCATTTCCTAGACCAGCTGGAGTTCCCGAAGGTGGAGGAACAGGAGATGACAGGACTGGGAGCGCAGATTGAGGTGGAGGAGGTGGTAAAAGGGATTGGGAACATGCAGGCAGGAAAGGCCCCGGGACCGGATGGGTTCCCAGTGGAGTTCTATAGGAAATACGTGGACCTGCTGGCCCCACTTCTGACGAGAACTTTTAATGAGGCCAGCGAAAGGGGGATACTACCCCCGACGATGTCGGAGGCGACGATATCGCTGATCCTGAAAAGAGATAAAGACCCGCTGCAGTGCGGGTCATACAGGCCTATCTCCCTCCTGAACGTAGATGCCAAGCTTTTGGCCAAGGTGATGGCGACGAGGATAGAGGACTGTGTCCCGGGGGTGGTACATGATGATCAAACGGGGTTTGTTAAAGGGAGGCAATTGAATGCTAATATACGGAGACTGCTGGGGGTGATGATGATACCCCCACCGGAGGGGGAGGCAGAGATAGTGGTGGCGATGGATGCAGAGAAAGCATTTGATAGAGTGGAGTGGGACTACCTGTGGGAAGTACTGAGGAGATTTGGATTTGGAGAGGGGTTCATTAGATGGGTTCAGCTCATATACAGGGCCCCGGTGGCAAGTGTGATTACAAATAGGCAACGATCTGACCACTTCCGACTATATAGGGGTACAAGACAGGGATGTCCCCTGTTCCCGTTACTGTTTGCATTGGCAATTGAGACACTGGCCATAGCGCTGAGGGGCTCTAGGAAGTGGAGGGGGGTACTTAGAGGAGGAGAAGAGCATCGGGTGTCATTATACGCGGATGATTTGTTGTTGTATGTCGCGGACCCAGTGGAGGGGATGCCTGAGATAATGCAGACACTCAGGGAGTTTGGAGAATTTTCAGGATATAAATTGAATATGGGGAAGAATGAACTGTTTGTGATGCACCCCGGGGAACAGGGCAGGGGAATAGATGATTTACCATTGAGGAGGGTAACAAGGGATTTCCGGTATTTAGGGATCCAGGTGGCCAGGAACTGGGGAACCTTGCATAAGCTTAACTTGGCACGACTGGTAGAGCAGATGGAAGAGGACTTTAGGAGTTGGGACATGGCGCCCCTGTCATTGGCGGGCAGGGTGCAGGCGGTTAAAATGGTGGTCCTTCCGAGGTTTCTTTTTGTGTTCCAGTGCCTCCCTGTACTGACTACAAAGGCCTTTTTTAAGAAGGTGGACAAGAGTATTATGAGCTATGTGTGGGCTGGAAAGACCCCAAGAGTAAAGAGGGGGTTCCTGCAGCGCAGTAGGGACAGAGGGGGACTAGTCTAAGTGATTATTATTGGGCTGCCAACGTGTCAATGATATGTAAGTGGATGAGGGAAAGGGAAGGAGTGGCGTGGAAAAGACTGGAGATGGCGTCCTGTTGGGGAACTAGCCTAAAAGCACTGGCGACGGTGCCTTTACCGTTCTCCCCGAAAAAATACACCACAAAACCAGTGGTGGTGGCAACTCTGAAAATTTGGGGGCAGTGGAGACGACATAGGGGAGTGACGGGTGCCTCAGTGTGGTCCCTGATAAAGAACAATCACAGGTTCGTCCCGGGAAAGATAGATGGGGGATTTAAATCTTGGCAGCGAGCAGGAATTGCAAAATTGAAGGACTTGTTGTTAGATGGGACGTTCGCGAGTCTGGGAGCACTGACAGAAAAATATGGGTTGCCACCTGGGAATGCATTTCGCTATATGCAAGTGAGGGCATTTGTGAGGCAACAGGTGAGGGAATTTCCGCAGCTCCCGGCTCAAGAGATCCAGGACAGAGTGATTTCGGGGGCATGGGTGGGTGATGGTAGGGTGTCAGATATATATAGGGAAATGAGAGACGAGGGGTAGACGATGGTCGAGGAGCTGATGGGAAAATGGGAGGAGGAGCTGGGGGAAGAGATTGAGGAGGGGCTGTGGGCAGATGCCCTAAGTAGGGTAAACTCATTTGGATCCTCAGGGGTTTTATGTGTGTGTTTATATATTAGTTATTTATATTAGATGTTACAAAGTTACTATTTTAGTTACTATTTCTGTTGTTTCTTATTTTGTTGTTGGCAGTTGCCGTTAGTTAGCATATTATTTATTTAAAAAACGATCAATGTATATATTATTACAAAGTTGTAAAATGGGAAAATTTTGTTTTTGTTTGATCTAAAAACTTTAATAAAATATATTTTTAAAAAAAGAGGTAATATAACTTAGGAGAGGTTACTGATCGAGGTGTTAAGATTCAGAACAGAGGTAAAAAAGCCAACATAAGTGTACTTTACCTGAATGCTCGTAGTATTCGGAATAAGGTAAATGAGTTGATGGCGCAAATCATCGTGAATGACTATGATTTAGTGGCCATTACTGAAACATGGTTAAAGGATGGTCACGACTGGGAGTTAAATATCCGAGGGTATCAAACTTTTCGGAAGGACAGAGTGGATGGTAAGGGAGGTGGTGTAGCTCTGTTATTTAAGGATGACATCCGGGCAACAGTAAGGGAAGACATCGGTGCTATGGAGGATAAGGTTGAATCCATTTGGGTGGAAATCAGGAATAGTCAGGCGAAAAAGTCACTGATAGGAGTAGTCTATAGGCCACCAAATAGTAACATTATGGTGGGGCAGGCAATAAACAAAGAAATAACTGATGCATGTAGAAATGGTACAGCAGTTATCATGGGGGATTTTAATCTACATGTCGATTGGTTTAACCAGGTCGGTCAAGGCAGCCTTGAGGAGGAGTTTATAGAATGTATCCGCGATAGTTTCCAAGAACAGTATGTAATGGAACCTACGAGGGAACAAGCGGTCCTAGATCTGGTCCTGTGTAATGAGACAGGATTGATTCAGGATCTCATAGTTAGGGATCCTCTCGGAAGGAGCGATCACAATATGGTGGAATTTAAAATACAGATGGAGGGTGAGAAGGTAAAATCAAGCACCAGTGTTTTGTGCTTAAACAAAGGAGATTACAATGGGATGAGAGAGGAACTAGCTAAGGTAGACTGGGAGCAAAGACTTTATGGTGAAACAGTTGAGGAACAGTGGAGAACCTTCCAAGTGATTTTTCACAGTGCTCAGCAAAGGGTTATACCAACAAAAAGGAAGGACAGTAGAAAGAGGGAAAATCGACCGTGGATATCTAAGGAAATAAGGGAGAGTATCAAATAGAAGGAAAAAGCATACAAAGTAGCAAAGATCAGTGGGAGACTAGAAGACTGGGAAATCTTTAGGGGGCAACAGAAAGCTACTAAAAAAGCTATAAAGAGGAGTAAGATAGATTATGAGAGTAAACTTGCTCAGAATATAAAAACAGATAGTAAAAGTTTCTGCAAATATATAAAACAAAAAAGAGTGGCTAAGGTAAATATTGGTCCTTTAGAGGATGAGAAGGGTGATTTAATAATGGGAGATGAGGAAATGGCTGAGGAACTGAACAGGTTTTTTGGGTCGGTCTTCACAGTGGAAGACACAAATAACATGCCAGTGACTGATGGGGTGGTCCCGGCGGATTGGAAATTAGCAAACGTGACACCACTGTTTAAAAAAGGAGGTAGGCAGAAAGCGGGTAATTATAGGCCAGTGAGCTTAACTTCGGTAGTAGGGAAGATGCTGGAATCTATGATCAAGGAAGAAATAGCGAGGCATCTGGATGGAAATTGTCCCATTGGGCAGACGCAGCATGGGTTCATAAAGGGCAAGTCTTGCCTAACTAATTTAGTGGAATTATTTGAGGACATTACCAGTGCGGTAGATAACGGTGGACCAATTGATGTGGTATATCTGGATTTCCAGAAAGCCTTTGACAAGGTGCCACACAAAAGGTTGCTGTATAAGATAAAGATGCATGGCATTAAGGGGAAAGTAGTAGCATGGATAGAGGATTGGATAATTAATAGAAAGCAAAGAGTGGGGATTAATGGGTGTTTCTCTGGTTGGCAATCAGTAGCTAGTGGTGTCCCTCAGGGATCAGTGTTGGGCCCACAACTGTTCACAATTTACATAGATGATTTGGAGGTGGGGACCAAGGGCAATGTGTCCAAGTTTGCAGATGACACTAAGATAAGTGGTAAAGCAAAAAGTGCAGAGGATACTGGAAGTCTGCAGAGGGATTTGGATAAGCTAAGTGAATGGGCTAGGGTCTGGCAGATGGAATACAATGGTGAAAAATGTGAGGTTATCCATTTTGGTAGGAATAACAGCAAAAGGGATTATTATTTAAATGATAAAATATTAAAACATGCTGCTGTGCAGAGAGACCTGGGTGTGCTAGTGCATGAGTTGCAAAAATTTGGTTTACAGGTGCAACAGGTGATTGAGAAGGCAAATGGAATTTTGTCCTTCATTGCTAGAGGGATGGAGTTTAAGACTAAGGAGGTTATGCTGCAATTGTATAAGGTGTTAGTGAGGCCACACCTGGAGTATTGTGTTCAGTTTTGGTTTCCTTCCTTGAGAAAGGACGTGCTGGCATTGGAGGGTGTGCAGAGGAGATTCACTAGATTAATCTCAGAGCTGAAGGGGTTGGACTACGGGAAAAGGTTGAGTAGACTGGGACTGTACTCGTTGGAATTTAGAAGGATGAGGGGGGATCTGATAGAAACATATAAAACTATGAAGGGAATAGATAGGATAGATGCGGGCAGGTTGTTTCCACTGGCGGGGGAAAGCAGAACTAGGGGGCATAGCACCAAAATAAGGGGAAGTAGATTTAGGACTGAGTTTAGGAGGAACTACTTCACCCAAAGGGTTGTGAATCGATGGAATTCCTTGCCCAGTGAAGCAGTTGAGGCTCCTTCATGAAATGTTTTTAAGATAAAGATAGATAGTTTCTTGAAGAATAAAGGGATTAAGGGTTATGGTGTTCGGGCCGGAAAGTGGAGCTGAGTCCACAAAGATCAGCCATGATCTCATTGAATGGCGGAGCAGGCTCGAGGGGCCAGATGGCCTACTCCTGCTCCTAGTTCTTATGTTCTTATGTTCACCCCAGGAAGGAGAGACCTGCCCACCACAAAAAGGTTAATCTGAGAGTCGACCTGATGGACATGGGAGAAAAATGAAAACTCCTTCTCACTTGGACGTAAAAATCGCCCCCCCCCCCCCCCCCCCGCCCCACCCCCACCCCATCTGTTCCATAAAAGCTAATTATGCCTTTGCCACTCCCGATAGAATCAAAGCCTTAGATGGTTCCCTGATATCCCCATGCTCCTGCTTTTTCCCCTTAACTCCTGTCCCTTATTAATCAAGAACCTATCTATCTCTGTCTTAAAGACACTCAGTGAATTGGCCTCCACAGCCTTCTGTGGCAAAGAGTTCCACAGATTCACCACCCTCTGGCTGAAGAAATTCTTCCTCATCTCTGTTTTAAAGGATCGTCCCTTTAGTCTGAGATGGTGTCCTCTGCTTCTAGTTTTTCCTACAAGTGGAAACATCCTCTCCACATCCATTCTATCCAGGCCTTGCAGTATTTTGTACGTTTCAATAAGATCCCCCCTCATCCTTCTAAACTCCAATGAGTACAGACCCATAGTCCTCAGCCGTTCCTCATACGACAAGCTCTTCATTCCAGGGATTATTCTTGTGAACCTCCTCTGGAGCCTTTCCAAGACCAGCACATCCTTCCTTAGATACGGGGCCCAAAACTGCTCACAATACTCCAAATGGGGTCAGACCAGAGCCTTATACAGTCTCAGAAGTACATCCCTGGTCTTGTATTCTAGCCCTCTCGACATGAATGCTAACACTGCATTTGCCTTTCTAACTGCCGACTGAACCTGCACGTTAATCTTAAGAGATTGTGAACAAGGACTCCCAAGTCCCTTTGTGCTTCTGATTTCCTAAGCATCTCCCCAATGCACATCTTTGGACTGTGGGAGGAATCTGGAGCACCCGGAGGAAACCCATGCAGACATGGGGAGAACATGCAAACTCCACACTGACAGTCACCCAAGGTCACAATTGAACCCGGATCCCTGGCGCTATGAGGCAGCCGTGCTAATCACTGTGCCATCCCAAAGTATCTTACGGCCTTGCCAAATATTGTGCTTTATTATTGGCTCTGCAGAAAGTAACATTAACTAATGGAGCCAAAAAGAAAATGCTGGAAAATCTCAGCAGGTCTGGCAGCATCTGAAGGGAGAGAGATTTTTCAACATTTTCTTTTTGGTTTCAGATTCCAGCATCCGCAGTAATTTGCTTTTATTAACAAATGGAGGACTGCAACAGAGAACAATATCTAGGCAACAATGAAACTGAATACAAGTTTATTATATTGGATGAGAAGCAATAAATACAAAAAAAAAACCTTGAAAATGGGATATAGATTTTAAAGGAGGCAAGTTCCAGTTAACATTCTGTCCTTTCGTCACACTGAATCAGCAGGGTGTGAAATAAGGAAAATTGATCTCTAACTCCCATTGTAATTGCCACTTAAAAAAATGTATACAACAATTTGAGATATTGTGGCTAACATCTCATCAAGACTATAATTGTTGGAAATGAGCAGTATTGACACCATTGAAAATTAAAGAGGATTCTGATTACAAACATAACTGAAGATGAGAGCATTCCTAATGTTCATCCTTCCCTGAAAATCCAAGGTTTTACCATCCTGGAGTGGCACACTGGCACAGTGGTTAGCACTGTTACCTCACAGCACCAGAAACCCGGGTTCGATTCTGACCTTGGGCAACTGTCTGTCTGGAGTTTGCACGTTCTCCCCGTGTCTATGTGGGTTTCCTCGGGGTGCTCTGGTTTCCTCCCACAGTCCAAAGATGTGCAGGTTAGGTGGATTGGCCATGCTAAATTGTCCAAAGGTTAGGTGGAGTTACAGGGATAGGGTGGGGGAGTGGGCCTGGGTAGGGTGCTGTTTCAGAGGGTCGGTGTCGACCTGATGGGCCGAATGGCCTCCTTCTGCACTGTAGGGATTCTATGATCACTCTATTCAACTATCTGCTGATTGCTTTTTGAGTTTTTGCCCTTATTATACAGCTAGATCATTAATTACTCTTTGCATGAGAGAGTGTGCCCTAACGTCAGCTCTCAATTGGTCTATATCTCTCTCTCTTCGTCTTACAGTCATGGTTCAATTTTAAATAATGCTCCAGATTATTCTTCGCTATCCCACTTGCTATCTTAAATCCCTCTCCATAGAATTCCCGCTCATTCCCATCCCCTCCAGAGCTAGTGCAAGCTTTTCTCCTAACAATTGGGAACTGCCGTAAGGCCCTCCCCTCTACTGCCACCAGGGCTTACAACTTGTGCCTGAGTGGCCAGAATTGAGCACAATGCTGGGCCGAGCTTGGTGGGGTGGGGGGGGGGGGGTTAAATCGCTTTGACAGATGGTTCCCAGCCCAGCACAATTGCCCAGGGGAAATTGACACTTCTGGAGGGTTGGCATGGTGGCCCTGTGGTTAGCACAGCTGCCTCACGGCGCCGAGGTCCCAGGTTCGATCCCGGCTCTGGGTCACTGTCTGTGTGGAGTTTGCACATTCTCCCCGTGTTTGCGTGGGTCTCACCCCCACAACCCAAAGATGTGCAGGCTAGGTGGATTGAACAGGCTAAATTGCCCCTTATTGGGGGAAAAAAACCCACTCTGGTCAATTACCGTGGTTAAACCCTTATGTGGCAACTTCCTAGAGGGATTCCCCTGTGCATCATTGGGATACCCCCCCCCCCCAAATGTGATGCAGGGAAGCCAGGATGTTATATCCCCAGGATCTTTTTCAAAAAGCCAATCTATGATTTTCTAATGACCCCTTCTCCTCCAAGGCAAATTATCACAAATAACTTAGTAACCGTCAGAGGAAAAGCTTTCATAGAATCATAGAATCATAGAATTTACAGTGCAGAAGGAGGCCATTCGACCCATCGAGTCTGCACCGGCTCTTGGAAAGAGCACCCTACCCAAGTCCACACCTCCACCCTATCCCCATAGCCCAGTAACCCCACCCAGCACTAAGGGTAATTTTGGACACTGAGGGCAATTTATCATGGCCAATCCACCTAACCTGCACATCTTTGGCCTGTGGGAGGAAACCGGAGCACCCGGAGGAAACCCATGCACACACGGGGAGAATGTGCAGACTCCGCATAGACAGTGACCCAGCGGGGAATCGAACCTGGGACCCTGGAGCTGTGAAGCAATTGTGCTAACCACCGTGCTACCGTGCTGCCCACTTTGACCAGTCTAGCTTGGGATTGATTCCAGTTTCACAGATGCCTCAGCCCAGTGTGGTTTATACATCCTCTCAACCTAAGCTTGAGTCAAACCCCGGATCACAGAGATGGAAAGTGTCATGTGTCAATCCAATGAGTCATTTAATGGTTGCTGCATAAACTAAAGATGCATGGCATTGAGGGTAAAGTGGTAGCATGGGTAGAGGATTGGTTAACTAACAGAAAGCAGAGAGAGGGGATAAATGGGTGTTTCTCTGGTTGGCAACCTGTAACTAGTGGGGTCCCTCAAGGATCAGTGTTGGGCCCGCAGTTGTTCACAATTTACATAGATGATTTGGTGTTGGGGACCAAGTGCAATGTGTCAAAGTTTGCAGACGACACTAAGATGAGTGGTAAAGCAAAAAGGGCAGAGGATACCGGAAGTCTGCAGAAGGATTTGGATAGGTTAGGTGAATGGGCTAGGGTCTGGCAGATGGAATTCAATGTTGCCAAGTGTGAGGCTATCCATTTTGGGAGGAATAACAGCAGAATGGATTATTATTTAAACGGTAAGATGTTAAAACATGCTGCTGTGCAGAGGGACCTGGGTGTGCTGGTGCACGAGTCGCAAAAAGTTGGTGTGCAGGTGCAACAGGTGATTAAGAAGGCTAATCGAGTTTTGTCTTTCATTGCTAGAGGGATGGAGTTCAAGACTAGGGAGGTTATGCTGCAATTGTATAGGGTGTTGGTGAGGCCGCATCCGGAGTATTGTGTTCAGTTTTGGTCTCCTTACCTGAGAAAGGACATATTGGCACTGGAGGGAGTGCAGAGGAGATTCACTAGGTTGATCCCAGAGTTGAGGGGATTAGATTATGACGAGAGGTTGAGTAGACTGGGACTGTACTCATTGGAGTTTAGAAGGATGCGGGGGGATCTTATTGAAACATATAAAATTATGAAGGGAATAGATAGGATAGATGCGGGCAGGTTGTTTCCACTGATCGGGGAAAGCAGAACTAGGGGGCATAGCCTCAAAATAAGGGGAAGTAGATTTAGGACGGAGTGTAGGAGGAACTTCTTCACCCAAAGGGTTGTGAATCTCTGGAATTCCTTGCCCAGTGAAGCAGCTGAGGCTCCTTCTTTAAACGTTTTTAAGAAAAAGATAGATACCTTTCTAAGGAATAAAGGGATTCGGGGATATGGTGTACGGGCCAGAGAGTGGAGCTGAGTACACAAAGATCAGCCATGATCTCATTAAATGGCGGAGCAGGCTCGAGGGGCCAGATGGCCTACTCCTGCTCCTAGTTCTTACGTTCTTATGTAATGCTCCTTGCCTACTTTCCACCTTCATTCTCTTTTTAAAAAAAATATTTTTATTAAGGTATTTGAAATGTTTTAATAATAATATTAACAATGACATCGACATGGTCTAATAAACATTTCCACCCCCATCCCAATCTTCACACACCCCAACCATAAAACAACAATCCCCCCCCCCGGAATACTGCATCTGCTGACATTTTAATTTTCCCGAGAAAGTCGACGAACGGCCGCCACCTCCGGGTGAACCCTAACATTGACCCTCTCAAGGCAAACTTTATTTTCTCGAGACTGAGAAACCCCACCATGTCACTAACCCAGGTCTCTACACTCGGGGCGGGGGGGGGGGGGGGGGGGGGTTTGAGCCCCTCCACATTAACAAGATCCGTCTCCGGGCTACCAGGGAGGCAAAGGCCAAGATGTCAGCCTCTTTCGCCCCCTGAACTCCCGGCTCTTCCGACACTCCAAAGATCTCCACCTCTGGACTCGGCATCACCCGTGTTTTTAGTACCGTGGACATTGCCTTCGCAAAACCCTGCCAAAACCCTCTAAGTTTCGGGCATGCCCAAAACATGTGGACAAAAACTTGCTCATCCTAGGCACTGTCATGTGTGCCCGGTGGACTACCTTAAATTGTATCAGGCTAAGCCTGGTGCACGATGAGGAGGTATTAACCCTGCTTGGGGCATCTGCCCATAGATCCGCCTCTATCTCTCCTCCAAACTCGTCCTCCCACTTGCCCTTAAGCTCCTCCACCGGGGTTTCCTCCGCCTCCGAAAGCTCCTGGTAAATATCCGATACCTTCCCCTCTCCCACCCAGGTACCAGACACTACTCCATCCTGTATCCCCCTGGCCCAGCAGCGGAAAGGCCGGCACCTGCTTTCTCAGGAAGTCTCGCACCTGCAAATACCTAAACCCATTCCCTGCTGGCAATTCAAATTTATCCTCCAAGGCTTTCAAGCTGGGGAAGCTCCCGTCTATAAATTGATCCCCCATCCTTCTAATTCCTGCCCTTTGCCATCTCTGGAACCCACCATCCACCTTACCCGGTACAAACCGATGATTATTATAAATCGGGGTCCAAACCGATGCTCCCTCCACTCTCTTATATCTCCTCCATTGCCCCCAGATTCTCAGAGCCGCCACCACCACCGGACTTGTGGAGTATTGGGCCGGCGAGAATAGAGGAGGTGCCGTTATCAGTGCTCCCAAACTTGTATCTGTGCATGACGCCGCCTCCATCCACTCCCACACCGACCCCTCCCCCATTACCCACTTCCTAATCATGGCTACATTAGCAGCCCAGTAGTAATAGCAGAAGTTCGGCAGCGCCAACCCACCCTCCCCCCGACTGCGCTCCAGCAACACTTTCTTCACTCGCGGGGTTTTACCCGCCCACACAAAGCCCGAAATAACCTTTATTCACCCGCTTGAAAAAGGCCTTTGGGATGAAGCTGGGGAGGCACTGAACGACAAACAGAAATCTGGGGAGGACCGTCATTTTCACGGTCTGTACCCTCCCCGCCAGTGATAGCGGGAGCATGTCCCATCTCTTAAAGTCCCCTTCCATTTGTTCTACCAGCCGGGATAGGTTTAACTTGTGCAGTGCCTCCCATTCCCGGGCCAGCTGGATTCCCAGATACCGAAAGCTCTTTCCTACCATTCTAAGTGGCAGCGCTCTTTTGTGAGGGCCACCAAGAATCCAGCACGAGTTTCAAGGATACAAAGTAATAACATTTATTTACAATAACATATATATATATAACAGCGGCAGCAACTTCCCTTGCTGCACACTCCTTCCTGCTGGTTCCAAACTGGCCAGCTTTATTTCTGCATGGAGTTTATTAATGGTTTCTCCGCCCCCCCTCATTGGGGAATCTCATACTCCCACAGGATTGTGGGATTGTCATTAGTCCCCAGCCAATGGTAAGCAGGCAGGTTATAACACTCTCCCAGTCTCTTCTCCTGTCCTCTTGCCTGGATCGTGAACATCTCGCTTTTCCCCATGTTCAATTTATACCCTGAAAAATTGCCAAATTCCCCCAGGATTCGCATTTCTTCCCCCATCCCCTCCAACGGGTCTGAAATATACAAGAGGAGATCATCTGCGTAAAGCGAGACCTGGTGCTCCCCCCCCCCCACACCCCCCAGCCCTTTCCAGTTCCTAGAGGCTCTTAACGCCATGGCCAATGGCTCTATGGCCAGAGCAAACAGTAGCGGGGAGAGGGGGCACCCTTGCCTCGTCCCTCGGTGTAGTTTAAAATACCCCGACCTCAGCCGGTTCATACGCACACTCACTACTGGTGCCTGATAGAGCAACCACACCCAGTCAATGAAGCCCTCACCAAACCCAAACCTTCCCAGAGCCTCCCACAGGTAATTCCACTCCACCCGATCAAAAGCCTTCTCCGCATCCATCACTCCCACCACCTCCACCTTCTCTCCTTCTGAGGGCATCATAATAACATTCAAAAGCCTTCGAACATTGGCCTTGAGTTGCCTGCCCTTTACAAATCCCGTCTGGTCTTCCCCTATCACCCCCGGGACACAGTTCTCTATCCTTGTGGCCAGTATCTTAGCCAGCGGTTTGGCATCCACATTCAGTGGAGAAATCGGCCTGTATGACCCGCATTGCTCCGGATCCTTCTCCCGTTTCAGGATCAATGAAATCGAGGACTGCGACATTGTTGGGGGGGAGGACTCCCTTCTCTCTTGCTTCGTTAAATGTCCTCACCAGCAGTGGGCTCAATATCTCTGAAAACTTCTGATAGAATTCCACGGGGTAGCCGTCAGGCCCCGGGGCCTTGCCCGACTACATGCCCTCCAGCCCCTCGATTATTTCCTCAATCTCGATTGGGGCTCCCAGCCCTTCCACCAAATCCTCATCTACCCTCGGAAACCTCAACTGATCCAAAAACTGCCTCATCCCCTCCCCCCCCAGCCGGGGGTTCCGACTCATATAATTTACTATAAAAGTCCTTAAACACCTCATTCACCCCCACTGGGTCCAGGACGGTATTCGCGCCTCTACTCTTTACTTTACCTATCTCCCTGGCCGCCTCCCTTTTCCTCAGCTGGTGTGCTAACATTCTGCTTGCCTTTTCCCCATACTCATAAATCGCCCCCCTTGCTTTCCTCAACTGTTCCACCGCTTTCCCTGTGGTCAACAGCCCAAATTCCGCCTGTAACCTCCGCCGCTCCCTCAGTAGCCCCGTGTCCAGGGCGTCCGAGTATCTCCTCCACTATCCTGTCCCTCTCAGTCTGTTCCATCTTTTCTCTGTGGGCTCGTATCGAGATTAATTCCCCTCTGACCACTGCCTTCATTGCTTCCCAAACCGTCGCTGCAGAGACCTCTCCCGTATCACTTATTTCCAGGTAGTTCTGGATGGACTTGTTAACCCGCCAACAGATCACTTTGTCCGCTAGCAACCCCACATCCAGTCTCCACAGTGGGCATTGCCCTCTCTCCACACTAACCCGTAGATCCACCCAGTGTGGGGCATGATCCGACACTGCTATTGCCGGTTACTCAGTATCCACCACCTTCAGTATTAGCGCCCTGTTCAGAACAAAAAAGTTGATGCGCGAATATACCTTGTGGACATGTGAGAAAAAGGAAAACTCCTTCGCCTTTGGCCGTGCAAACCTCCATGGGTCTCCTCCCCCCATCTATTCCATAAATCCCTTCAATTCCTTTGCCATAGCCGGCCTCCTCCCTGATCTGGATTTTGACAGGTCCAATTCAGGATCAATGACTGTGTTAAAGTCTCCTCCCATAATCAGGTTATGCGACTCTAAGTCTGGGATCTTACCTAACACCCGCCTCATAAATTCCACATCTTCCCAATTCAGAGCATATATGTTCACAAGTACCAACCGCACCCCTTCCAGCTTCCCACTCACCATTATGTACCTACCCCCCTCGTCTGACACGATTCTCCCTGCCTCGAATGCCACTCGTTTGTTCATCAAGATCGCTACCCCCCTGGTCTTTGAGTCCAACCCTGAGTGGAATATTTGGCTGACCCACCCCTTCCTCAATCTTGTCTGGTCTGGAACCTTTAGGTGTGTCTCTTGTAGCATTGCCACGTCCGCCTTCAGCCCCCTCAAATGCGCAAACACGCGAGCCCTCTTACCGGCCCATTCAACCCTCTGACGTTCCATGTAATCAGCCTGGTCGGGGGGCTTCCCGCCCCACACCCCCTCCCCCCCCCCTGCCGACTAGCCATCACCCTTTTTAGGCCCGCCGCTAGCTCGCGCCCTCCACCTCCTCGGGCATTCGCCGTTCCCAATCTCCCATTTGTCCCCTAGTAACAGTTCCTCCCCTGTCAGCAAAGCAGCTCTCTCCCCTCCACCCCCCAGCAACAACACTAGAAACCCAGCCCCCCCCAAGTCAAGCTCCAGCTTAACACCTGCTCACCCCCCACTGCACTTCCGAGAGTCAGCTGACCCATTGTGACTTCATAGCGCCCACCCCTGGCTCCAAGCAGTCTGTCTCCCCATTGTTCTCTCCCCTCTCCCCCCACTTGGGCAAACATATTAAAAGCATCACATTCCACAGTAAACAAACAACAGGACAAACAGTGAAGAAACAGCCACTTTAGAAAAAAAAGACACCCAAAAACAGAACCAGCCCCAAATACCACCCCCCTCTAACCAGCTCCCTGCAAGACAAAGTTACCTTTAGCATCCAAACAGCCCCTTATTACACATAACACAACTTATACTTATACAGCCCAGCACAGCAAATCATCACCACAGTACTTCTCCAAGGCTTCAGTGTCTTTTAATTCGCCTCCAGCCTCTTTTCTTTAATAAAGGTCCATACTTCGTCTGGTGTTTCGAAGTAGAAGTCCCGTTCCTCATGTGTGACCCACAGATGGGCTGGGTAGAGCACCCCAAACTTCACCCCCTTCTTAAAGAGGGCCGTTTTTGCCCGATTAAACTCAGCTCGCCTCTTGGCCAAATCTCCGCCCAGGTCCTGATAAATGCGCAGCTCACAATTCTCCTATTTGCTGCTCCGTTCATTCTTGGCCCACGGCAGAACGCGTTCCTTGTCCAGGAATCGGTGAAAGCGTACCACCATCGCCTTCGGCGGCTCGTTCGCCCGGGGCTTCTTTGCGAGGGCTCTGTGCGCTCCATCCACTTCCAGGGGCTGAGGGAACGCCTCAGCCCCCATCAACTTCGCCAATATGTCCGTCACATAAGCCCTCGCGTCCGATCCGTCACTGCCTTCAGGGAGGCCGACAATTCTAAGATTCTGCCTCCTGGACCTGTTCTCCAGGTCCTCCAGCTTCTCCTACATTCTTCTCTGGCGGTCATTCATCATCCCCACCTTGGTCTCCAGCACCTTGTACACTCCTTGTGCTCAGACACTTTTTTCTCCACCTCCTGGATCGCTCTCCCGTGGGTCTCTTGATTCTGCACAACTTGATCAATCGAAGCCTTAATCGGGTCCAGTGTGTCCTTCTTCAGCTTGACGAAGCAATCTTCGGAAAACTCCACCAGCTGCCCCGTCGACCACTGTGCCGTCTCCCCGCAGCCCTTGCTCTCCGCCATGCTTGCCCGCGTTGCCGGCTCTGCTCGCGTCTTCCTTATAGGACTTTGTCTTCTCACACGGCCACTTCTGGCCCAATTCTCCATACACCGGAGGGGGGTTTCTCCTCACTGTCTCACTCTTCACTGATTTATCCCATAAAATCTGGGAAAAAACGGGGGAAAAAGGTCCGAAAGCCCGTCACAGGCGGGAGCTATCAAATGTGCGACCTACTCCTCCATGGCCGCCACCGGAAGTCCCTCTCCACCTGGAGCTGGTTTAGCACTGGGCTAAATAGCTGGCTTTTAAAGTAGTCCAAGGCAGGCCGGGAGCATGTTTCAATTCCCGTTCCAGCCTCCCCGAACAGGTGCCGGAATGTGGTGACTAGGGGCTTTTCACAGTAACCTCATTTGAAGCCTACTTGTGACAATAAGCTTTCTGGCCTTTGTTTCTGTGAGAAAATTGAATCAGGAAGGCACCCACTCCAGGTTGTCCATGCTAACACGCCTGCCAGAAGTGATACACGCTGTGCTGCCAATCCTTCTTAGGATTCAAACTAACCCTTCTTAGTACACTCTGTTAGGGCTCTGTTAGGGGCAGCACCGTGGCGCAGTGGTTTGCACTGCTGTCTCGCGGCACCGAGGTCCCAGGTTCAATCCCGGCTCTGGGTCACTGTCCATGTGGAGTTTGCACATTCTCCCCGTGTCTGCGTGGGTTTCACCCCCACAACCCAAAGATGAGCAGGGTAGGTGGACTGGCCACGCTAAATTGCCCCTTAATTGGAAAAAATGAATTGGGTACACTAAATTTAAAAAAAAGGGCTCTGTTAAGGAAACTTGCCCGTTTATTGCTCAATTCCAATAATTGAAAAGCTTACATGCACTCCTAAAATCTCTTCCTCCATTTTCACAGGTGGATAATAAGCGGATGCGTCAATATCTATCACTTTCCTTCTCAAATGCCACTTGGCATATATTCCTTAAAACTGCTAATCTTCTCCTCATTTGTTCTACCTACTTGCAAGTGAAATTAGTTCACATTGACAACCAGGAGCTGACCTTCGGAGGGATTATATCCCTACCTTGAACCTCCCCATAGGGTATGAGGGGTCAGCTGTGGGACATGATGGGGTTGGTGTCGAACTATTGTTGCCAGACTCGTTAGTGAAACCCCACAAACAAAACCTTCCAACGCTCCTCTGTCCCTACTCTCAAAATGCTCAATTCTGCTACCCTCCTGCCTATTCACCAGAGCAGCAGGGGGCAGAGGGTGCTGGAGATGCTGACTGTAAGGGGAGATAGCAGCAGCAGCAGCTGGAAATAGATTTATTTCCTAGGTCAATTGTGGTCATGTCAATGAGGAAGAGAATTAAGAGAAGCAAGACACTCAGGAGTTCCTGTCAATGATCCCGCCGCACTTTGTTCCGTATCAGCCCACTCCAATTTACCACCTGCAGAACTTTCTTCTCTGAGGTATCAGCTCAGATATTTTAAAATAGTGGCAGGATCGGACAGAGTCATCATGGAATTACGAAAGGGAAATCGTACTGGACAAATCTACTGGAATTCTTCGCGGATGTAACTAGTAGAGTTGATGAGGGGTGTAATGACTGTAGGAATTTCAGATATATTGCATTACATGTAATTGATGCAGAAAGGGTTAAAAGCCTGGGCTAGTGTGTGTGACTGCTGTGGTCATGTTTCGAAAAATCCTTGTTTGAAAGGCAGCTAGACGTTTTGGAGACAGAGTTGCAATTAAAGCATCGTAAAAGTAAGATCATAATTCATTCCAGCCATGGATATTGTTTGCTGAAGTTGGGCTAATGGACTTTTGTTTATATTAAGCGGGTTCCCTGGGAAGTAGATAATTAGAGACATTTTGTTAGTTTTAGTAAGATGATGTAGTTAATAGGAGGAACCCAGGGGTTATTGTAGTCAGTATGGGTTTTAGATTGGGATGTGAGACAAGAAGCTGTGCTCTTAATACAGTTCAGTTAAAGATCTATCTGTGAATGGAACTGGCGTTTCTGGAAACACTGGCATATTAACCAGTAGTTTGACTCAGGCAAGAATCAGCAGCTGGTTCCTGAAGGATCTCTTTCTCAAAGAGGTTTATCCAAGGCATCTCTTTACAGAAAGTATGCCTGAATCAGCTAACCGTATTTAAAAGTGGATATTTAAACGTGGATTGTGACCTGAGATGGCTTTTGTTTGAGTGGAAATAAAGATAGATTGTTTCATTGTATTGGTAGGCATTGTTTAACTGGTAATTGAAAGCTATTTGTTTTTATGCTGTTATAGTTAGTAATACTGTGGTAGTAATAAAGTTTGTTTTAATATACCATATCCCTATCTGCACATGGAATCATTCCTGGAGTGTAGTATCCTTTCCTCACAATCTTACAAATCAAATAAAATATTGGGGTTTCTGTTTGGTATCTGAGAAACTGTTGGGGTCTGGCCCAGGATCGTGATGGGGGAGCCAGTGGATATGGTTTATTTCAACTTTCGGAAGGCTTTTGACAAAGTCCCACATAAGAGATTAGCGTGTAAAATTAAAGCGCAGGTAATTGGGGGGAGTGTAATTAAAAAAAATATTTTATATAAATTTACAGTACCTAATTTTTTTTAGGACCCCAGCTATTCTCAATGTATATTAGTGATTTAGATGAGGGAACTAAATGTAATGTCTCCAAATTTGCAGATGACACAAAGCTGGGTGGGAGGGTGAGCTGTGAGGAGGACACAGAGATGCTTCAGTGTGATTTGGACAAGTTGAGTGAGTGGGCAAATGCATGGCAGATGCAGTATAATGTGGATAAACGTGAGGTTATCCACTTTGGTAGAAAAAACAGGAAGGCAGATTATTATTTGAATGGCTATAGATTGAGAGAGGGAAATGTGCAATGAATTCTGGGTGCCCTCCTTCACCAGTCACTGAAAGTAAGCATGATAGTCCAACAGGCGATGAAGAAGGCAAACGGTATGTTGGCCTTCATTGCGAGAGGATTCAATTACAGGAGCAGGGATGTCTTGCTGCAACTATACAGGACCTTGGTGAGGCCACACCTGGAATATTGTGTGCAGTTGTGGTCCCCTTATCTGGGACAGGATGTTCTTGCTCTAGAGGGAGTGCAGAGAAGGTTTACCGGACTGATTCCTGGGATGGTGGGACTTGCATATGACGAGAGAATAAACCGGTTAGAATTATATTCGCTGGAGTTTAGAAGAATGAGGGGGACTTATAAAAGTCTAACAGGACTAGACAGGCTAGATACAGGATGTTACCAATGGCAGGGGAGGCCAGAACCAGGGGTCACAGTCTAAGGATACGAGGTAGACCATTTAGGACTGAGATGAGGAGAAATTTCTTCACCCAGAGTGGCAAGCCTGCGGAATTCACGACCACACAAAACAGGTAAGGCAAAAACACTATGTTTTCAAGAAGGATTTAGATATATCTCTTGGGGATAAAGGGATCAAAGTATATGGGGGAACGTGGGAATAGGTTAATCAGTTGGATGATCACCATGATCGTAATGAATGGCGGAGCAGGCTCGAAGACCTGGATAGTCTACTCCTGTAACTATTTTCTCCGTTTCATCTGGGGCATTAGAATGCATCCGACTTCTAATTTACGACACAGAATCAGGCCATTTAGTTCAATGTTAATGTTCGACATGAACCTCCTCCCATTGAATTTCAGTGAAGAGAGGTAAGTTACAGGGCAGGGGAGGGAGGTTACCTGGTTGAAATGGAGAGGGAGGGAAGGATGTTGCATTAGCGATCAGTTGGTTGCCGCGGAGATTGCAGTTTGCTGGTTTCGGTTTTTGGATTGCAGTAGGGCTTGCTGATTGCAACATGCAGTGGGGGTTGCAGTTTGCTGGGTGCAGTGGGGGTTGCAGTTGTGTGGTTGCAGTGGGGGGGGGGGTGACACTTTGCTGGATTGAGTTTTCTGATTGCAGTGGGGGTTACAGTTTTCAGGTTGCAGTGGGGAAGCAGTGTTCTGGTTGCAGTGGGGGGGATCGTTGCAGTTTTCTGGTTGCTGTGTGGGGAGGGGGGATTGTTGCAGTTGTCTGGTTGCAGTGTGGGGGGATCGTTGCAGTTTTCTGGTTGCAGTGTGTGGAGGGGGAATTGTTGCAATTTTTCTGGTTGCAGTGTGGGGGGATTGTTGCAGTTTTCTGGTTGCATGTGTGGGAGGGGGGATTGTTGCAGGTTTCTGTTGCAGTGCAGTGTGGGGGAGGGATTGTTGCAGTGTTTCTGTTGGCAGTGGGGGAGATCATTGCAGTTTTCTGGTTGCAGTGTGGGGGGGGAATGTTGCAGTTTTCTGGTTGCAGTGGGGGGATCGTTGCAGTTTCCTGGTTGCAATGTGGGGGGGGATTGTTGCAGTTTTCTGGTAGCAGCGTGGGATGGGGGGATAGTTGCAGTTTCTGGTTGCAGTGTGGGGGAGGGGGATTGTTGCAGTTTCTGGTTGCAGTGGAGGGGGGGGATTATTGCAGTTTCTGGTTGCAGTGTGGGGGGGGGGATTGTTGCAGTTTTTTGGTTGCAGTGTGGGGGGATTGTTGCAGGTTTCTGGTTTCAGTGTGGGGTGCATTGTTGCAGTTTTCTGGTGGTGCAGGGAGGATGTTGTTTCTGGTTGCAGTGTGGGGGGGGGATTGTTGCAGTTTCTGGTTGCAGTGTGGGGGGGATTGTTGCAGTTTCTGGTTGCAGTGGGGGGATCGTTGCAGTTTCTGGTTGCAGTGTGGGGGGGATTGTTGCAGTTTCTGGTTGCAATGTGGGGGGGGGGATTGTTGCAGTTTCTGGTTGCAGTGTGGGGGGGGATTGTTGCAGTTTCTGGTTGCAGTGTGGGGGGGATTGTTGCAGTTTCTTGGTTGCAGTGTGGGGGGATTGTTGCAGTTTCTGGTAGCAGCGTGGGGAGGGGGGATTGTTGCAGTTTTCTGGTTGCTGTGTGGGGAGGGGGGGGATTGTTGCAGTTTTCTGGTTGCAGTGTTGTGGGATCGTTGCAGTTTTCTGGTTGCAGTGTGTGGAGGGGGAATTGTTGCAATTTTTCTGGTTGCAGTGTGGGGGGGAATTGTTGCAGTTTCCTGGTTGCAGTGGGGGGGGATTGTTGCAGTTTTCTGGTTGCAGTGGGGGAGATCATTGCAGTTTTCTGGTTGCAGTGTGGGGGGGATTGTTGCAGTTTTCTGGTTGCTGTGTGGGGGGAGGGGGGGGATTGTTGCAGTTTCTGGTTGCAGTGTGGGGGGATCGTTGCAGTTTTCTGGTTGCAGTGTGGGGGGGATCGTTGCAGTTTTCTGGTTGCAGTGTGGGGAGGGGGAATTGTTGCAGTTTTTTGGTTGCAGTGGGGGGGGATTGTTGCAGTTTTCTGGTTGCAGTGTGGGGGGATTGTTGCAGTTTTCTGGTTGCAGTGTGGGAGGGGGGATTGTTGCAGTTTTTTGGTTGCAGTGGGGGGGGGGGGATTGTTGCAGTTTTCTGGTTGCAGTGTGGGGAGGGGGGATTGTTGCAGTTTTTCTGGTTGCAGTGGGGGGGGTTGTTGCAGTTTTCTGGTTGCAGTGTGGGAGGGGGGGATTGTTGCAGTTTTCTGGTTGCAGTGGGGAGGGATCATTGCAGTTTTCTGGTTGCAGTGTGGGGGGGGGGGATTGTTGCAGTTTTCTGGTTGCAGTGGGGGGGGAATTGTTGCAGTTTTCTGGTTGCAGTGGGGGGATCGTTGCAGTTTCCTGGTTGCAATGTGGGGGGGGATTGTTGCAGTTTCTGGTAGCAGCGTGGGGAGGGGGGATTGTTGCAGTTTCTGGTTGCAGTGTGGGGAGGGGGGATTGTTGCAGTTTCTGGTTGCAGTGGGGGGGGGATTATTGCAGTTTCTGGTTGCAGTGTGGGGGGGGATTGTTGCAGTTTTTTGGTTGCAGTGTGGGGGGATTGTTGCAGTTTTTCAGGTGGCAGTGAGGGAGGAATTGTTGCAGTTTCTGGTTGCAGTGTGGGGGGATTGTTGCAGTTTCTGGTTGCAGTGTGGGGGGGGGATTGTTGCAGTTTCTGGTTGCGAGAGGGGATTGTTGCTGTTTCTGGTTGCAGTGTGGGGGTGGGTTTGTTGCAGTTTCCGGTTGCAGTGTGAGGGGGATTTTTGCAGTTTCTGGTTGCAGTGGGGGGGGGGGGGGGTTGTTGCAGTTTCTGGTTGGGGGGGGGGATTGTTGCAGTTTCTGGTTGGGGGGGGATTGTTGCAGTTTCTGGTTGCAGTTGGGGGGGGGAGATTATTGCAGTTTCTGGTTGCAGTGTGAGGGGGATTGTTGCAGTTTCTGGTTGCAGTGTGGGGGGGGGATTGTTGCAGTTTCTGGTTGCAGTGTGAGGGGGATTGTTGCAGTTTCTGGTTGCAGTGTGGGGGGGGATTGTTGCAGTTTCTGGTTGGGGGGGATTGTTGCAGTTTCTGGTTGCAGTGGGGGGGGGATTGTTGCAGTTTCTGGTAGCAGTGTGGGGGGGGGATTGTTGCAGTTTCTGGTTGCAGTGGGGGGGGGGGGGGGGAGGATTGTTGCAGTTTCTGGTTGCAGTGGGGGGGGGGGGGAGGATTGTTGCAGTTTCTGGTTGCAATCTTTCCCACAATGCAGACAGTCTGTCCTGACGTCAAATGACAGCAGCCTGAGCTTGGAGAATTGTGGATAGAGGGAGAGTGAGATAGAGAGATAGAGGAGAGAGAGGCTATTGTGTACAGCCCGGGAGCTCCCTGCCTCCCTGTGCCCGGGGCTGGTGTGTGTGCCCGGGGCTGGGCGCTGCCCGGGACTGGTGTGTGCGCCCGGGGCTGGTGTGTGTGCCCGGGGCTGGTGTGTGTGCCCGGGGCTGGGCGCTGCCCGCCGCCGGGATGATGGAGCTGGATGATGGGGTGGTTTACCAGGATGACTGCTCGGTGTCCGTCATGGTCGGAGCGGGTCTCCGGCCTCGCCAACAGCATCTACCGCGAGTTCGAGCGGCTGATCCACAAGTACGAGGAGGAGGCGGTGAAGGAGCTGATGCCGCTGGTGGTGAACGTGCTGGAGAACCTGGACTCGGTCTTCACCGAGAACCAGGAGCACCAGGTGGAGCTGGAGCTGCTGCGGGAGGACAACGAGCAGCTGCTCACCCAGTACGAGAGGGAGAAGTCCCTCCGCAAGCAGGCGGAGGAGGTGAGTGAGTGAGGGGAGGCTGAGGGGGGGGGTGTGAGGGAAGGGGGGGGGGGTGTGTGAGGGGGGGGGGGGGGTGTGTGAGGGGGGGGGGGGGTGAGGGGAAGGGGGGGGTGTGTGAGGGAAGGGGGGGGGGTGAGGGAAGGGGGGGGGGTGTGAGGGAAGGGGGGGGGGGTGTGAGGGAAGGGGGGGGGGTGTGTGAGGGAAGGGGGGGGGGGGTGTGAGGGAAGGGGGGGGGGGGGTGTGAGGGAGGGGGGGGGGGTGTGAGGGAAGGGGGGGGGGTGTGTGAGGGAAGGGGGGGGGTGTGTGAGGGGAAGGGGGGGGGTGTGTGAGGGAAGGGGGGGGTGTGTGAGGGAAGGGGGGGTGTGTGAGGGAAGGGGGGTGAGGGGGGGGGTGAGGGAGGGGGGGGTGAGGGAGGGGGGGGGTGAGGGGAGGGGGGGAGGGGGGGGGAGAGGGTGAGGGGGGGGGGAGAGGGTGGGGGGGGGGGAGGGGGGGGGGGTGGGGGGGGGGGGAGGGTGGGGGGGGGGGGAGGGGGGGGGGTGGGGGGTGGGGGAGAGGGTGGGGGGGGGGGAGGGGGGGGGGTGGGGGGGAGGTGGGGGGGAGAGGGGGGGGGTGGGGGGGGAGAGGGGGGGGGTGGGGGGGGGTGGGGGGGAGAGGGGTGGGGGGGGGGAGGGGGGGGGGGTGGGGGGGAGAGGGGGGGGGGGGGGGGGAGGGGGGGGTGGGGGGGAGAGGGGGGGGGGTGGGGGGGAGAGGGGGGGGGGTGGGGGGGAGAGGGTGGGGGGGGGGAGGTGGGGGGGAGAGGGGGGGGGTGGGGGGGAGAGGGTGGGGGGGGGGGGAGGGGGGGGGGGTGGGGGGGGAGGGGGGGGGGTGGGGGGAGAGGGGGGGGGTGGGGGGGGAGGAGGGGGGGGGGTGGGGGGGGTGGGGGGGAGAGGGGGGGGGGTGGGGGGGGGGGTGGGGGGGAGAGGGGGGGGGTGGGGGGGGAGGGAGGGGGGGGGGGTGGGGGGGGGGTGGGGGGGGAGGAGGGGGGGGGGTGGGGGGGGGGGTGGGGGGGGAGAGGGGGGGGGGTGGGGGGGAGAGGGGGGGGGTGGGGGGGGGGTGGGGGGGAGAGGGGGGGGGGGTGGGGGGGAGAGGGGGGGGTGGGGGGAGAGGGGGGGTGTGTGGGGGTGAGGGAGGGGGGGGATGGGTGGGGGGGGGTGTGTGAGGGGAGGCTGAGGGGGGGGGTGTGAGGGGGAGGCTGAGGGGGGGCTTTGAGGGGGGTGTGTGAGGGGGGGTGTGAGGGGGGTGTGAGGAGGAGGCTGAGGGGGGGGTGAGGGGAGGCTGAGGGGGGGTGAGGAGAGGCTGAGGGGGGGGGGTGAGGGGGGGGGTGAGGGGGGGTGAGGGAGGGGGGGTGAGGGGGGGGTGAGGGGAGGGGGGGGGTGAGGGGAGGGGGGGGTGAGGGGAGGGGGGGGTGAGGGGAGGGGGGAGGGGGGGGTGAGGGGAGGAGGGGGTGAGGGGAGGGGGGAGGGGGGGTGAGG